>NC_137016.1:23953760-24246260 GCF_032717465.1 Coenobita brevimanus | reverse complement strand
TCCTGACTTGTGTCCTCAAGCAGATTCCAAGCTTCACATCCATATGTTAGATCGCAATGCTGTCATGCAGCGATTTCTTTACCTTCATGTTCGCTTCCCTATTCTTTGTCACTGCTCTCAGTGAACCAGCAACATTTACTTCCCTGTTGTACTCTTGCTTGCAGTTCATTCTCTAAACTCCGTCCACGTTCTTCACAACACCTAAATATTTGAAGGTACTTCCATTCCATTGTGGTAGATGGGGGTGCTCACTATCCACACACTCGATGTAGTGCTGCTTTCGGGTGACTGCCCTTTCATCTCCTCCTTCCTTCTTTCCTTCCTTCATTTTCTGTCTTTCTTTCCTTCATTCTTTCCTCTCCCTTCTGTCTACAGATTCTTTGCTACAATCACCTTTAAATTTCGTTTCTTATATACTTCCAAACTGACTCACCAAGTTTCGCAACTCCCACTCCTCTTCACTTAACGATAAAGGACCATCAGTCAACAATAGTTATGGCAGTTTCCAAACTCTACCCTCCCGCACTAAGAACACCTACACATCTGCCTACCATGTATTCGTTTAAGATACACGTAACGAAATAATACGATATTTTGCTGTAAAATTTACCAAGCGCCATTAGCACTGTTTTTCATGCAGTATCTCCTGTCGCTTACCCCTGTATATAGAAGATCGATTGACAGATGACTCGTAGTGAAGGAAAAACGATATGTACACCAAAAGTACCGCACTGAAATGACAACATATTCCACCTCTACTAAAGATCATAGATATTCCTCATTTTCCTGCGCTTCTACTGTCACACACTTTTCTACACTGACGGCGTTAAAATGAAGGACACAGGTAGTGAAGGAAAAACATCATCAAGCAGAATGAAGATAATGAAACAGAAAATCAAATCAAATATATAGTTCCTCCAAAACAGCATTCCTCTCTCGACCACTTACCTTTCTATAATACGAACCATAAAATTTGGCAAGCCATTTGGTGAAGGAAAAATTATCATTCAAACAGAAAAAATACTGTAACCTAAAATATTTCGCGGCTACAAAGGAGGAAAAATATTAGCTTCTTACTTTTCGAGACCGACGGCCATAAGACTGAGGTGCAGACGCTGGTGGTGATGAAAATACATGAATCAAACGGATAAATTCTAACACTTGAAATACTCTACTATTACTAAAAGATATAATTATTTCCTCTCACACAGTCTTCCCCTTCCCGCCCTGTCATATCTCTCTAGACTGACGGCGGTAACGTTGAGGACGCTGGTGGTGAAGGAGAGTAGCACGCACCGTAAAAAATACTGTCATTTGGGTTTCCTTTCACGTGTTGGTGCCCCTCAAGCCCCCTTACCTTTCTAGACTGACGGCGGTAAGGTTGAGGACGCTGGTGGTGAAGAGGAGCATCATGACGTAGTTGGCAATCTTACAGGCGGCGCCTCCGGAGACCCAGAGCACCACGAAGAAATGTACGATCTTGAAGGGGACGCAAAGCAGCAGCATGAGCAGGTCCGCCACTGAGAGTGAAACGAGGAACATGTTGGTGGTGTTGCGGGACTTGCGGTCGCCTGGACAGAGGGATGAGGGGTGAGTGATATCAAGAACATGTTGGTGGTATTGCAGGACTTGGCGGAGGGGTCAGGGGTGAGTGATACCAGGAACATGGTGGTGGTGTGGGACTTACGGTCCCCTGGGCAGAGGACGGGAGAGAGGGTGGCAAAGGGAGTGAGGGGGAAGGATGTGATAGAGTGAGACGGGTGAGAAGGGGTGAGAAAGGAGAGGGGAAGAAGGGTGTGCGAGAGGGAGTATGAGAGGGAGTGACAAGAGGAAAAAAAGGGGAAGGGAAGATGGATGCGAAAGAGATTTGTGAGGGAGGGAGAGGGAAGGTGTCATGAGGATAAGTATAAGAGGTGGAAGGAAGGGATGATCGAGGCAGTAGGATGAGAGGGAGGTGAAAGAAAGGATGAGAGGGGAATTGGGGTAAAAGTGAAAGAGGAAGTGGGGTGAGAAGGAGAGATGAGAAAGAGGAAGAAAGGGGAGTGAGAGGCAATGTGGTGAGAGAGGGGAGCAAACGGTTAAATAGTGAGAACAAGGATGAGCGAGAGGGTGAAAGGAGAAGCAAAGATGGAAATAAGTCGGAAAATGAACATGCGTGAGATACAGGTGAGGGGGAAAAGGAATGATATGGGCTCTTTGAGAGAGAGAGGGGGGGGGTGAGAATTGGGGGGGTTAAAGAAATGAGGGAAGGCGGGACAGGAGGAACGGGAGTGAGTGAAGAAGCATGAGAGTGTGAGTACAGAGGAGATGAGTGCAATGAAGGGGAGGGGGGGGGGCACAAGAGTGACACAAAGGGCCTGGAAAGTGAGATGTGTGTGTGTGTGTGTGTGTGTGTGTGTGTGTGTGTGTGTGTGTGTGTGTGTGTGTGTGTGTGTGTGTGTGTGTGTGTGTGTGTGTGTGTGCGTGAGTGTGTGTGTGTGTGTGTGTGTGTGTGTGTGTGTGTGTGTGTGTGTGTGTGTGTGTGTGTGTGTGTGTGTTACGGGGGGAGTACGGGGAGAGTGGAAGGAATTATTTGTGAGCTGCCATGAGAGGGAGCGACCCAATGAGGTAAGAAGAGAAGGAGAGAGGGACACGAGGAAAGGAGGATACACAGGGGTCGAGTCTCAGAAGGTAAGCATGGCCAGAAAGAGTCGGTAAGTGGATGGTGTAGATGGACAGGAGGAAGAAGTGGACTATTAAAATGGAAGGGTGGATAAATGGAGTGGATGGACAAGTCAAAGGGATGGATATGTGGAAGACGGGAAGTTAGCGTAGGTGGGCAGGTTGTGTGGGTGGATGAAATAAGTGGATGAGTAAAATAGGTGTTTGGTATCATGGTATGGGAGGATGGGGACATGGGCGAGGAGAATGAGCTCGTGGGTGGGTGAGTAGTGTGGATGGGTAGGTGAAAAGGGGGGATGTGTGGAGGAGTGAGAGACATAGAGTTAGTGGAGGAGGAGAGGAGAATATGAATACGCGCAGTGGGTAGGGGAGATTGGTGTGGAGAGGTAGGGGGATATCTCGGTAAATCGATGTGGATGAGTTTGGTGGATGGGCTAGCGGTGTGGGAGGATATTTAAAGTACGTGGATCTGTGAAGGAGGAACATGAATGAGTAGATGGGTGTGTCAAGTGGGATGATAAAGGAAAGAATGCATGGAAAATTAAAGGAGAACTTTTTAAGAGAATTACAGACCCAGATATAAAAGCCCTAATTATCCAAGGATAACACAGACCAAACTTAACAGATCTAACAATCTAACCTAACCTTGAAAGCCACATACTTCTGTTTTCCCTCCTTGCCAAACTTAGGACCAAAGGACAATAAAGGTACGTCCAAAGTATGGCTTTCACTGTTAGCCCAAGTTTTAGTAGATTTGGTTTGTGTAATATAATGAATTGGGCTGTGCAGCTGAACTTACTAATTTTTTTTTTTTTAAGTGTCCGACTCTGGGTATAGGCTTCACAGGCTGCACTCAAGGCCTAGTAGTCCTCCTACACACCATACACCTCTACATGTCATCACTTTGGCACTAACACCCACCGTCCGTATTCAATATATGCTAGGGCTATCTCATACAGGACTGGTGTATTGGTATTAGCTGGGGTATTTTTACGACATGTCGGCGGGTTTTCCTGTAGATCAGTAAAGTCTGATTTTATGAAATTCACATCCTTAAATTGTTCCCTGCTCCAGCGGGGATTTGAACCTGGGTCCGGTAGGATTGCAGGCCACCTCTCTACCGATTGAGCCACCGCCTCCCCCATAGAATGAACGGAGTAAGTCGCATGGGTGAATAAATACAAGGAAGAGATGAATGAACTGAATGACTGAGTAGAGGAGAACCTGAATAAGTACAAAATGACGGTGAATGAGGTTGTGAGAGGAGAGATGACAGAGGAGTGGGTAAAGGACAAGACAGGTATTGGAACCGAGTGTTACTGAGTGTGGTTGGATGACTGGGAGTGAACGGGGACGCTAACTGGGAGGATGACAGAGACAGGGAAAGTGATGGACCAAATGATAAGGGCACATAATTACATAGGATTTGTAGGAGTCTACTCTCTGACGCCGCATCGTGTGAGGGACGGATCAGTATGATGAGTAAGAGAATGAATGAAAAAATGATTACACAATACAACACACGAAGAAAAATGTCCAAGTGAATCGTAATTACCATCCTAAACCTATTTCCTATCAAAACACGTGGTGAAATTGAGTAAAATAGCCAAATTAGTAAGATAAACGTACAGCTTATCACTATCATCAGCATCAACATCATCATCAAACCAAAATATCCTGCTCTTTGTAAATGAGGTGGAAATGAGTAAAACAGGCATATAAATAAGTTAAGATTATGAAAGTGAGTCCTTCAGCCACGTGAGTAAAAGACGAGTAGGGAACAGAGTCATCATCACCATCATCAATAGCAGCAGCAGCAGCAGCAGCAACGTACTGCTGACTAGTACACGGGGAAGAAGTGTGTACAGCAGCAAGATGACTAAGTCAGGAATATGGAAGTAAGACAGCCAGGTACGTGAATTTCTTAGTCATCTACCTATATGTGCTCTTACCCAGGTGCATCCCCTCCATCATGCCTTACTCACCAGCCATTAGTACGATGACGGCCACGTTACCCATGATGCCGAAGTCGAGGGTGACGAAATAGGTGGTGATGTGCAGGTTGAAGAACGGGATGAACTGGACCGGGAGGGAAGACAGGGCTGGTTAACGACAATTAAAACCTTCTTTCAGTCAACGTATTTATGTACTTAACTCTTCTTATTTACATACGGTTTGATTCAGTTTGACACTTTTTTTTTTTTACATAGAGAGATAGAGCATAGCCTAAACGAACCCTTTTACTATTAGGGAGATCCCTCCAGTGTAGAATGAAATCGTCTGTCAGTAGCCAAATTAAAATAGGAAAGGTCAGAGTTAGGTGGCTAAGGTGTGATGTATCATTTTAACATACTTAAACACCGTGTCGCACAATTTCTAAATATCACTCCAGATTTAAAATATGGTTTTCACATTCTGGATCTGCGCCTACCAGTCATTGCGGGAGTCGCGTTTATTTAGTTTTTGGGAGACTTGTACAAGCACAGCTTTAACTGTCAGTCCAATCGCGCTATTTGAATCGAATATGCAGGCTGCAGCATGTGACTGATTGGTTTTATGGCGTGTGCAGCACGAGTGAGTAGCATGTGGGCAGATGAGTTGATGTGCAACAGCATCTTGCAAAAGTTCCTACAATTACACATTTCTGTTTTTTGTGCATCAAACCACACACAGAGACTAACGCCCGTAGTCATGAACTGAGGGCAAGGGTTACCCTTCCAGCACCCCACTGGAAGTGGAAGCTCACACCTTCAACTTAGTGTTAATCTTGAAAGCGTGAGAGCGCACCCCTTCGTGTGGGTAGGCGCCGCAAACAGTTGGTAGCCCTGATTAATTTAAACATTTAATATCTTATTTAATATAAATGGATGACAGTTTTCTGAAATTCACATACAGTATAATCTCTTATTGTGGGCAGTTCTTACCTCTTAAATCATTAAAGACTAACATTTGTTCTTGAATACTCAATTTATGAGTATGCTTACAGTAAATTATCCATCCACGATGTACACGTACGTCCGCATGTTGTACTACATCCACCCACCGGGTACATCTACGTTCGCATCTTGCACTACATCCACCCACGGTGTACACCTACTTTCCCATGTTGCACTACATCCACCCACGGTGTACACCTACGTCTGCATGTTGCACTATATCCACCCACGGTGTACACCTACGTCTCCATGTTGCCTGCATTTACTTCTCATCTTTGTTTTCTTTTAGTTGTAAATTAACCATTTCCGGAGAACCGAAGTCTTATAAAACGGCAAAAATATAAAACGCTTATGTTTTTCTTTACACGATGTTTTTATCATTAAATTAAAATTCTCCTCACACATACCATTCAGTCTTACAAATTCTACATAATTTTCTTTGAATAAGGTTACTATATTGTGATGAAGGGGCATGTGAAGCGGTGCTATGAGAGTCCTCGTGGATTCCAGTACTATGCTTGGATACATGGTGTCTGGCAATGAATGAACGAAAAAATGTTGAGCAGACCCGTCTGTCTGGCTGAGGCGACCCATCAACTGCAGGGCTGTCCCGTGCAGTGAACCCATGTTCCCATGCGGCAGATAACGCCTCTCTGTGGCAAGGAATAGGGAAGAGTGTGGAGGTTTGGTTCCTGGATGAATACCTCATTTGCATCTCTCCACCCAGTTAACAGGGGTACCCTAATGGGCTCTACATCACCCCATTATCTGGTTATGGGGTTGCCACCTAGCGTTATAGTTTCCTGGAATAGAGGGAATCAGTAGGCATGTATTCAGTGTAAAATTTCCTGGATTTGAAAGCAGGATAATAAGGATATCACGAAAGATGGAATAAATAGAAATAAGAGTGATAAAGGTGAAGGAAGAAGTAGGCAACTCTATTATCAAGTGAGTGGATGATGGTCGCCAGCACCTACCACCAGATAATGACTGTAATGACCACCACCAGAATAGGACTGAAGACAGGGAAAATGAGCAGTATGGAAGTACCGAGGAATAATTCACAAAGACGATGGGAGACAGTCACTTCTGGGTATTCCAAACTGATGAAGCGAAGTTCTAACTCTCCGAATTCCTGTTGATCGCCTTAACAAAACCTCATTAGGGTCTGACACAATTTAAAGACGGTGTATTTGGCCGCTGATGTACAATGCCGAATAGAAATTTCTTTACGTTTCAAGAGCTTCAGTACTTACAAAGTGAAATTTCAAGTCAGAATGAAAACTGTTGGTTAATCCCTTGCCTACGATGACTTGTTCTGTGATTGTTGTTGCCACCACTGGACGGCCACATGCAGTTTTGGAAAGAAATTAAGTACTGAAGTAGCTAAACGGCTGTATCTAAAGACTTCCATTTTGAAAAGTCTCTTGTGCTGAATAGAATCGTTTGCCTGTAAGAATAATTCAGTACAAAAAAATTAGCAAGCTCCCGTAAGGCTTTGTCAGTTTGGCGCCGGGGTAAAGAAACTACTGATCACGAGCAAAAGTTGGCCAGCATTATCTTTACCAACACTTTTCATCCCTCCCTGAACGTCAGAGAGCCTCTTCCTTTTACTTCTCTGTTTGTACTTCATATTCATATCGATCCCACTGTCCCCATACGCAGTTCTTTAGGCTATATCACACCTTAATTGGTCGCAGCCGGCAGCGATAAAGTCAGGGCATCAACTACTTCCCTTTTGTCCGAATATTATTAATTTCTAAACTAATAAAGACACAAAGTCCTAACCCCTTCGTTCCAACGACGTTTTCTGAAATTTAATCTCTACTTCCTCTGGACTGCTTTGTTTTGTTTTGTTTTTCCAGCTTTGATTTTTTTTTTTTTTTTTATGGGTTAAGGAAGGCTATTATTTAACCTTCCATTTAGAAGTTGTTCCAAAGGGAAGTAAAATCGCCTATAAATAGCAAAATATACCACAAAAATACCGGGGTGAAGGGATGACTAATGCAAGTCTCGGTTGGTTTGACTTTTCTGCCTTGTATTCATTAAACCTTATGAATATATTTAGTTTCCTGTTTGAACAGCTGAGGCCAGTAATATCACTTGGCTTTTTCGTCTTAAAACTTCTTACGTGAATAAAGTAAAAAATTCCTGCTTCCAAGGTAGCTGTACTGGATTTTGCACGTCACTGTTCGCTGTTTCGTTGTTTGTCGTAATGACGTGATTCAGTATTTATGTCGGAAAATGTACCTATGAAGGCGGGTATGATGACGGTGTCTCTTGTGAGATACGGATATAAAAAAAGCTTTCCAAGGAGGCATTCAGAGAGTATGTGCCTGGGACATGAATGAGGGGCTTGCATACGGATTAAGCGTACGGTGTGTATGTGGGGTGAGGGCGGAGGGGTGAACATCAGAGCAGAATGATAATAATTATATAGTATACTCGTTCCCGGGGAATATGAAATGTAATGTCGAAGCTTCTGATATTTATTCCACTTCTTTGGCTCCATCGCTGTAACGGACGCATCCAGGCATTTTATTCCCCCCGACATGAATTGTATGTTTTCACTCCTGTTCGTCTGTATGTTATTCTGTTTGTCTGTTAGCAGGATTACTCAAAAATTAAAAGAAAGATCTGGATTAAATTTGGTGGGTAGATAGCTCATGTCCCTGGGAGCAATTGATTAACCTTTGGGACCGATCTGCATTGTATTACAGATTCTGGATCCGGAAATCACTTTTTGCGAAAGCCCAATTAATGATGAGAAACTCTAACCCATTATGAAGAGTGATTTGGAAATTACGTTTCCCTTGTCGGAGAGGTGAGCTTCACTGAGTGCCCTTCTAGTTAAGGATCTATCTGTCTATATACCTAGCCTGCTTCCCCCAAAGAAAGGGAGGTAGCCGAGACAGGATGACACACTCCCAGTTTACTCATTCACACACACACACACACACACACACACACACACACACACACACACACATTCATTCGCATCCTAGCCCCAAGGGAAGAAGGGACGGATCCTCACCACACCACACCGCACAAGGGTCAACTGCGCAGTGCAATGAGCAACATCCACAGCAGGGTCCGACAGCAGAGCTGGTTTACCTCTGCCACATCATAATGGACCCATCCCCTTACCCAGGCCTGATCTGATCAGCTGATCAGACCAAATGCAGGAGAATATCCCCTCAGGGCTATGTCATCATTTATTCATTCACAGTCTCTCCAATCATTTCTATCATGCTCAGCTCTCTCCCTTGCTCAACACACATCTCTCTCACATCCAGCACTCTCTTCACACTGTCTATCCATCCTATTCGTGGTCTTCCTCTCAGCCTTACATCTCTCACATCCGATCCAGTTATCTTTTTCATCAATCCCTCATCATCCATTCTCTCCATATGCCCAAACCATCGCAACACCCACTGCTCAACTCGATCAGCCATCTCCCGCACAACTCCAGTTCTCCTTCGCACTTCATCATTTCTCACCAGATCCATACGCGTCACCCCACACATACTCCTCAGATACCTCATCTCCATTACATTCAAACTTTTCCTCTCTGCTACACCCATATTCCATGTTTCTGACCCATTTAACGCAGTCGGTTACACAACACCCTCATACAGCCTTCTCTTTACATCCATCCTAAGCGAACGACATCTGAACACTTTTCTCATTCCTCCCAGCACCTTTCCTACTTCATTCATTCTAAACTTCACTTCTGCATCTATTCCTCCATCCACAGCAACATGTGACCCTAAATACTTAAAACACTCTACCTCCTCAAGCAATTCATCATTCAAAACGATATTCATCCTCCTGCCATCTACCAACCTCGTACACTTCATCACTTTACTCTTATTCTCATTTACTCTCAATATACTCCTTTCACACACCCATCCAAACTCCTCTACCAACTGTCTCAATCTCTTCTCTGAATCAGTCACCAGTGCAATACCATCCGCAAACAACAGTTGATTCAAATTCCACTCTCTACCATCAGCATTCAACATACTCAAAACTCCACCTAACACTCTTACATTCACCTCCCTTACAACACCATCCATATAAGTATTAAACAACCAAGGGGACATCACACATCCCTGCCGGAGTTCCACTCTCACGGGATAAATCAATTTAATTTTCTGGTAAGAACAAGTCGAACAGTCCGTAGCATACTCTAAACACTTAAACCCAACGACTATATATAGGCTACTTTTAAAAATCAAAATTATCTTGTGGTAGCTTGAGTAAAATATCTGTTTGGGCATACAGAGCAAATGGGCTAACCACAACACTTTCCTCTCTGTTATCCATTTCATGATTGTCACCGACGATAGCAGAGAGGTGGTTCATGTGGTTGAGTTGGGTGGTGCACAAGGAGGAAGTCCGGCGTCTGAAAATATGCTAGTGACAAAACTGGAGAGAGATGTGATACTGATTGAGCAAAAGCAATGAAGAATAAGATAAATGCAGCAATGATAATAATTATGAAGTGTAGGAAGGGCAATAAATAGCAGGGAGAGCGTGATGTGCTTGTGCAACGGTAAACAGAAGACTAATGAAGGAGGAAGGCATACGTCAAAATGTCTGGTGAGTGATGAACAGCATAGATCCAGGAGTGGCAGAAGATAGTATCGATCAAATGCTTTGCAGAAAGGCGACACTGCAGAAAACGTGACAAGGTGTTGATATTCTTTTAAATATGGACATATTATATGACTGGATGAACAGCGAGGGATGATGGAAGGTGTTATACATGTATGGTGTGGAAGGAACACCACTTGATGTTGTGAAGAGCTTTTATGATGGCAAAGACGCATGTGTGTTTGGGTGTACGGATGTCTGAATGGTTCACTATCAGTACTGGAGTGAGATAAGTGTGTGTGATGACTCCATATTTGTTCAATATATACATGCATGGCATTAACAAGGCAGTCAAAGCAAGACTTGTGGATGCTGGGGTGAAGCTGCTGATGAATGGTGAGGGTGGAATATATTTAAATTTCGTGATGGTGTGATGACTGCTGATACTAAATGGATCTTTAGACTGTATAGCTTTGCAAATGTAAAAAGTAAAGTCTGAATGTTAATGTAAGTAAAGAGAAAAGGGATAGATGAAAAAAGAGAAAATGAATGGCAGTGTAGGCTACGAGTACTGTGTTGGTGAATACAGTGAGAGATTTAAACTGGTGGGAGACTTTAAGTACCACGGTGCGGTGATACAACGGAAGGGTAATTGTGTAAAGGAAGTTGGGAATAGCATGACTCAAGGAAGGAAAGTGGATGGTGTTATGCTCTTGATATGTAACAAGGAAAGTGGATAGTGTTCGGGTCTTGATGTGGAATAATTGTAAGTACAGAAGATCAAAGAGAACTGCGTGAACCATGAGAGGGTTATCTTTGCAGTCAACTAAAAGGTGCCTGTCCCACGGGCACTATGGTGGCTTGGTGTGTGAGGTGAAGCTGAGAATTTTGGCGACTTGAATGATGAGTGGCCTAGTTCACTGAGCACTCTGTTGACAGATCTTTTGTTCCTATATCTGGTCCCTTACACCCCACATATTAGTGGGAAATAAGGATAGAAATGCGGCGATGATAAGATATTACGTTTCTTTACACTCAAATCTTTCATATGTTTATTTCATTTCTTAAGGCTCAACTTTTTAATGGGAATTTGTGCGTCCACTAAGCACCCAGGTTTCCCATAAATTTCTCCATGAAGGGTTACCCTAGTCCAGCGCCTCTCACTCCGGCCACGTTGGTGGAGAGAGGGAATATGTTTATAAACTGAGTGCACTTCCCCTTTAGCTGCACAGTCATCTCCACACGAGTCTATCCACACTCTTATTACCTTGCCACGCACTCTCCTGTCCCCCTCCACACACAACCTCCACACCCTTACACCCTTGCCTTCCTCATTACCCCTCCCGCCCGCCCCCCACCAACACACACAGAACACACCCTACCTTCCTCCTGCTCACATCTCTCTCTCTCTCTCTCTCTCTCTCTCTCTCTCTCTCTCTCTCTCTCTCTCTCTCTCTCTCTCTCTCTCCTGTGGTAATATGATTTCAGTGTAATCACCCAATCGCGTCATATAAATTTATATTATAATTTCCAAGAGTATCCAAACAAATATAATAATCACTCCAAAACCAGTAATTAAAGAAACTTATTAAAAATGTAAGAAGAAAAAAGAAAAAGAAGAAGAGTAAACTAGAGAGAATATAAACGAAAGTGGACAAGAACGTAATCAAGAAAAAATGCAGAAAAACACACACAAATCATTCCAAACTTCCAGGGGGGGGGGGTAACTCGAAAACCTTTCAAATATTAGCACCTTTAGGCTCTTATAACTCGTCTGTCGCCAGCCGGAGTAGACTACTAAATATTTCTCTACCACAAGAGGGTTAATGGCGCCAGTGGGAATACTCTCAGGCTCTGCTTCTCAATCTCAGCTGAATAAAATGTCTGGTGAAAATTGGAACAAAACAAGAGAGAAAACGGGACCAAGAGAGATAAAATAATGAAAAATCTAAACCATAAAACAGAAAAGAAACCGTGAGAAACAAGAGACAAAAGACAAAGAAAAAAAAAGTGAAAACTAAGACAAAAGATTCAGAAAACTTAAATAAAAAGAAACCAGGAAAGTATAAAAAGCTATATTATAAAGCAAAAATAAAACCAACAAACTCTTTACAGGACATCGATCACAACATTCAGGGGGGGAATAAAAAGGGTTTGCAGAAATTTGGGAAAAAAGTGTGTCCCGTTGCCCGAGGTGGAGGAAAATGAAAAATGAAGAGCAACGAAAAAATATATATCAAACATAAAATAGAAAAACGTGGTGAAAGGCAGACAGGTAGGAAGGCAGGTTGATGGACTGGTAGACAGACAGACAGGTGAAGATTAATACTTGGAAATGATGAGAGAGAGAGAGAGAGAGAGAGAGAGAGAGAGAGAGAGAGAGAGAGAATATCTTCAGTGAGAGATATTTACTGAGTCAGAAGGATTTGTGGAGAGAGAAGGATAGAGACACAGATGAAGAATAAACATACAGGGCACATCGATATATTGGTATACACACACACACACACACACACACACACACACACACACACACACACACACACACACAGCAACAATATTTCACATCGCCATACACACACCAATCAACTTTTTTCCAATACATAAAATTCGAACATAGAAATACGGCTTTTTGACTGGCGGGACCAAAAACCCACACCCCAAAAAGAAAATCTGCGTGCATTTTTTGTCGTAATTCTTACTGATGGTATATTCACTGGCCAGCCCCCCATTCTCTCTCTCTCTCTCTCTCTCTCTGTCTGTCTCTCATCATGGTCTCCGTCAGCTTTGTGTCCCTGACACTCCTGCAGGGGAAGGCAACACCGCATTTGTGTCCTGCGGCAGCCATGACAGATTTTACACTTGATATGCATTGATAGGGAGGAGGCGGGAACAGCAGGAGAAGGATGGGGATGTTGGAGGGATCCGGGAGGAGGGACAGGCATGAGGGAGTCAGGAAGAGGTGGATGTGGCAGGAATGAACAGCAAAAGAAAGGATAAGGATGCTGGAGAGATATTGGAGGAGGGACAGGCTTAAGGGAATCAGGAGGAGGTGGGTGTGACAAGGAGGAGCAGGTGTGAGGAGGGGGATGCTGGAGAAATGCGGGAGGAGGAACAGGCGTGTGAAAGTCAGGAAGAGGAAGATGTAGAAGGGAGGAACATGAAGGAGGATTGGGATGCTGAAGAGATGCGGGAGGAGAGACAGGCGTGAGGGAATCAGGAATAAGTGGATGAGGAAGGGAAGAATTATCCAGGTCATTTCCATGTGTAAGGCAACGCTGGAACTGTTTATCTCACTCCGTTGTTGACAGGTGATGCTCATGTTGCTGACTAGTGTGTATATTATATTTTAGCCTGGCAGGGGAATCCAAAAATAATATAATCCACACTGTTTACTATGACATGTGAGATAACATATTGCCAAAATAACACTGTAACGTGTTCTCTGTGGCCATTACCAGAAGCATGTAATTTAACCCTTTGGCTGCGGTTGGTGCATTTGGGTACTGTATTCAAGTCAACATAAGATTTTGTTCAACTGAGAGATATCCTCCTGGCAGTCATGGGCTTCAGAAACGATCTCAAGTAACCCTTTCTCTGCCATTAATACCCCGAGGGATCGAATCTAGGTCAACACGGACGATTTTATTCAGTCTAGAGTAACTCAAACAGTCAAATGGGCTGTTAGTATGAAAGATGGATATTATGTTTGCTTATTTTATTTGCCATCTTATTGAGTCTTCTACATAACCGTGTTCTCCGTATTGAACAGGAATGGACCTTTGGGGGGGTTTTCTTTTCTCCGTAAGAAAAAGGAAGAACTGTGTGTATAAGATTTCACTTGCTGATGTAAAAACTACGGACCACAGAAAGAGGAATGAAATACAAGGTAGTGTCCTGCCGTATAATTCCGCATTGTAGTTGATATGGACAATTTCAATCTGCAGGATCATCTCTAGTAGCGACACGGTCAGCCAGTCACCCCCATGGATTTTCACACTGAAGGTGTTTCACCCTAACCAAGTCCTATGCTTCACTTCAGCGTCCCTCATCCATAGTTGATTTTTGTATTTGTTCTTTTCCACGAAGGCTTAGAAAAGAGCAGGTTAATCTGTTATGGATGGATTAAGTTATGTTTAGTTACGTTAGACGGGACTGGGTTGGGTTGGGTTGGGTTGGGATGGGATGGGATGGGATGGGATGTGATGGGATGGGATGGGTTGGGTTAGGTTCGGTTAACTTACACTGTTTGTGCTGGGTCCGATTAGGTTAGGTTAGAATCGGTTAACTTACACTGTTAGGGTTGGATTGGGTTGGGTTAGGTTGGACTGGGTTGGGTTAGGTTAGATTCGATCAACTTATACTGTTAAGATTGGGGCTGGGTTAGGTTGGGTTGGGTTTGCTTGGGTTAGGTTGCACTGGATTAGGTTAGATTAGATACAGTTAGCTTACACTAATACGGTTGGGTTGGGTTTGCTTGGGTTAGGTTGCACTGGATTAGGTTAGATTAGATACAGTTAGCTTACACTAACAGGGTTGGGTTGGGTTGGGTTAGGCTACTGTATTCGGGAGACAAAGTAGGAGCTATCACTGTGGGAGAAGAACACTTTACCCGTGTTGATGAACTGCATTACTAAGGGGAAATATACGGCTGGTGCGGTGCTACTAACGTTATATGACTTTCGAGGTCCTTCTAAGGAAATGCAGGAGCGGCGACAGAACTTTCGTTGACGATTTTACCGATATCAAAAAAAAAAAAAAAAAAAAAAAAGCTATCCAAACATTTACGTTGACGAAACTTATAAAATAACTGCCCTTGATCTCAACAAACACAAGATACTATGGTGAATCTCATAGGACGAGCTGCATGCACTGCTGCGAAATTATTTAAGATTTACCTGACAACAACATATATCAACTAAACCGATTTAAAAGGAGTAATAATGTTCATCTAGAATTTATCGTATCCAGTTGTTCGGATAGCCTGCACACACACACACTTATATATATATATATATATATATATATATATATATATATATATATATATATATATATATATATATATATATATATATATATATATTGTTACGGAACAGAGAGATAATGAACACTTCATGTAAGAATACTAAAATCACTACTGTCCCGTAAAGTTCCAGGTTCAAAACAAAAGACTTAGGTAAAATTACAAGTTAAAGTTTAATGCTCAAACTAACAACTAAACATTCAGGACTCATAAGGATAATGTAATGGCAAAACAGGTTACATATATGGTTAACTGAATAGCCTCTATTAACAAGAATTTAACAAGAGCAAATTTATCTAAGTCAGCCCTGATATAATGAGAAAACCGGATAATGCTCAGTTAAAGCAAGATATAATATTAATACAGATACAAAATATTACTAATACTTGCTGACAGTAAAAACTTTACCAGGCTTAAGAATTAATACCTTATGCTATATAGTACAAGAAAAATGGTAATAGCACTTATACTCAAATTATACAGCAGCTAGATGTCAGGAGACTTCCTGAGCACTCACAAAAATAATACTATACTGTACAGGGGAGGACAGAGATGTAAACAGAATGAGGAGTAGATCTAAGTGGCAACTAATGCAGAGACTGAGCTCATTACATAGGGGGCCGGCAGAGCTTGATTCAACTTGTAAGAAGGATGCGCAAATGAAAGCATAGAGGACGAAGAGTTGACACTCCTGCTCTGAACAACAGAAAGAACGACTTACTCTACTATAAGGGGGAGAAGGGGGGAGTGAGGTAGAACATGCAAGCCTGGTCACTATGGAAGCCATGTGGCGAATCGTGATCAAATATGCAGCATACTGTACATTAGAATTATACAAAGGATAATGAAATCATAGGCTATGTAACACCTCCCAACAAAGAAAAAGAAGTTTACAAAGCAAATTTCTTATTACTCTAAAACAATCTGTCTAAAGTCTAGATAAGCAATCTGCAATAACATTTTCTTTCCCCTTGACATGTTGTATGTCTAATGAATACTCCTGAAGAAGTAGACTCCATCTTGTCAATCTCTGATTTTTATCTTTAAACTTACTAAGGAGTTTCAGTGGGTTATGATCGGTATAAATGACTATGGGGTCAAAACCAGAACACAAATAAAATGAAAAATGCTGTAAACCCAAAATCAAGGCCAAGAGATCTTTCTCAATATCTGATTAGTTCTTTTGAGGTGGAGTGAACTTCTTACTGTAATAAGATACATGGTGTTCAATACCCTGATCATCCTCTTGCAGCAAAACAGCCCCAGCTCCTGTATCACTTGCATCAACAGCCATCTTAAAAGGCTTTGCAAAATTTGGAGTAGTGACCACTGGCTGACTTAATAGGATAGCTTTAAGTTTACTGAAAGAGGATTCACAGTTATCGGTCCAGACAAATTTAAATCCCTTTTTCAGACGGTCTGTAAGTGGTGATACAAGAATTGAAAAGTTAAGAACAAATCTCCTGTAATAACATACCATTCCCAAAAACCTTTGTAGCTCTTTCCTACTTTTAGGTCTGGGAAGATCACTTACAACCTGAACCTTAGCTCCTGGTGGTGCAACGTGTCCATCACCAATTACGTACCCAAGGTACTGAACTTTAGCTTGACCAAACTCACACTTTGATAAATTAGCTACAAGATTAGCCTGAACCAAACGCTCAAGAAATTTACTGACATGGCATAGGTGATCTTTCCAGTTGTCAGAGAAGATTAATACATCATCAATATAAACAACACACCCTGCCAAACCCTCTGTTACAACATTCATGAGCTTCTGAAAAGTGGCTGGTGCATTCTTCATACCATATGGCATTACAAAACATGCAAAAGTCTTTCCTTGTGTTACAAAACATGAGATCTCCCTAGCATGTTCAGTCATAGGTACTTGCCAGTATCCCTTTAACAAATCAAACTTAATATGTACCTAGCCTTTCCGATCTTGTCTATGCAATCTTCCACGCGAGGGAGAGGGTAAGTGTCTGTTTTGGTTATCTGAATAACACATCTGTAATCGATGCAAAGCCGCTGTGACCCACCTGGCTTAGGGGCTAGAGTGACAGGAGCACTCCATTCTCTCTGACAGGGCTCAATCATCTTGTGGTCCAACAGGTAGCCAAGCTCCTTCTGGATGAGAGGAACTTTCACTGGGTTCACAAAGTAAGGAGGCAGTTTAATTGGCTTTGCGTCTCCAACATCGACATCATGCATCAACACAGTGGTTCTTCCTGGAGTGGCATGGATCACTTGCGGGTACTCCTGCAGTAATGCTGAAAACTCCTGCCTTTCCTCGGGAGATAGATGAGAAAGCTTAGTCTGGAGATCATTCATGATATCAGGATTCTTCCCCAAACTATCACTCAGGCTCATACTGCATGGGAGAACTTCACTTGCAAACTCTGGTGGAACAGCTACAGTGCAGACTGGGTTATTTTCGTCCTGCCTGTGATTTAACTTTAGCATGTTTACATGACAAAGTTGCTTGTTCTTTCTAAGATCTGGTGTGGCGATGACATAGTTGACATCACTGAGTTTCTTCTCCACGAAATAAGGACAACTAAACTTGGCTTGAAGAGGTTGCCCATGCACCAGTAGCAAAATCAAAACCTGATCTCGTGGCTGAAAGTGGCATAGCCTGGATTTCTTACCATACCAAGTCTTCATCTTCTGAGCAGCTCCTAAATTCCCTCTCACCAGCTGTAAAGCAGTGGACAGCCGTTCTTTGAACTTCATAACATACTCCAGCAGGTTGACGTCATCTTCCTCCGACAGCCAGCATTCCTTGAGTAGCTTAAGGGGTCCTCTTACTTCATGGCCAAACAGTAGTTCAAAGGGTGAGAAGCCCAGTGATTCATTTGGAGATTCTCTTGTGGCAAATACAACGAATGGAAGACCTTTATCCAAGTCTTTCTGATGTTTCAAACAGTATTTTCTGAGCATCGATTTGAGAGTTTGATGATATCTCTCCAACGCTTCTTGGGTGTGGGGATGGTAAGCTGAAGACGTGATCTGGGTGATGCCCAACTCTTTCAGAGACTGCTTGAAAACATTTGACATGAAATTACTTCCCCAGTCTGACTGTACCTCCTTGGGCAGACCAAACTTGGTGAAGAACCCTAGCATCTCCTTAACCACGTTCTTTGCTGACATATTTCTAAGTGGAATGGCTTCAGGATAACGAGTAGCCATATCAATCAGGGTCAACACATAAGAAAATCCTGAAGAAGTCTTAGGAAGAGGGCCCACAATATCCACCAACACACGGGTGAATGGCGCCTCAAAAGGAGGAATGGGAACTAGAGGTCTAATTACACTTCCCCACAACTTGACAGGTGTGACAAGACTTACAATACCAGGAAACATCTCTGAAGATACCTGGCAAGTAGAAGTGTTTCAAAATGCTTGCCACAGTCTTCCTCACTCCAAGGTGTCCTGCCAAACTGGAATCATGAGCCACTCTGATGATATCATGCCTACAAACACGAGGGATGACAACTCGATGTGCAACCTCCCATTCACAGTCGGCTGATGTTGTTGGGGGTCTCCACTTCCTCATAAGTACTCCTGACTTTATATAATAACAAGTAGAAGCACCAACTGACTCTTCCTCACTGCATGCAGAGTTAGCTAGACCTTTCAACTCAGGGTCAGCAACCTGCAACTCAACCAACTCTTGACGAGACAAATTATCAACACTACGGGGTACTGACTCATCTAGTGAGTGGTCCAAATTAGCAAGAAAAGTGTCAGCTAGGATAACATCATCATCATCATTATCCTTTAAGTCACCAGTAACTTTAGACTTAGCCCTAGTGACAGCACATCCAGAGAACACATCAGGGACATCACAATCCTGGGTCGCAGACACTGGTTCACTAGACAACTGAGGAGCTGGACACACTTGACTTACACCAATATCATTTCCAAGTAAGAAAGTTACACCTGACATTGGGAGTGTCTCAACCAACCCAACCATAACGGAACCATTAACAAAACCAGACTCTAAATTCACTCTGCACAGAGGGACAGAGAAGTAATTATTCCCTTACACCTTGTAAGATTACAGTTTCATCAGAGGAATTAACATTAAAGCCTAGAACACTGGTCAGCATAAGGGATTGGCAAGCACCTGTATCACGATATATTTTAACTGATTTCCTGTCATTACTGTCCAGAGGACTGACAAAACCATCAGACAGGAAATTAGCACAGGATCTCTTGAGAGTGTCACCCACGTTACTGCTCAAAAGAGGAGCTTCATCATGAGAATTTAATTTACCCCTCAAAGCAGGTTCAGTTAACTCGGTTAAAGAATTCTGGGAACTCTCAAGGGTGGACACTAGACCAATTGACTGAATATTTAAAGACTCCTTTTTGTTAACATCACGCTGTCTCCTGAAACATTTCTCCGTAGTATGACCAAGCTTACTACAATAAGTACATTTACTTTTCTGAAATCTAGAGGTGGAGCTGGTATTTACTTCCTGAGAAACATCATCTTTATTCTCTTTCCTGTTACCTGTACTCTGAGTAGAGGCAACGTACTTACTCTCAGCTTTCCTTTTTTCTTTAGAATATCTCTTGTGGGTGAGAACATATTCATCAGCTAAAACTGCAGCATCAGACAAATTATCTATTCTTTTCTCATCAAGATATAGGCTTACATCTTTATTAATACACATTTTGAAGTCCTCCAGCAAAATCATCCGCTTAAATTTATCAAAATCAGAATTTACATTCTTAGAATTTAACCACTGCTCTAACAGATCTTATTTGACTTTTGCATACTCAACATGGGATTGCTTATCTTGCTTATAGGTTGTCCTAAATTTTACTCTATAGGCTTTAGGAACAAGCTCATAGGCCTTAAGAATCAAGCTCATAACTACATCATAATTATCAGATTCATCCTGAGGCAAAGATGCATGTTACTTGAGCTTTACTGGTGAGAACAGTTTGAAGGAGTACTGGCCAATACTTTTTGGGCCAATTAAAACCTGTAGCTACCCTCTCAAACAACTGAAAATACTTTGTTAAATCGGATTCATTAAAAGGAGGGACAAGTTTAACATTTTTAGCCACATCAAAATCATCAGAGCTAGATGATCCAGTTCCACCTTGTTTCATGCGATACTCATGGTCTGGCTGAATCCTAGCAAGTTCAATTTGTGCCTGAGCCTGTGCCTGTGCCTCCTGAATACGAGCCTGAGACTTAGCCTCCTTAGCACGTGCCTGAAACTCAGCCTCCTTAGCACGAGCCTGAAACTCAGCCTCCTTAGCACGAGCCTCCTGCAGGGCTAGCTGTAACTTAGCTACTTCAATCTGCGTTTGCTCATCCGGAGGAGTTACATTGAACAAGCTTTAATTAATCATGCCAACAATTTGATCTTTAGAATGATGAGAGCGAGCAGCAATTCCCAATTGTTGAGCAACAAGCTTAAGTTCATTCTTTGTTCTGTTTTCTACATCACACACTATTTGCACATTTGACAAAAAATCTTTGGCTTCATCAAGAGTAGTAATCGTAGACATCATGAATAAATCACAGTCACAAAATATCAAGCAATGTCTTTATGATAATATCCTGAATATCCTGATAAGAGGTCGCCAAATTTATGTTACGGAACAGAGAGAGATAATGAACACTTCAAGTGAGAATACTAAAATCACTAGTGTCCCTTAAAGTTCCAGGTTCAAAACAAAAGAGTTAGGTAAAATTACAAGTTAAAGTTTAATGCTCAAACTAACAATTAACATTCAGGACTCATAAGGATAATGTAATGGCAAAACAGGCTAAATATATGGTTAACTGCAATAGCCTCTATTAACACGAATTTAACAAGAGCAAATTTATCTAAGTCAGCCCTGATAAAATGAGAAGACCAGATAATGCTTAGTTAAAGCAAGATATAATATTATTACAGATACAAAATATTACTAATACTTCCTGATAGTAAAACCTTTACCAGGCTTACGAATTAACGCCTTATGCTATACAGTACAAATTATACAGCAGCTAGATGGCTGGAGACTTCCTGAGCACTTACAAAAATGATAGTACACTTTACAGGGGAGGACAGAGATGTGAACAGAATGAGGAGTAGATCTAAGTGGCAACTAATGCAGAGACTGAGCTCATTATATAGGAGGCCAGCAGAGCTTGATTGAACTTGTAAGAAGGAGGCGCAAATGAAAGCATAGGGGACAAAGAGTTGACACTCCTGCTCTGAACAACAGAAACAACGACTTACTCTACTATAAGGGAGGAGGGGGGGAGTGAGGTAGAACACGCACTAAGGAAGCCACGAGGCGAATCGTGATCAAACATGCAGCATACTGTACGTTACAATTATACAAAGGATGATGAAATCATAGGCTATGTAACACCTCCCCACAAAGAAAAAGAAATTTACAAAGGAAATTTCTTATTACTCTAAAACAATCTGTCTAAAGTCTAGATAAGCAATCTGCAATAACATTTTCTTTCCCCTTGATATCTTGTATGTCTAATGAATACTCCTGAAGAAGTAGACTCCATCTTGTCAATCTCTGATTTTTATCTTTAAACTTACTAAGGAATTTCAGTGGGTTATGATCGGTATAAATGACTATGGGGTCAAAACCAGAACACAAACAAAATGAAAAATGCTGTAAACCCTAAATCAAGGCCAAAAGATCTTTCTCAATAGTTGAGTAGTTCTTTTGAGGTGGAGTGAACTTCTTACTGTAATAAGATACAAGGTGTTCAATACTGTGATCATCCTCTTGCAGCAAAACAGCCCCACCTCCTGTATCACTTGCGTCAACAGCCATCTTAAAAGACCCTTAGCAAAATTTGGAGTAGCGAGCACTGGCTGACTTAATAGGATAGCTTTAAGTTTGTTGAAAGAGGATTCACAATTATCAGTCCAGACAAATTTAACTCCCTTTTTCAGTAGGTCTGTAAGTGGTGATACAAGAATTGAAAAGTTAAGAACAAATCTCCTGTAATACCCTACCATTCCCAAAAACCTTTGTAGCTCTTTCCTAGTTTTAGGTCTGGGAAGATCACTTACAACCTGAACCTTAGCTCCTGGTGGTGCAACATGTCCATCACCAATTACTTACCCAAGGTACTGAACTTTAGCTTGACCAAACTCTCACTTTGATAAATTAGCTACAAGATTAGCCTGAACCAAACGCTCAAGAAATTTATTGACATGGCATAGGTGATCTTTCCAGTTGTCAGAGAAGATTAATACATCATCAATATAAACAACACACCCTGCCAAACCCTCTGTTACAACATTCATGAGCTTCTGAAATGTGGCTGGTGCATTCTTCATACCATATGGCATTACAGAACATGCAAAAGTCTTTCCTAGTGTTACAAAACATGAGATCTCCCTAGCACGTTCAGTCATAGGTACTTGCCAGTATCCCTTTAACAAATCAAATTTACTTATGTATCTAGCCTTTCCGATCTTGTCTATGCAATCTTCCATGCGAGGGAGAGGGTAAGTGTCTGTTTTGTTTATCTAATTAACACGTCTGTAGTCGATGCAAAGCCGCTGTGACCCACCTGGCTTAGGGACTAGAGTGAGAGGAGAACTCCACTCGCTCTGACAGGGCTCAATCATCTTGTGGTCCAGCAGGTAGCCAAGCTCCTTCTGGATGAGAGGAACTTTCACTGGGTTCACACAGTAAGGAGGCAGTTTAATTGGCTTTGCGTCTCCAACATCGACATCATGCATCAACACAGTGGTTCTTCCTGGAGTGGCACGGAACGCTTGTGGGTACTCCTGCAGTAATGCCGAAAACTCCTGGCTTTCCTCGAGAGCTAGATGAGAAAGCTTAGTCTGGAGATCATTCATGATATCAGGATTCTTCCCCAAACTATCACTCAGGCTCATGCTGCATGGGAGAGCTTCACTTGCAGACTCGGGTGGAACAGCTACAGTGCAGACTGGGTTATTTTCGTCCTGCCTGTGATATAACTTTGTCATGTTGATGTGACAAAGTTGCTTGTTCTTTCAACGATCTGGTGTGGCGATGACATAGTTGACATCACTGAGTTTCTTCTCCACGAAATAAGGACCACTAAACTTGGCTTGAAGAGGTTGCCCATGCACCGGTAGCAGAATCAAAACCTGATCTCGTGGCTGAAAGTGGCGTAACCTGGACTTCTTATCATACCAAGTCTTCATCTTCTCCTGAGCAGCTCCTAAATTCTATCTCGCCAGCTGTAAAGCAGTGGACAGCCGTTCTTTGAACTTCATCACATACTCCAGCAGGTTGACGTCATCTTCCTCCGACAGCCAGCATTCCTTGAGTAGCTTTAGGGGTCCTCTTACTTCATGGCCAAACAGTAGTTCAGAGGGTGAGAAGCCCAGTGATTCATTTGGAGATTCTCTTGCGGCAAATACAACGAATGGAAGACCTTTATCCAAGTCTTTCTGGTGTTCGAAACAGTATTTCTTGAACATCGATTTGAGTGTTTGATGACATCTCTTCAACGCTCCTTGGGTGTGGGGATGGTAAGCTGAAGACGTGATCTGGGTGATGCCCAACTTTTTCAGAGACTGCTTGAAAACATTTGACATGAAATTACTTCCCCGGTCTGACTGTACCTCCTTGGGTAGACCAAACTTGGTGAAGAACCCTAGCATTTCCTTAACCACGTTCTTTGCTGAGATATTTCTAAGTGGAATGGCTTCAGGGTAACGAGTAGCCATATCAATCAGGGTCAATACATAAGAAATTCCTGAAGAAGTCTTAGGAAGAGGGCCCACAATATCCACCAACACACGGGTGAATGGTGCCTCAAAAGGAGGAATGGGAACTAGAGGTGCAACCTTTTCAGTCTGATTACACTTCCCCACAACTTGACAGATGTGACAAGACTTACAATACCAGGAAACATCTCTGAAGATACCTGGCAAGTAGAAGTGTTTCAAAATGCGTGCCACAGTCTTCCTCACTCCCAGGTGTCGTGCCAAACTAGAATCATGAGCCACTCTAATGATATCCTGCCTACAAACACGAGGGATGACAACTTGATGTACAACCTCCCATTCACAGTCGGCTGATGCTGTTGGGGGTCTCCACTTCCTCATAAGTACTCCTGACTTTATATAATAACAAGTAGAAGCACCAACTGACTCTTCCTCACTGCAAGCAGAGTTAGCTAGACCTTTCAACTCAGGGTCAGCAACCTGCAACTCAACCAACTCTTGACGAGACAAATTATCAACACTACGGGGTACTGCCTCATCTGGTGATTGGTCCAAATTAGCAAGAAAAGTGTCAGCTAGGATAACATCATCATCATCATTATCCTCTAAGTCACCAGTAACTTTAGACTTAGCCCTAGTGACAGCACATGCAGAGAACACATCAGGGACATCACAATCCTGGGTCGCAGACACTGGCTCACTAGACAACTGAGGAGCTGGACACACTTGACTTCCACCAATATCATTTCCAAGTAAGAAAGTTACACCTGACATTGGGAGTGTCTCAACCAACCCAACCATAACGGAACCATTAACAAAACCAGACTCTAAATTCACTCTGCACAGAGGGACAGAGAAGTAATTATTCCCTACACCTTGTAAGATTACAGTTTCATCAGAGGAATTAACATTAGAGTCTAGAACACTGGTCAGCATAAGGGATTGGCAAGCACCTGTATCACGATATATTTTAACTGATTTCCTGTCATTACTGTCCAGAGGACTGACAAAACCATCAGACAGGAAACAGGAACTCTTGAGAGTGTCACCCACGTTACTGCTCAAAAGAGGAGCTCCATCATGAGAATTTAATTTACCCCTCAAAGCAGGTTCAGTTACCTCAGTTAAAGAATTCTGGGAACTCTCAAGGGAGGACACTAGACCAATTGACTGAATATTTAAAGACTCCTTTTTGTTCACATCACGCTGTCTCCTGAAATTTCTCAGTAGTATGACCAAGCTTACTACAATAAGTACATTTACTTTTCTGAAATCTAGAGGTGAAGCTGGTATTTACTTCCTGAGAAACATCATCTTTATTCTTTTTCCTGTTACTTGTACTCTGAGTAGGGGCAACGTACTTACTCTCAGCTTTCCTTTTTTCTTTAGAATATCTCTTGTGAGTGAGAACATATTCATCAGCTAAAACTGCAGGATCAGACAAATTATCTATTCTTTTCTCATCAAGATATAGGCTTACATCTTTATTATTACACCTTTTGAAGTTCTCCAGCAAAATCATCTGCTTAAATTTATCAAAATCAGAATTTACATTCTTAGAATTTAACCACTGCTCTAACAGATCTTCTTTGATTTTTGCATAATCAACATGGGATTGCTTATCATGCTTATAAGTTGTCCTAAATTTTACTCTATAGGCTTCAGGAACAAGCTGATAGGCCTTAAGAATCAAGCTCTTAACTACATCATAATTATCAGATTGATCCTGAGGCAAAGATGCATAAGTTACTTGAGCTTTACCGGTGAGAACAGTTTGAAGGAGTACTGGCCAATACTTTTTGGGCCAATTAAAACCTGTAGCTACCCTCTCAAGCAACTGAAAATACTTTGTTAAATCGGATTCATTAAAAGGAGGGACAAGTTTAACATTTTTAGCCACATCAAAATCATCAGAGCTAGATGATCCAGTTCCACATTGTTTCATGCGATACTCATGGTCTGCCTGAACCCTAGCAAGTTCAACTTGTGCGTGAAACTCAGCCTCCTTAGCACGAGCCTCCTGCAGGGCTAGCTGTAACTTAGCTAATTCAATCTGCGTTTGCTCATCTGGAGGAGTTACATTAAACAAGCTTTTATTAATTATGTCAACAATTTGATCTTTAGAATGATGAGAGCGAACAGCAATTCCCAATTGTTGAGCAACAAGCTTAAGTTCATTCTTTGTTCTGTTTTCTACATCACACACTGTTTGCACATCTGACAAAAAATCTTTGGCTTCATCAAGCGTAGTAATAGTAGACATCATGAATAAATCACAGTCACAAAATATCAAGCAATATCCTTATGATAATATCCTGAATATCCTGATAAGAGGTCGCCAAATTTATGTTACGGAACAGAGAAAACTGTCCCGCAAAGTTCCAGGTTGAAAACAAAAGAGTTAGGTAAAATTACAAGTTAAAGTTTAATGCTCAAACTAACAACTAAACATTCAGGACTCATAAGGATAATGTAATGGCAAAAACAGGTTAAATATATGGTTAATTGTAATAGCCTCTATTAACACGAAATTAGCAAGAGTAAATTATTTAAGTCAGCCCTGATAAAATGAGAAAACCGGATAATGCTCAGTTAATGCAGTATTATTACAGATACAAAATATTATTAATAATGGCTGACATCAAAAACTCCACATGAATCACAAAAACCTCACCAGGCCTACGAATTAACACCTTATGCTATACAGTACAAGAAAAAAGTAGTAACACTTATACTCAAATTACACAGCAGCTAGATGGTTGCAGACTTCCTGAGCACTCAGAAAAATAATAACTGTACAGGGGAGGACAGAGATGTGAACAAAATGAGGAGTAGATCTAAGTGGCAATTAATGTAGAGACTGAGCTCATTATATAGGGGCCGGCAGAGCTTGATACAACTTGTAAGAAGGATGCGCAAATGAAGCCATAGGGGACAAAGAGTTGACACTCCTGCTCTGAACAACGGCAAGTACGACTTACTCTACTATACGGGAGGAGGGGGGGGAGTGAGGTAGAACACGCACTAAGGAAGCCACGAGGCGAATCGTGATCAAACATGCAGCATACTGTATGTTAGAATTATACAAAGGACGATGAAATCATAGGCTATGTAACAATATATATATATATATATATATTGGGAAATGTACAGGCTAGGACAAAAGGTGGCCTAATGTTCTACTGCGTTTCCTTTACACTTATGTCACGTCCGTCCCTTTCCTCCCTAACGTGTGATATCAAAGACAATCATCCATTCGCAGCGAACCATACAAAGTCTCTCTCAGCTGACAGATACTGGCTAGTAATGGGAAACAATAAGCTAAATACTGTAGGTGAAATATTTGACGAAATTTTATCCCTAACTTTAACCTGGACGTGCACCGGCCTGAGTTAAGCAGATAGGCCAATTTATATTCTGTTCAGCCGTTCACTGCTGCGGTAACGACCTACCGAATTCTTGTCACGAACTTATCACTCTGCCTCGTATTCTGCTGACCTTAAAAGTCTTTTCTAACACATATTTCTTAGCGATTTATTTTGCATTCTGCACCTTACTATTCTCTGTATATTCTTTGTATTTCTGCAGCTCTCTCAGGAGCGGCCATATGTGTTTCCTTACCTGAGTCACTCACTTAACCTCTGTAGCATTTTGAAGTAGGAGGGTAAAGTCATACGGTGTTGTACGAGTATTTAAGGGTAGTGGTATTAAAGCATACACACATTATAAACATTTTTACGTACATACATACACACAGAAGTACACAATACAAGATTAATAGCCAACCGCGTACCTGCGTCGTGGTGGAATAGGTATATACGTACATACATGCATGCATGCATACACAAGCACAGAGAAATACACAACAAAAGTACTAGTTAACAGTATTGGGTTGGTTATGTTAGGTCGAGTTAGATAAGCTTAGACTAAATTACAAAGGGTTTTGTCCTATGGACTTTAGGCCTATACTCCTCTGGCTACGTCAATAGTTTTTCGGGATTAGCCTCTTCGCTAGCAGAGTTATCTACTGAGAGAAATAAATCAATTTGATGGAAACTAGAAAATAATAAATAGCTACTGAGGGGGTTCAAGGAGATAATTTCTATCCCCATCGCTACCTCAACTCTCTGCTACGTCGAATAAAACCGACTCGATGAAACAAGACAATAATAGAGAAGTGCTCTTGGCGTTCAACGAATTAATGTGGATTTAGCTAACGCCTGGGAGCAACGCCACACTCACGGCCCCAATGCAATGAAAGCAATTATTTTTATACAGGATTTTCCAATGGTTTTCTGGGTCAGGAAGGATGGCGGCCAATATTTTGCAGTTTGTGTGTGCTGTTTGGAAGTGCTGGGGTGAGGCACTGGACGGTGATGGAAAGTCAACGCAGAGACGAGTGAGTGAGGCAGTGGTATATAGAACATGAGATGGATAGATTGACAGATAGATAGATATACAGACAGATTAATGGATAGAGACTGCCGGACAGAGAGATAAATGGATTGAGACAGCCAGACAGACAGACAGACAGTCAAGGCAAGCAGACAAACAGACATATATCGACAGACAGATAAATGGACTGAGAGACAGACAGATAACAAGACAAACATATACAAATAGTTATATACAGAGAGAGAGAGAGAGAGAGAGAGAGAGAGAGAGAGAGGGAGAGATAGTTATATACAGAGAGAGAGAGAGGGAGAGATAGTTATATACAGAGAGAGAGAGAGAGAGAGAGAGAGAGAGAGAGAGAGAGAGAGAGAGATCAGAAAATATGGGAGAAATAAAACGTATTAAAAATATACAAAGACACAGATATGAAAGAAAACCAACTGATGAAAAAATGTGAGAATGAAAGTAAACAGAGAACTGATGGATGGTTGGCAGAAGGTAAAAATGGGAAGAGTGTCGAGCAGACAATATCAAGAATAGGGGGAAAACAATACTGAGTGAAAAAAAAGGGAAGAGTACAGAATATCGAAGAAAAAGGGAAAGTGAATTTCGCAGAAGAAAAACAATGACTATAGCACAAAATAGCTGTGCGAAGAAAAATAGGGGTAAATGGCATAGACTAGATATCTAAGTAATGGAATGAAGAATGAAAAGCGAAGACATATGAATCTGTAGTGTGAATGGGGGCAGAATTTTTTTCTTTCTATTCGTCCTCGCATTTTACCCCTGTGTCACATTTTATTGGCCACTCCACTGATATTTCACTAATTTTCGAGTTTTCTGGCACATATATCCGATCCCTCCCATCATGTATTATAGTTCGTTTTCAAATCCTTCACTACGATGACATAATTTCAGGGAATTTCTTGTCAGCTTCTGAGCATTTAATTTAGCTTATGATTTTTTTTTTTTTTGTACTAGTGAAGTTTAGTACAGACAGAGAAACAAGTATCGTCTCAAAGTCTGACGAATAAACAACAGAAAGATCGAAGCATCTCTAACACGCATTAGCAAATATAGGGATTTCAATGTGTTTCGTCAGTTGTAAATTTTCTTCAGGCAACGCTGGGAAGATGGTTGTTTCTTTGACCGGCAAGCTTTATTTAACCTCTTCACCTTTAATGATTCTTTCTCGGTAAACAATCAAGTCGCTGATGGTAACAAGAATAACCTAAGATGAATTCTCGTACTGAATTGATTAAACTTCTGACGAAACTGCCCCGCCCTCTTCGTGGCTGATTTTTTGATATTGCTGCAGGAAATATAATATTACCGCTCTCCACAATTTTATTTCACAGTACTTGGAGCAACTACTGTCACTGTCAACCTCACATCATCCAATCAAGGCTCGGCATTCAGGTTTGGGGCGTCGTTTAGTTTTACCAAGTTGAGATAAATGGAATATAGTGGGAGGGAGTGTTGGGATGCTGCTGTTGTTGCTGCTGCTGATGTAATTCTCAGCGACATCCTACTTCTCCGAAATTCCCGTATCTTTTTTTTTTTTTTTCCTACAAATTCCTCATTCTGTTCAGCCACCAATGCCTATCTGAATGTCTCTGTCTTTGTCTCTCATATACCTTTTTTCTTTCTTCCTCAGTTTCCTTACTTTTTCATATAATTTTATCTTGATCCCTCCTGTTCACCCCTCCCCCATCCTTGTTCTCTTACGGCATCTTTTCTGCTCTAATTTCTCTTGTTCTCCCCTTTCCTTCTTCGTTTCCCAGTTATTTCCCTCTCTTCTTTCGTCTTTCCATCCATCATTTCTAATTTTATCCCCTTTCCTTTGGTGTTCCCTTCCCCAATCCTTTTTCTTTTCTCATCACATTTCCCTCTGCTCTCTCCTATTTTTTCCTTTCTGTTTCACTCATTTCTATGTCTTTTTTCCTTTCCTAAACGTCCCTTATCTTCCGTGTTCTCTCCTTCATTTGTGTTCCTTTCCCTTTCCTTTTTTACTCTGCCTTCTTCCTTCTCATTGTTGATTTCCCCCTTCGTCTTCCTTCTCCAATCCTGATCTCGTCAATACCTATTATTTCCCGTTCCTTTCATGCTTTTCATTTTTTTTCCTCATCAGCTTTCTTCCATTCCCTCCCAATTTCTTAGCTTCCGCGTTATCCTCTTCCTCCATTCTCCCCTAATCCGGCCCTCAGCCTCTCCAGAATGTCAACCAGCCTCACGGGGGGTGCCAGGGAACAATGACCTCCACAGTGCCGTGCCACACCAGGACCTGCACCAGGGACACAAGGGCACTGGTCCCTCCTCCCGTAGATCATCTCGACCCTTTCTGTGTTTTACCGAAGCATTTGGTTAAAAAATGTGTTGGAAGAAGACGCTGCTACCTCGGTCGTTTTCAGTTTATGAAGGTTTGTTTTGCGTCAACCATATCGTAAAATAAGGTGAAAGAATGAAAAGGCTTCTACTTTACTTAACTTACCGTCAACCATATTACAAAGGCAACGCAACTACTTCAGATAGTTTTGAGCCAACCATAACAGCAAAAAAAAAAAAAAAAAAAAAAAAAGTTTTACGTCAACCACATTGAAAAAAAAAAAGTTGGACGAATACACTGCCACTATTGATTTTACGTCAATCATTACATTTAAAAATGCAAGAGGAAGACACTGTTACTTCTATTGTGTTACGTAATCACATCGTATGTGTATAGGAATAAAACATTGCAACGTTTGCTAGTCTAACCTCGCCTATATGACAAGAAACAGTATAAGAGTAAGACATAGCTAATCTTGGCTATTGTACCTCAGTTATAATGTACAGAACTGTTGAGCGACGGTACTGCTACCTTCGTTTGTTATACGCCAATTAATTTTTAAAACATAGTTTAAGAAAGTTTGTAAAATATCTTCCTGTTGCATTCGCGTGTCATGAAGAATTCTCTCAATTATATCTCTCAGCTGAACGACAAAGGATCGTCAGTATAAGAGGTCTTGCATACAACTTTGCACTCTTATTTTTATTAACCTACAAGCCTCGGAGCACGGCCTGTATAGTTTACTCGTACAGAACTATTTTACATGTCACTGGATAACCTACCAAAGTCTGAATGTAAATACGACCGATCGACTCCAAAAACTATCCCAGGGTAAAACTTTAAAAGTTCGTGAACAGCAAAAAAGGAGAATGAAGAGCTAAAAAAGAAAAAGAAAAAAAAATAATTATAATAATAATCTTCTTCATCATCATCATCATCATCGTCATCATCATCATCATCCGGACCTCCTTTCCCATCTTAGGGAATGGTGACGGGTAGCAATGACCAGACAGCCCAAATTTGCCCAATCCAATGGTCCACGCTTCCATTCACTCATCATTCAAGCTCCTGGTATCCTGGCTCTATTGGATACGACAAAAACACTCACCACGTTTCGTAGCTTCACATAAACGTATCCGACAGAATCATTCCGGACGCTCCCACGTTAAAAAAGGGTGCCAAATCCTTGATCATGCACTTCTCCTCACAACATTCATGCAGCCAGCTCGATCTGTTGTCAGTTTCCTTGCCTCATCAACTTCCAAACCTCTCATCCTCACACACTCATCCACCATATCTCTCCACCTTCTCCTTGACCTACCTCGCCTCCTCCATCCTTCAAATTCGCTCAGATATACCATTTTCACCAATCTATTGATATCCATTCTCTCCACATGACCATACCATCTCAGTACACTCTCTTCGATTCTGGTGTCCACAGACTTCCTCACTCCACATCTTTCACGCAACACATTATTTCGTATCCTATCCACCCTCTGTATTCCACATACATTTCTCAGCAGTCCCATCTCCACTGCTCTAGCTCTTGACTTTTCATTTTCATGCCACACCATAGTCTCACATCCATATGTTAAAGTTGGCACTAACATTCCTTCATGTAAGCCTCGTGCAGCTGCGACACTTAAGCCTCTGTTTCTTATCAAGGCCTTCATTGCAACTGCTACGTTTCTTCCTTGTGTCACTCTACTTTCCACTTTTGCACATTTTCCTCTCTTTTCTATCACTGTACCCAGGTATTTAAACTCTCTCATCAATTCCAGTCTCTCTCCATGCACTGTAACATCGCACTGGGAGTCACCTCCTCTCTCAGTAACCATCACTTTAGTCTTTTCTACATTTTCTCTCAAGGCACGACGCTCACAGACATCAACAAAACTCTGCACTAGCTTACAAAGTTCTTGTCCGGTATTTGTAAGCAGTACTGCATCATCAGCATACAACAAATTTGAGATATTTCATCCATCACCATTCATTACCTACGCCATCCCTCTCTCCATTACTCGTGTTCTTTCTTCTCTCATCACCCCATATATATATATATATATATATATATATATATATATATATATATATATATATATATATATATATATATATATATATATATATAGAATTATCATGGGGACATCACACAACCTTGTCGCACTCCCACACCGATCGTGAACCATTCACTTAGATGCCCATTAACCCTTACACATGCATCACTACCATCAGAAAAACTCTTGACGGCACCTAGGAGCTTAACATGCACACCTTACATGCGCAAAACTTTCCACAATCTTTCTCTGTCCACTTTGTCGTATGCTTTTTCCAGATCCTTGAGTGCCATAAGTACCTTATGGTCTTTCTCACAAGCCTTCTCTACTATCTGTCTCTCTGCAAATATTTGACCCACACATCCTCTGCCACTCCTAAAGCCACCATGTTCATCACTCACTAGGACTTCTGATATATCTCTTACTTTCTCTGCAATAATTCCTTCATGTACCTTCTCTACCACACTCAATAAACTTATGCCACGATAATTCTTGCACTCACTTCGCTCACCTTCCATCCTGCTGGCACAGTTTCACTTATCCATGCCTTCTTACATATCTCCAGCAAGCATTTCATTCCACTCTCTCCACTACACTTAATCATCTCTGCCTACATTTCATCAACCCCACCTGCTTTCCCATTTTTCAGTCACTTCACAGCAATCTTCACCTGTGCGAGTGTCACGTCTCCTGGCACTGCATTCCTTCTCTGCACACCCCCAAAACCAATCATGCCTACAGCCTCTCTGCTATCTCTATTCCCATTCATCAGGTTTTCGACATATCCTTTCCATCTGGTCCTTACTTCATCCCCACGGGTTAATAATCTACCACTTACATCCTTCACACGATCACATTTCTTTCTGCTTTCACTTCTACATTTCTGCACCTCTTTCCAGAATAACTTCCTATTTTCCTAAATCATCATTTACCTCTTTCTTTTTCCTCTTCACTAGTCTCTTTACGTGCTTCTTGCTCTCAATATATTCATTTCTTATTTCAGCTGAACCCCTGTCCTATAACCACGTCAGCCACTTCTTCCTCTTTTCCTTCATTGCTTTCTTAACCTCATCATCCCACCACGTCGTACCTTTTTTCTTTGTTGTTATTCTTGCCACACTACACACCGCTTTAGCATTTCTAACTAAGCAGTCCCTATATGCGTTCCACAGGCTGTCCAGATCCTTTTCATTCCAATTCACTGATTCTAACTCCTCCCCTACTTTGGTCGTGCAATCATATGCCATTCTTTTTATTCTCAGCTCCTCAACTTTCAGTCTTTCTCCCTGACTGCTCCTCTCTCTCCTGATCCACCTCACTCCTCTTAGATTGATTTTGCATACCACAATCATATGATCTGACAGACCTCCAGATCGTCCTCTCACGCCCCTCGTATCAGCAAGCATTCCCAGCATCGACCTCTCTACGAGCATGTAATCAGTCATGTTTCTTTCAACATGATCCCCGTTCCCTCTATATCATGTATATTTATGTGCATCTCTGTGTTTGAATTACGTTACAAATGCACAACCTCCTCTCTTGGCACATATCATTCAGTCGCTTCCCATTATCATTTTCTGCTGGTACTCCATTACATCCCATTATGTTATCTTTATGACCAGTGCCTACTCTTCCATTCATATCACCCATTTCGATCACTTTATAGCTCCTAGGTATTTCTCCTACTACGTCATCCAGCTCATCCCAAAACCTGTCTTTCTCTCTCTCACTCCTGTCCTTACACAGTGAATACGCTACAATAATAATAATAATGAGAAAAGCGGAACCAAATAAAAAAAAAGGCATGTGAGAGGCCACGCTTGTTTGGGGCGGACAGGATTCCACAGTCAGACAATTACAGCGTCGCAAACCACTCGTGTTACGGTCCACAGAACTCCAAAGTAACACGGTCACCCTTCGCACTGATTTCTGACCTACTCTACATGCAACGGGTCTTTGTGCAGTTGTCTCTTGTTCCAGATGGGGCTGTTCCAACTGTACACCACTTTGAAACCCACACACCAGTTTGTCATACTCTCTTTTTGCCGCTGCCTGACTTTAATTTTGACTGTTTTATAGGTGTATCCTGTCACACACACACACACACACACACATACACACACACACACACACACACACACACACACACACACACACACACACACACACACACACACACACACACACACACACACACACACACACACATATAGTACACCGTAAATCGTTATCTCACAGGTCATTAAGGGTAGATGTGAGGACAGGTTATACAGTAATTGGTAAGGGGAGAGAATGAGGGCGAAAGGAGAGGGATAAGAGGGAAGAGGAGCAGAGGGAAGAAAGAGGGCAGGAGGAATACAGGAAGAGGGATGAGAGAAAGTGGGTCAGTATGATGTGCAAGGAGAGGAGGGACATAGGAAGAGGGGAGGGGAGGGAGGAATGACGGAGGAGGGAGGGAAGATGGAGGAAAGAAATTGGGTCAGTAAAAGATGGCGTTGCACCTTAATACCCCAACAAGAGCGTAGGGGCCCAGGTCTAGGCTATTTTGTCCATATATCTCAGGCACGTATAACTATACTCGATTTCACGGAGTCTGACGCACTGATTTTGCCAGCCGAGGACAGATGGATTTGGTAACACTGCGCGATGCATTCGGGCGGTGATTGGTAGATTTCCGTTGTGTTTGAACGTGCACCAAATTGACTTTGAATTCCAACCACGACCCTCATTGATTTGTAAGATACCGGAAAATATAGATACAATTTAAAGGAATTATATCTTTAATGATAAATGTGTGTCTTTTAAATTACTAGAGATAAACCTGAATGACAGTAATAACAAAAACTAAGTAAAGTCGCGACTGGATGCATACGGACAACAGTCAGCGACATTTAAATTTATTTGTTTGATTTCGTTCACACTGCACCCGGTTTTATTACAACAGCATAGTTCAACTATTATTTTCTCATGGGGTTCGCTTTTATCTTCCTTTCCTTTCTTCCACCATTAACAAAAATTCGGTTCATTCTACAGTGATTTAATCCATTACTTTCCCAGTTCTCTGTCGAGGGGACAGAGATACATGCTTGACGAGAGGGTGCATGGTCGCCAGGGATAGGGTGTCCGTCTGTCTGTCTGTATGTCAATCTCTTATGATACGAAAATGTTAGGGAAAATCAAACACCAAACTTGTTCATGTAAGAAAAAAGTTTACTGAATCTGACTGGGAATACAAACAAATGCAGATTATTAAAGCTACTGTTACCTATGAAGGTGATGAAAATGTGTATGTACACTATATATATTGAGAATAGCATGTATTGACCCCAGTGAGGTGTGTGTATGTGTGTGTGTGCTCACACAAATCATAATTATTAGAAGCTAACTGCATCTAGGGTAAGGTTGTATATTAGCAGATGAGGTAATGAAGGGCATGGTGTAGACTGTAGACTGTGACACTTTGTAGTAGTGGTGGGAAAAACATTCAAGCCTTCACAGGACCTCGGAACCACCTTGCTATGAACGTCTGAATTCCCGCCACAGTTGCTGTTTGTATGCATCCAGTCGCGACTTTACTTAGTTTTATCATTGTCGTTCAGGTTTATCTCTAGTGATTTAAAAGACACTTGTTTATCATTAAATATATCATTGTTTTAACTTGTATTTGTATTTTCCGGTATCTAACATATCAATGAGGGTCGTGGTTGGAATACAAAGTCAATTTGGTGCACGTTCAAACACAACGGAAATCTACCAATCACCGCCCGAGTGCAGCGCGCAGTGTTACCAAATCCACCTATCCTTGGCTGGCAAAATCAGTGCGTCAAACTCGGTGGAACCGAGTATAGTCACCATTCCATGAGTGCCATTGTGTGAGCAACAAACTCCAACATCCCTTCCATTAAAGCTCTTTTTTTTTTTTTTTTTTTTTTTTAAGATATATCCGGCTGGAGCGCCTCAGTCCACTTCACCACCAGGCGCCTATCTGTGATTATATCGTTATTGCCCAACGCATTAAACAGTTTCCTGGATTACAGGAAACCGTCTTCTAAGATACTAGGAAAAGAATGGGAGCAGAAGGAGATAGGTAAGAGGGGAGAGGATGAAAGGGAGGTGTAACTGAAAAATGGATACAACGAGTGGAATGTAGAGGGAGAAAATAGTAAGCAAGAAAAAAAAGGTAGGAGGTCTGTATATCTATCTGTCTATCTATATCTATACTGTGATTTCAATAATTTTCTACGAAAATATTATACCATAAGGAGAGTACGAAAATAAATATAATCTCTCCATATCTGAAGCAACACAGAGGGAAATATCACCCACCAAGGCACGCTCTGGTGCTGCAACACAATTTCCAGCCATCGGGATTTCGGGATGGACAGAATGTGGGTCCATTTCCTGTCTACACTTAAATCTGCGGTCAGACTGGCCAACACAGGTGGATGCTTTTATGTGCGGCGTGCTGGCAAGGCGAACACACAATTTACCCGAGTGCTTGTAAATCTTGCAGTTATCCCAAGAGATGCATTGCCGTTTGCTGGAATTCAGTTGTCTTGGTGTACTGTAACTCGTGGAAACCTGGGGCTGTATATATAACTGTGCTGACAAAACGTGTGTAGCTGTGGAATGTAGTTAAGGGTATACAACTCTGATTCTCCTCCCATATTCAAATGCTTTGTTGTTTATATGTTGTTGTTTTTTTCCTCCTATTGCTGCACTTTTTATATCCCAGCATCTCACACAACCATTTTAGAATATAACATTTTTTTTTTCTACTTGTATAAAGCGTATAAAAGATGTAGGGATAACACTGTCAAAAGCCACAGAAACAAGACTGTGGCAGAAAAAGCTCATGTTACCCCATCTCTACATTTTTCAATACATATTTTTACGCATTACAAGGCTGAGTAATAATTATACCAAAATAATGGTACTTTTCTCTCTGGGTGTACCTATACTTTACTGTAGCAACTGTGAACCACAATGGGACTCACTGGAGTAATGGTACGCCTTACTACTTTCTCTTGTATGTTACCAATGTCTTTTCAGTGTCAATAAGGATATTATCAATGTGACATACTGTGTGTTGAAATAAACTGGGCAGGAACGGGTGGTGGGGAGCCTCCTTAACCAACGAGATTACGAGCACACACCAATAAATGTGTAGCTTTGGCCAGGTGTCGTGAATACAAATATACAAAGACAAATACATGTGTGGTGGTGGCCAAGTATACTCTCTAAAAATCTGGGGAAAAATTCACACGTGACTGTCATTCAGAACGCTGGGAAGTTGTCCAGGAGATAACAGAATTTTGGAATTTAAGTTGTGCTGGGAAAATGTCAGCAAATACGAAGCCAGCCTAACGCCTTGTCTTTATCGTTAATCCGTCTATCTGTCTGTCTTCAGCTCATTTTCCAGCTTAGGAAGCGCTTCACTGCATTACTCTGAAAGAAGAAGGAGGTATAAAGAGGCTTAGGTAAAGCAAAAAGAAAAAAAAAACAGGGAGGAATATGAAGAAGAAGAAGAAGAAGAAGAAGAAGAGAGAGAGAGAGAGAGAGAGAGAGAGAGAGAGAGAGAGAAGGAAGAGAATGGAGAGAAATGTATCAAGGTGGAATAATTGACTGAGTTGATGGGAAACTGAGTACTCTCTCTCTCTCTCTCTCTCTCTCTCTCTCTCTCTCTCTCTCTCTCTCTCTCTCTCTCTCTCTCTCTCTCTCTCTCTCGACAAGTTTACGAGGAAGTCAGCAAGAAATTGGACAACTGTAAACATGTCATTTTCCACGATGTGTCGTGAATGGGAAGTCGGAACTGTTTAACTTATTTTTGAACGATTTAATAGCAAAAGTAAATAATATAGTAAATGACGTCCCTGAGCTGAAAGAGTTGATTAATTTTCCTTCCTGAATCTGTCTGCTGACGTGTGTAATTTACCTGGTTAGATTAATTCCCCACATTTCCATTCGCACTTTTTCCTCTGGTTGTTTGTTTATCCAGAGGGCGGCGGTGGTGGTGGTGGTGGTGGTGGTGGTGAGAGGCGTGTGTTTGTTTCTGCTTCACCATGCAACTGCAGAAGGGGGGAGAGGGGAGACTTGCAAAATATCCGTGCATATGGCAAAATTCCCGTACATGCAATCAATTTTGGACCAGTGGTTTATTTTGCAAGCTGTGGACTGAAGGGTGATGTGTTTTATCCTATTTAAGTGCCACCGGTAAGCATAGCCTTCTGGTAACAAATGCTACACGCTCTAAGTCCTCTAAACAGGGCCAACACCTTATACTTCTTTACTCTAACTTCGACTAAAATTGCCATCTCTCTATCTTCAGTGTTGATCTGTGACAGCATATAAATTCTTGAAAAAGATGCTAGTCACAAAGAAGTGCTATGCAAAGGATGTAAAGCCGTAACGTTATCTTTTTCTCTTTCTGTGTTACAGGAAACAAACCGCAAAAGACGAAAATCTGGTCCGGGTTCAGGTTTGAAAGAAAAAGAAATATAGATGTTGGCTTATTGCGTCAAACTGTACCACCAATATTCAGTTTTTCTTACATTTTGAATCTGGTGACCTTCAGACGATTCTAATGAACTCAGGTGGATGCTTTCGAGGTGAAGGGGTGGGATACAGCCTTTACTGTATTTACCCGTTCTGTAAGAGATTTTCCACAAATTGGGGAAAAAAAAGTTTGACGGTAGCAGAGAGAGAGAGAGAGAGAGAGTGAGAGAGAGAGAGTACGTCCCCGGGGTGAATGGGTTAATCCTTCCTGTTATGTGGAGGCACAATGGCATTTCATTCAGGAAAAAGACAAGCGATATTCTTCACCTGACTGGCCGAAATATACCATTACATATTATTTACGAAATATGTCATACTGTTTTATTCTTACAAGACAAATCCAACACTAGAGGAAGTTTACGAAATTATGGTCTTAAACACTACGCTCCACTCGGTTTTTATCCCCATTCTCTTCCTCTGTTTTCTCTTCGCGCCCTCCTCTCGTCTCTCCTCCACTCCCATTCCTTCCATTTTCTTCTCCTCTCATCCTCTTTCTCTCTTTCTTCCCGACTTTCCCCTTCCCATATCCTTATTCTTCCTCTTCCATTCTTCCGTTTTTTTACCTCCTTCTTGCCGTCCTCCTCTCTTTCCTTCTCATTTTACATTTCATTCTCTCTTTAACTTTTCATTCTTCTCTTCCACCTCTCCATTTTCTCCACATCCTCTTCCCCCTTTTCTCCTCCCCCCCCTACACATCCTCCTCTTCTTTTCTGCCGATTTCTCTCCAGCATCTCTATTTCCTGTACGATCTACTCCCTGGAGATGTCCTTCTTGCCGTTGTAATCTCTCTCTCTCTCTCTCTCTCTCTCTCTCTCTCTCTCTCTCTCTCTCTCTCTCTCTCTCTCATTTCAAATCCCTCTCCTCGTCTTTCTTCCCAGTTCACTCACCGCTCTTTTATACCCGTTCTGTCCGTCTCCCTTTCTTTCGCGTCCTACACCTTTCCTCTCCTTTTTCTCTCCTTTTCCCTCCTGTACCTTTCTTTCCGTCCCAGTTCTTCTGCAATCCTCATGCTCCCTAGCCCACTCCTCTCTTTTCTTCCCGCTCTCTTCATTACCACTTTCTTCCACTCCTACTTCAAATTTTCTTCACTTGCTTTCATTTCCTCCCCTTTCCATTATTATTCCCGTCCTACTCTTCTGCACTTTCTTCGCTACTTTATCCTCACATGCTTCATTTTCTTCTCCTTTTCTTCCTCTCCTCTCTCCTTCTACCTATCTCATCCTCATATCTTTTTCTTCCCTTTCCCCTCCTCTGCTCTAGGCACCCGCTTCGTCCCAACTCCCTCCCCCCTCCTTTTTTTTTTTTTTTTTTTTTTTTGTCATGCCCGTCTATTTCTCACCAGTCAGTCCCTATCGCGCCGCCTTCATAGGAACCCGGGCTGGTAATAATGAAGGATCCTGGGCAACTTCCATGATAAATATGTCTCCATACCAGTTTTGTATTATCGGAAATCGTATTGCTATTAGTAGTATTTCACTTTAATATTCAATCTCATGGTTATAAAGTGTATGGTAGTTGGGCGAGTGAAGATAATATATGTATAAACAATCACATTCATACCTCCAGCTGAAGAAGTTTGTAAATACAGCTGCTAGGTCTGAATTTATAAACTTACTAAAGCTTAAGCTGTTACTGTCTAAGACTGGCTGTTTTTATTTTTGTCTTTACTTATACAGTTACCAAAAACTTCACAACCAAGCCAGTGTGAATCAAACGTGGAGAATACGACAATCACGCTATTCCTGACAGTATTTAACCCTAGTGAAGACTTATCATAAGAACCGCTAAGATCTGTTGTAAATACGACCCCTTCAGCCAGAGGACGTATTTTTATATTCTTGTTACCACCAGACTATTTAATTCAGCTTAGTGAGGGTCGGTGTTAGTGACGGATAAGTTGGGTTACCTTGACCCTCCAGTTCGACAAGTCTGCCGTAATGTGAATAGAACCATCTAGTGGCGTTAAGAAGAGAGCAACAGTTACATTATCATATGACAACGGTAAGGAAACATTCCTTAGTTTCAGCTGTGTATATAATTGCTTGTTAATACTATTACCTTCAGCCAAATAGCTGTGATAACACTTAACAACCACAATAATAATGTGAAAAAAAGTACTGACGATGATATCCGTTTTAGTGACAATTAAAAAATTAAAAAAAAAAAGAAAAAACACTAACATGAATACAACAGAAGAAAAATCCATTATGAGAATATTTAGCAATTACTTTTTTTTTTTTTTTCTACATATAAATCAGTTGCTCCTCATACGTTCACGTCAATTTTAGAGTTCTGTTCCAGCTGACATCAGATGACTTTATTTACACACGAATTTTTCATGTGAGACTATGTGTTATTATATATCACCATTATCCCTCTTGTCATAAAAAAAAATCTAGCATTCTATTCCCGTAAACACTAGATGATTTTATTCAGATGGGTGTTATGGGAGATTCATAGGAGATATAAAGCAGTTCTCCTAGGCTGGCCACCATTGACCCTCTCGCCACTGAAAAACGCTTCAGTATGCTATTCCAGTTAACGCCAAACTATTATGTCCAATTCAGATTGAGTCATAGGGGCCTGAAAGTGTAAGATCCTACAGAAATACTGCCAGCATGACCACCACCAGCACTGACACATGCTTCTTCTCATCACCCATACTTTATCACCACTATCTCCATCCGCCATTTCTCTTCGCAATCACCACTTCCTCCCTCACTCATTCCTCCCTTTATTACTGTCGGTAGCTTGTCCGTGATTTCCGATGTCGTTCATTACATTACCATTCAATATTGCATACAGCGGTGGTGGTTTATTGTCAGGTCGTTTACCCCGCCAGGACAGGGACGTATTTTTACAGATATTTTTGCTGCCTCGCTACCACATGATTTAACTGCGGGCAAACCTTTCACACTGAAGGAGTTAAAAATTATCTCCAGAAAGCTCTAGAATCCTGTGGCGTATTCTTTTACTTCAGTTCCATCATTCGATTTTTCCTGTAACTTGTGAAGGATCTCTTGTAGTGAAAGAGCTAGGGCCATATAAACCTCCCCCCCCCCAGTTCAAAAGTCTCTCCTAAGATGAACAAATTCTTCTGGAGATAGAAAGAGAAACTTAAAGGACATCATCGGAGTGAATGGGATCAATTCTCTCCCAATGAAAGCTGTCCCCAAAGCTAAACAAATATATGTACGAGGATGTCTGTTTTAATTCCTTCCTTTTCTTTCCAGACGATTCTCGTGACCCTCCTCAGGTACACGTGGGTCTGACAGACCCGGACAATTTTTTCGACGGTATGGATCAGTAACTTATAGATGCCTTGGATCCCTGTCGTTCTCAGTAGCTTCCTAGCTTTTTGTGCCCATGCAGGGTGTAGGGGGGTTACTTTCGTGTCTCTCTATGTTTTTGCAATATATCACTCAGTAGTGCATGTCGGGTCCATGAGACCCAGGTGTACATGAGGAGGTGGGTGAATTTTTCACTATGAGTTTGCAAGTTGATTTTATATGGTGTGGGATCCATTATGCCCATAATGAAGGTCCTCCATACCTTAAGTTGTGACACAAGTGCTAGGCTCATAGTGTTCTCTGTTTTCGTGTATGATCCAGGTGTACCTAAGTTGTAGGCGAAACTGTAGGTCTTACCTGCGGAGGGTTAAGGCTACAGGGGTAGACTCTTCACACTGGAGAGGTTAGATATGGCCTTTATAAACTCCGCCATGTTTACACGTCCTTCATAAGACTAATAAAACCGTCCGATGGAAAAAAAGAATAAATATAAATGACATCCTCGGCTTAAAAGTGTTGACAATGTCATGCAGAGGACGTCAGTTTTCATTTATTCAGATTATATTATACTTTTCGACCTGCAGGAGTTGGATATAGCCTTGACTAACAGGTGGCTCTCCCAGGCTGAGTATAATCGTCTGGTGGCAGCAAGGATGAGATGTGTCATGGGGTTGAAGGGGATAATGCCGCCTCCATATACGTCCAGTGAGTGTTTGCCCTTATCCTGTACAAACTAACCACTTTTATCCTCCCTTACCCAACCCCTACCCAATCCCTCAGTCTCCCCTTCCTCCTCCATACCCCATAACTAACCCTCTTTACCCTAGACCCAACCCCTACCCAAACCTCCACTTCCCCTCCCTCCCCCATACCCCCTAACTAACCTCCATCACCCCCTACCAAACCCCTACCCAACCCCTCCACTTTTCTTCCTTCCCCCATTATTACCCCTTCCTCTCCTTCAAAGACATTCCTCGTCACCTCCTTCGTCAAAACTTTCTTGATCCATTACAACCTTTACTGTGTGTGTGTGTGTGTGTGTGTGTGTGTGTGTGTGTGTGTGTGTGTGTGTGTGTGTGTGTGTGTGTGTGAGAGAGAGAGAGAGAGAGAGAGAGAGAGAGAGAGAGAAAGCAGTGCCATTCCTCACCTGAGTTAAATGACACCGCCACCTATCACGCACGACTTGAGGCAACTCTAGATAAACTCTCTCTCTCTTTCTCTCTTTTCCATGGCCCTTGTTATGGCTTTTGCTCCTTTGTTTTCCTCTCCTCTCCTTGCCCCTGCCTAAAATACCTCCCCACTAAATCACACTCTTCTTTGTTTTCTCCTTCTCATCTCCTCCAGTCCCTGCTTATTCTTCCTCCTTACTTTCCTCATTATTCATATCTCTTTCTTCCTCCTCCTCAGTTTTTCTTTTCTCTCTCTGATCCTTGATTTTTTTCTTCTTCCTCTTTCTTCCTTTTTCTTCTTTTAGTATAAGAACACCTAAGCCCCCGTCTACCCGTCGTTTCCTCTCTCTCTCTCTCTCTCTCTCTCTCTCTCTCTCTCTCTCTCTCTCTCTCTCTCTCTCTCTCTCTCTCTCATTAGTCAATACCTGAACGTGTCGTATGTGACCCAGCTCTGCTTTATCATCCTTATCGCTTCTACAGGGACATTTACAAGCTATTTATAGTTTCCTGCCATTGACCTAGTTTTTAAGGCCTTGGTTGCTAATAACCTTCTTTTTCTTTTAACATGGTTAACATCGCACCGTTAACTTACGCTAATGAGAAACCTCGAGCAGCAGATTTTTACAAACCACCTTAATTAACCTACTGACCGAGAATATTGAACTCTATTCAGACGATTGTATTCAGCACAGAGACTCACCGCATCCAGAGGGTTAACGCCTGACTGTGTGGAAATTCAGATCCTTCAGCCCGAGGACGTCATAAACAGTATTAACTTCCTTATTCCGGTGACGTATTATATCTTATTCTTGCAAATATTCGAATGTTTGGATATTTAAGATGACGGTATTTTCGGACCGGTGAGTTAGTTATACACAGCTTTTATCTCTTTCAGTACGTGAGGCAGTACCTAAGTTGAATTAAATTGTTTGGATGCTGTAAATATAAACATAAAAGCTAGCTCGTATTCTATGGGTTAAGGAAGCTCCCAAACACCTTCTCCTAAGCGATTTACTGTGCTTAATACACCCTGCTGTCCTCTTCTCTGTTGCATAAATCCTTCCAGTATCATCATACTCTACATGGATAAGTAATGCACAAAAGGATATTAACCACCCATATCCAAAAATAAATAACTAAGGACGAGGTGTTAGGGAGCTTCATTAATCAATAGGAATACGGGCCAGAGTCACGGGATGGAAGGGTCTAAACTTCTTTCAGACGATTTTCCGCAGCACAGAAGAGGCTGTTTGAACTGGACGGGTTAGATACAGCCTCCATTAATCCCTTCACTGTGATGACGTAATTTATCTTTATTCTTGCTACCTCAGGACAGTTTACCTGGCTTGAGAGGCACCTGTCAACCTGGTGGGGTTAGTTGTGTGCGAGCATCATTTACCCTTTAACTGCAAGATGAATTAAATAGTCTGGAGCTGGCACAAATAATCACGTAAATAGCATCACCGCATTCACTGCATTAACCCATCCACTACAAGGCGTCTCCCACAAGTAGCATTAAAATCGTCTGACAGCACCAGGATTATGATAAATGAAAATAATAAACAAAAATGTTCTCGAGCTAGAGCTGTTAACTCCTTCAATACGATTATCTTTTTTTTTCCTTTATTTTTGCTACTCCCAGACGATTTTACTCATCTTAGGAAACACTTCTCGAGTTCAGAGGGATAATGAAGACTATTTTTAACCCCTTCAGTACGAACACCTTTCCAACTCTAAATGAGTTCGTCTGTAGGGAGCCTGAATAAACAAATAATATACGTCACTTGACTGTATGAGTTAAAGCAGAAGGGATGGGCACTGTGAAGGATAATATCAGTCGCCAGCCATTTATATTTCCGTCACCAGCACTGACCTGCCACCCGTCAACACCACAGGAGGACGGAAATAGACAGGTGGACATGACCCTCCTGATAACTAACGCACACCAGAACAAACAGGAAGGGACAGAAAGGCAGATACCAATGGTTCTATTCTTATATCAACAGAAAGATCTGTTGACAGAATGAGACAGAAACAGGGACAGACAAACCGATACAACTGGTCCTGTTCCTATACCAATGGATAGACGGATGGACAGAATGAGATAGGCAGAAGGACGAAATGACATACACATATTTATAACAAGGAAGAGACGATGGACAAAATGGGGGATAGGAAACAGACACATGGGTTTCTATTCCAATATAAAAAGACAAACGGATGACAGAAAGAGAAAAATAGACAGTAAGCCAAATACTCGTGCCATTGATTCTGTTCCTATATAAACTGACTGTTGAATAAAAGAAAAGACAAAGACAGATCCATTTGGTTGTGTTCTTATACCAACACACAGATGGATAAAATGAGGAGAACGAAGGGATGAATGGACAAACAAAGTTCTTTTCCTTCACTAGAGAATCGGAATGACAGCACGGAACAGACAAATGGAGAGAAAACACACTCGACTTTTCTTATATTAACAGACAGACGGAAAAAGACAATTCGACAGACAATGAGAGAGAAAGCTAAACACAAAGGTTCTATTCAAATTCCACTGATGAGACGGAAGAACAGAATGAGACGGAAAGAAATTGATAGAAATACCTGAAGCATTTTCATTCCAGCAGAGAGAGATGGACAGATGGAAGGAACAGAGGAACACGATGACACACTGGGCTCTGTTCTTATACCACAGACAGACGGAGATATAAAAAGACATAATGAGTGTTAGGAAAATGAAAAGACACACTGCAAGCCAGCAGACAGACCGATGGATAGAAAGACAGAGTGAGAGACAGACACACCTGATTTTATTCCTATTCCAGTAGATAGATTATTGGACAGAAAGCGACAGTCGGCCAAAAAGACAGTCACTTGGCTGTCTGTTCCCATATCAAAAGAAATAGGATGATGGACAGAAAGGCAGACAAAGCTACATAATGCCAGGCAAACCAACATCTGTCCCTACACCAGGACGCTGACCTCGTTCTATGTACCATTTTTGCACTTTTTCTTAACCAGGAACTTTTAGGTTAGGTTAGGTTTTTCTCAGTATCATGCTAGGATATGTTTCTTTTCTTAGTGTCAGGTTACGTTAGTTTGCTAGTCAGTCAGGTTAATCTATTAGGTTTTGTCAGGCTAGGTTAGGTAAGAATAATAAAAATAAAATGGAAAAATGATCATCGTGGGAAAATCAAACGTAGGGCATAGTGCAAAAATGGTAAACAGGATAGAAATCTGTCTCCGGGACAGATGAAAATAGGCATACAGAAAAGCGTGCCAAACTGCCCTTAACCCTTTCTACCTGAAGACGTAACTCCATATCCTAGTTACTTCCACACAATTTTATCCAACCTAGCAAAAGTTTATCGTAGTAAATAGGTTAATGTAGGTTATATGTAATTCCTCCAGTTGCAAAAATCTCACCCTAAATAAAAACGTGTGACAATAATAAAAGCAAAATGGAATACACGAGCATCACACTGAAAGGATAAATTGGCGTTACAGAAACATTGACAGGCTCACACACATTCCCACTTTTACATATTTTTATGAATGGGATTCTCTCTCTCTCTCTCTCTCTCTCTCTCTCTCTCTCTCTCTCTAAGCTGGAAAAATCTGATTCCGTCAAACCAACGCCTTGTTTTTCACTTGTTATTACCCCAAACAATTTTCTTTACTTTTCATACTGGATGAATTTAATGAATATTGTTTCCAACCCCTTCACTGTAAATGGCTTCTCTGTGGTTAAATATATCGTCTGGAGAAGATAAAAGAATAATAAAACTGACTAAAAGAGGTAAAAATAAAGTAATAAAAATTCGTCTAGCGAAGAGATTAACTTCTTCAAGCCGATTATTATATTCTTGCTATATTCAGACGGTTTTATTCAGCTTAGCAGAGACTTATACCTGGAGGGGTTAGCTACAGCCGTCGTTACCCTCGCATTTCTAGTGCCTTTTGGGAACATCATAACACTTCTTTAGCGAAGTATGCTGTACATTACACCTTAGTATCCTGTTTTAAGCTTTTGGTAAACAGTATGTCAGTACTGCAGTGCTAAAAACGGCATGCAAAAGAACGTTAAGATGCACTGTGCAAAATAAATTGCAAAGAAAGAGTCGTTACGAGATATACGAAGCCACTTGTGATACTAGCCGTAAATCTCTTCCTTGCTACACATCCTCTCTAAGTTGGGTAAAATCATGTGGCAGGGGCAGTAATAAAATTGATCTCACGCCCTGGTAGTGAATGAGTTAACCCCTTCAGTGGAATCACGGTTTGTATTTAGGAGCCTCCAGACGAGTTTATTCAGTTGAAGCAGGTCTGTTGCAGTGAAGAGGTTGACCAAGCCTGCATCTAAACTACCTTGTTAGAAGTCTCTCCTAAGCTGAACAAAATCGTCTGGGATAGTAAGAACAAAACGGAAAATACATCCTTGAGGTGATCAATAAACCTGACGCCATACCTCCCTCCCCCACCATCTTGCATATAGACACACAATATTATTTAGTAATAAATTTTTGTTATCTTGTGGCAATTGTAATAAGATCTTAAATGACTTTTGCCGTAAAGGGTCAGATAAGGTTTTCATTAACTACTTCATCACTCTGAATCCTTCCTAAAAGTAAATAACATCGATTGGTTGTATGAAGAAAAAGTGGGGGAGGGGCCTTCGTGCACAAGAGGTAAACCAATTCTTCTACAGGACCAATAATAAATAAAACATAAATAAATAAATGTCCTGTTCAAGGTTAACTATAATACTTCCACAGGTCCTATAATAAATTGTTAAATAAATAAATATAATAGAATTATTAAAGATCATTTGATTATAGGGGCTAGCGTCAATATATCCACAGGTCCAAAGAATAAATAAAGCAAATATAAAATAATAAAGGTCCACTGACTCAAGGGATTAACTCCAATACGTCCACCGGTCCTTTCCAAACCCAGCAAAACCGTCAGTCAGCAGCAAAAATAAACCCCAAATTACCTCCATTTAGTGACGTAATAAACCTTCGGCCATAATCGCTATCATCTTGTCTATAACTGATCCTGGAAGGTGGTGGTTATACATGCTTTAACCCTTTGCCTACCATGAAACTCTCTCTCTCTCTCTCTCTCTCTCTCTCTCTCTCTCTCTCTCTCTCTCTCTCTCTCTCTCTCTCTCCTATCTCACATCTGCGCAGTTTCTTTCCATTCCATTCTATTCAGACTGTCCTCTTCATCCCATCTCTTCAAGTTTACCTTTCCAGAATCCCTGCCTCTTTCACATTTCCTTTCCACTAGCACCTTCTTTACTTAGTTTCACTTTTTCTTTTCTACTTACTTCCTCATACATGTGTCACTTCTACGCATTTCCTCTTTTCTTATCCTCAGGCTCCTTCCTTCTCCCTTGCCTCCTATCCACTGCTCTCTCACTTCCTTTGATTAGTCTCTCCTTCTTCCACTCACCGTTTCTTCCAACCTTCTTTCACGGACTTTACTTCATTTCTTTCCCTTCTCCTTACTTCTCTCTTTGCCAGCGTCCCTCTTCATCTCTTTTTTTCGCCTATTTTCTTCCACTTTCCTTTTCCTCATGTTTCACTCCCATACTCTATTTCTACTCCCTTTTCTCTTACCTTCTGTTCCGCTCTCTTCATTTTCCCCTGCCCTCTCCTCTCCTTTCCTTTCCTCTTTTTGATCTTCACTGTCTTATTTGAGTAGTTGAATTATTCCATATCCATTTCTAATGGCTTTTTCCCTTCCATTCTCCACCACCCACATTTCCCTCTTCTTGGTCTTCTTTTCTTTTTCTTCCACCTAATATTCTCTCTCTTTCCTTGTCCTTTCCTCTTCTGTCCTTCTTCACCTTCCTTACTCTTACCCTCTCTTTACTGTCAACCTGACCACTCACCTTCCGTCCCTCTCACTCCTTCCTTTCTCCTACTTCCACTCTGCCTCTGCTTCCACCCTCATTCTCTTCCCTACCACTCTTCCCACTTTCGCCTTCTTTTGGTTACTCATTTTTGTTTTCCTACCTACAATCCTTGTCCGTAGTATCCTTTCCTTCCTCTTCTTCCATCCTCATTCGTTGCTTTTCTCCATTCTGTCTTCCCCCCACCCTCTTTTCCCTTCATGACTCTCTTCCCTTTTCCCTCTTTCCAGCTTCCCTCCTCCTTACCTTCTCTCCTCTCCTACTCTACTCCTCTCTCCCTTGCCCATTCCCCTTCTCCATCCCCTAAGTATGAACATGTCAGACCCATCCCCTCTTTTCTATATGGCTTGGGCAAATACAGACAGTGGGCTGATGAAGGGAAACTGCGATAAGTTTGGTTAAAGTCGTCCACTGTGCATGATATGGACGGATAGATGAGAAGGTGGGTAGGCCGGTGGGTATAACTGAAATATGGGTGGATGAGACTGGACAGACAGTTGAACATAAAGGACTATAAGGATAAAAACTCTGGGAATAAATCTCAGTAACGGAGAGAAAAAATCTGAGAAATAATAAGTTAGGTGTGTTTACTTGTGCTACTTAGAAAGGTGGTTCGTTACATCAAACAGTAAAATGAAACCCAGAATATATTATCTGTTAGTCACTCTACTCTTCCTAAAGCACGCTGGAACGCGGGAACAATCAATTTATGAACAGGCTAAAGTTTCTGTTTCTCTTTGGGTCCAAATTTTCCGTAGTAGGTTGACCACAGCTCTACAGTCTGATTATGTTGTAAGAGGGATGTGATACTAAAAATAACAGGCAGACGGGATGCTTGTGTTTATATATTATGGAATTTACTCATCAGAACATATATTAAGCAACTGGCTATAAAGCCATCATCTATTTAATAACCTGCGCCATCATAACTTCTGCAAAACAGTACTTAAACTGGATTCTGTATTTCAGTCAGTGTTAATCGTATATCCAGCAGTGATTCTCCGCTTTTCCTCTCTCTTCCTGCCGCCCCCGTTAGTGGTTGCTCTCTCTCTCTCTCTCTCTCTCTCTCTCTCTCTCTCTCTCTCTCTCTCTCTCTCTCTCTCTCTTTCTCTCTCACCACGTCCGGGTGCCTGTGCGTCAGCCTCAGGTCGCGTAAATAAGTCATACCTAGAATCTGGATCAGGTCGAGGGTGAGACACAGGAAGGATGAAGGGAGAGAGATGGACAGATGATGACAGGCTTGGGTTATATGACGCAGGCAATACACAGCAAACGAAAGGAGGGGAAAGGGAAGAACTGACGACTTCAGACATAGAATAGGTGTAATGGTTTTCGAATTTCTCCGGCACTGTGTCAAAGGCGTCCCTTGGAGTGGATGCTGTGATGTTCCTTTGGTATGCTGAGTGTATGCAAATGTGGTACTCAACGGGCAGGGGTGGAGGAGGGAGGGCAGGCAGGTAAGGGCGGTAAGGGAGGGGGGAAAGAGTCAGGAGAGGGAGGGGAGAGTCAGGAAATGGAGGGAAGAGTCAAGGAAGGGAGGGAACAATCAGAGAAGGGAGGGGAGAGTCAGGGAAGGGAGGAAAGAGTCAGGGAGGGAGAGTTATGGAAGGGAGAGTCAGGGGAAAGAAGGGAGAGTATGATGAAAAGGAAAGAGTTGAGGGTAGGGGGAGTGGGAATACTAGAGTGAGGGAAGGCGAGGGAAAGAGGGTAGTAGGGAGAGGGGGGGTGAGAGGAGAGTAGAGGGAGGGGGGCTGCCGGAAACTGGGAAGGATAAGAGATGAAACAAGGAGAGAGAACAGAGAGGACAGAGTGGAAGACAAGGCTAGGAGGTGTATAGAGGGTGTAGACTTGGGATGGATGAGGAGAGAAGTGAAATAAGAAAGTGAAAAGGAAGGTCATAGGGAGGAAGAATTTGAGGATGAAGGAAACAGAAAAAAGATATAGACAGAAGAGATCGAGATGGAGGCGGAAAGGTTGGAGGAGAGGTGGCGGAGATAACCCACCGCTGCAAGAGAAATGTAATGACAAATAGAAAACAAAATGAGGAGGGATGTAGGTGGAGAAGATGATCGCTCCTTTGATACTATCAAGGCTAAGGGTGAATCTGCATCTGATATATTACCAAAACTATTAACCAGATGGTTGAAAATCAGGAGAGTAACAAATCCTCGGAATGTGCATATAAGAAATTGCCAGCTTAAGAGTTTGAATGGCTATCAGCTAATAATTCTTCAATGAACTGTTTATGAAATGTCAACTATTGCCACTAGCCTCTAGCCTGTAAAAACGAAAGTAAAGAAAATTTAAAACAACCTAGAAGAGACACAAAATTATGCAAAAATCCATATTCAAGGTACTGTATTTACTGGATAACTGGGAAAACTAAACTCCATGCAAGACATCAACTAACTGTGAATAGTTTAAGAATAAATGCAGGGAAAAAAAAAAATCATCTTCAAAATAAAATTCAGCAGAAAACTTAAGCAGAGGAGTTAAGAGGTATCGACTGAATTACGGTGTTAATTTCTAAATACAATTAAAAACTTCAAGGGGTGTTGGAAAAAGGTATATTTAGTTGTTTTTATAGCGAGCCTTGAGAATATTTCCGGAATTTTAGATTAGGAAGTCGTGTGTACGTGACTCACGGTGACTGACTCATTAGTGCTCTTACTTCCTCACAATTTGGTGGTGTGACAGGCAGGTCAGATTAGCTGTGAGACAGAGATCCATATTTACTTTATTAGTCAGTCACTGCGTTACAGCTTTGTTTACCATCAGTACTGCGTTACACCTTTGTTTACCATCAGTACTGCGTTACACCTTTCTTTACCATCAGTACTGTATTACTCCTTTGTTTACCATCAGTACTACATTACACCTTTGTTTACCATCAGTACTGCATTACTCCTTTATTTACCATCAGTACTGCGTTACACCTTTATTTACCATCAGTACTGCGTTACACCTTTATTTACAATCAGTACTGCGTTACACCTTTGTTTACCATCAGTACTACATTACACCTTTATTTACCATCAGTACTGCATTACTCCTTTATTTACCATCAGTACTGCGTTACACCTTTATTTACAATCAGTACTGCGTTACACCTTTGTTTACCATCAGTACTGCGTTACACCTTTGTTTACCATCAGTACTGCATTACTCCTTTTTTTACCATCAGTACTGCATTACTCCTTTGCTTACCTTCAGCACTGTGTTACACCGTTGGTTACCATCAGTCACTGTGTTACACCTTTGTTTACCCACCAGGATTGCCAATGTCTGGTCTGGACTATTCAGTCCAGATATTTATGGCAAGAAGAACCCCTGCGTGGCATCATGTGAGCCAACTGCCGATCCCTGAGTGGCATTATGTGGGCCAGTTGCCGACCCCTGAATGGCATTATGTGGGCCAGTTGCCGACCCCTTACTGGCATTATGTGAGCCATTGATAAACCCTTCCAACCCTTGGATATAAACCCTTTAAGGACTACATCCGGGTGGAGCGCCTGTACGCACTACACCACTTGGCATATATTTATCAGTTACATGGCTACCACCCAACGTATACCGGGTTGCTGGAAACCATCTGGCTTGTCAATCAGTATAGTCACCTAAATGAAGCAATACATCCAGTGAATGGATGGTGGACGTCTCACTCTACCTGCTGCACGTGTTTTCTGTTGTGTGGGTGTTACAGTGTTGTGTGGGTATTAGAGTGATGTGTGGGTATAACAGTGTTGTGTGAGTGTTACAGTGTTGTGTGGGTGTTACAGTGTTGTGTGGGTGTTACAGTGTTGTGTGGGTATTAGAGTGATGTGTGGGTATAACAGTGTTGTGTGGGTGTTACAGTGTTGTGTGGGTATTAGAGTGATTTGTGGGTATAACAGTGTTGTGTGGGTGTTACAGTGTTGTGTGGGTGTTACAGTGTTGTGTGGGTGTTACAGTGTTGTGTGGGTATTAGAGTGATGTGTGGGTATAACAGTGTTGTGTGGGTGTTACAGTGTTGCGTGACTGTTACAGTGTTGTGTGGGTGTTACTATCTTGTGTGGGTATTAGAGTGATGTGTGGGTATAACAGTGTTGTGTAGGTGTTACAGTGTTGTGTGGGTGTTACAGTGATGTGTGGGTATTACAGTGTTGTGTGGGTGTTAGAGTGTTGTGTGGGTGTTACAGTGTTGTGTGGGTATTACTGTACTGTGTGGGTGTTACAGTGTTGTGTGGATGTTGTGTTGTGTGGGTGTTACAGTGATGTGTGGGTGTTACAGTGTTGTGTGGGTAATACAGTATGGTGTGGGTATTACAGTGTTGTGTGGGTAATACAGTGTTGTGTGGGTATTACAGTGTTGTGTGGGTATTACAGTGTTGTGTGGGTATTACAGTGTTGTGTGGGTGTTACAGTGTTGTCTGGGTGTTACAGTGTTGTGTTGGTCTTACAGTGTTGTTTGGGTGTTACAGTGATGTGTGGGTGTTACAGTGTTGTGTGGGTGTTATTATCTTGTGTGGGTGTTACAGTGTTGTGTGAATGTTAGGATGTTGTGTGAATGTTACCGTGTTGTGTTGATGTTACAGTGTTGTGTGGGTGTTAGAGTGTTGTGTGAATGTTAGAGTGTTGTGTGGGTGTTAGAGCGTTGTGTCGGGGTTACAGTGTTGTGTCGGGGTACAGTGTTGTGTGGGTGCTACAATGTTGTGTGGGTGTTACAGTGTTGTGTCGGGGTTACAGTGTTGTGTGGGTATTATAGTGTGTGAGTGTTACAGTGTTGCGTGGGTAATACAGTGTTGTATGGGTGATACAGTGTTGTGTGGGTGTTACAGTGTTGTGTGGGTGTTACAGTGTTGTGTGGGTGTTACTATCTTGTGTGGATGTTACCGTGTTGTGTGGGTGTTACAGTGTTGTGTGGGTGTTACAGTGTTGTGTGGGTGTTACAGTGTTGTGTGGGTGTTACAGTGTTGTGAGGGTGTTACATTGTTGTGTGGGTGTTACAGTGTTGTGTGGGTATTACAGTGTTGTGTGGGTGTTGTGTTGTGTAGGTTTTACAGTGTTGTGTGGGTGTTGTGTTGTGTGGGTGTTACAGTGTTGTGTGGGTGTTACAGTGCTGTGTGGGTATTACAGTGCTGTGTCGGGGGTACAGTGTTGTGTGGTGTTACAGTGTTGTGTCGGGAGTACAGTGTTGTGTAGGTGTTACAGTGTTGTGAGGGTGTTACGGTGTTGTGCGGGTGTTACAGTGTTGTGCGGGTGTTACAGTGTTGTGAGGGTGTTACAGTGTTGTGCGGGTGTTACAGTGTTGTGAGGCTGTTACATTGTTGTGTGGGTGTTAGAGTGTTGTATCGGGGTTAGAGTGTTGCGTGGGTGTTACAGTGTTGTGTGGGTGTTACAGTGCTGTGTGGGTGTTGTGTTGTGTGGGTGTTACAGTGTTGTGTGGGTGTTACAGTGTTGTGTGGGAGTTACAGTGTTGTGTGGGTGTTACAGTGCTGTGTGGGTGTTACAGTGTTGTGTGGGTGTTAGAGTGTTGTATCGGGGTTACAGTGCTGTGTGGGTGTTACACTGTTGTATGGGTATTACAGTGCTGTGTCGGGGGTACAGTGTTGTGTGGGTGTTACGGTATTCTGTGGGTGTTACGGTGTTGTGTCGGGGGTACAGTGTCGTGTGGGTGTTACAGTGTTGTGTCGGGGGTACAGTTTTGTGTGGGTGTTACGATGTTGTGTCGGGGGTACTGTGTTGTGTGGGTGTTACGGTGTTCTGTGGGTGTTACGGTGTTGTGTGGTGTTACAGTGTTGTGTCGGGAGTACAGTGTTGTGTGGGTGTTACAGTGTTGTGAGGGTGTTACGGTGTTGTGTGGGTGTTACAGTGTTGTGAGGGTGTTACGGTGTTGTGTGGGTGTTACAATGTTGTGTCGGGGGTACAGTGTTGTGTGGGTGTTGCAGTGTTCTGTGGGTGTTGCAGTGGTGTGTGGGTATTACAGTGTTGTGAGGGTGTTACGGTGTTGTGTGGTGTTACAATGCTGTGTCGGGAGTACAGTGTTGTGTGGGTGTTACAGTGTTGTGTCGGGGGTACAGTGTTGTGTGGGTGTTACGATGTTGTGTCGGTGTTACAGTGTTGTGTCGGTGTAACAATATTGCTTGGGTGGCAAATCATGAAAATGATGACAGAGTTATTTCCATGGTGATTTATGTGTGTGTGTGTGTGTGTGTGTGTGTGTGTGTGTGTGTGTGTGTGTGTGTGTGTGTGTGTGTGTGTGTGTGTGTGTGTGTGTCTTGCATGAATCAATGATCATGTGAGGAACATTCAAAAATAAATACTGTCTTCTATAACTACAGTCATCTCAGTTTCCGTTCTATGGTACCAGCTAGAGTCTGTATACTGTATATCCGGGACGATCAGGGGGAAAAAAAATCAACCTAACGAAATCTTTGCAGCACTTAGAGAGCAGACGATATTCTATAATTATGATGGTGGTGGTTGTGGTGGTAACTGTGGTGGTGGTGGTAGTGGTGGATAAATACGTATATGCAACTACGGAGGAAATGGAAAGTCATCAAGGCAACGAAAAGAAAAATCCGAAAGTAAGTAGCGGATGATAGGAAATGATAAGGTAATGGTGAGGAAAGCTTGGACGGTGATACAGAAAAGCATGTATATGGAGATAAGGAGAAAGAGTTATAAGAGGAAGTAAAAGTTCAGAGGAAATGAGGAGTTGCGGATTATACGAGTAATAATGGGATGGACAGAAAAAGGAAGACATAAAGAAAAGTATATGACATAAGCAGCAAAGGGAAGCAGTAAGGGTTGTAGAAAGGACAGGAAAAGGAAAGAGCATGAAGAAAAATTTAAATAATGAATACCTAGGAGAGAGAGAGAGAGAGAGAGAGAGAGACAGACAGACAGACAGACAGACAGACAGATGGCAGAGTAAAGACTGTATGGTAAAAGAATGGACTGTTGAGGATCCGAGGGTGGGAGTAACAATGGGTTGGGAAACAGAGGGGGAGGGAGGAAGGGAGAGAAGGAGCATGAGAGGAAGGAAGAAATGGAGAGAAGGAGTGTGGGAGGGAGGGAGGAGTGGGAAGAAGGGGCGCGGGAAGGAGGGGGGAATGAAGTGAAGAAGCGTGGGAGGAAGGAAGAAAAGAAGATGCGTGGGAGGAAGGAAGGAAAGAAGATGCGTGGGAGGAAGGAAGAAAAGAAGATGCGTGGGAGGAAGGAAGAAAAGAAGATGCGTGGGTGGAAGGAAGAAAAGAAGATGCGTGGGTGGAAGGAAGAAAAGAAGATGCGTGGGTGGAAGGAAGAAAAGAAGATGCGTGGGAGGAAGGAAGAAAAGAAGATGCGTGGGTGGAAGGAAGAAAAGAAGATGCGTGGGAGGAAGGAAGAAAAGAAGATGCGTGGGAGGAAGGAAGAAAAGAAGATGCGTGGGTGGAAGGAAGGACTGGGGAGACGGAGCGAGGGAGGGAGTAAGGGGGGGGGGGTGATACAAGATAGCTTAATGGACTGATGATGGATGAGAGACAAAAGAAGAGGGAGAGTGAAGCGAAGGAATGGAGGAAGTGATATTGTTTACAAAGACACAAAACAATGAACTGAAATCAAATAGACGAGAAAGGAAAACTGTATGAAAGGAAGAGTGAGACTCGCGTATCATTTGTATTATATGCCTGTGAGTCTGTCTATATTTCACTGTATTTATCTGTATTATATCTATCAAATTCTTATTCTGCTGGTCTCTCTCTCTCTCTCTCTCTCTCTATCAATATCTATCAATCTATATATATGTATATATATCTTCATTCTTATATTTTCCCTATCAAAACAGCCTCACAACAACAAGCAATCAAAGTTAAAGTAATACATAGATTAAGAGCGGCAAATAAAAAAGATTCTGGGACAACAATTGGTCAGTTTTCTATGAATTTGGTAACTACACAAGGCGTTTAAATCACGTCACTGTACAGTAATGAAGTGTGTGTGTGTGTGTGTGTGTGTGTGTGTGTGTGTGTGTGTGTGTGTGTGTGTGTGTGTGTGTGTGTGTGTGTGTGTGTGTGTTGGACATGAGGCAGTGTCTGGCGTGACAGTGTAAGTGTAGTCCAGTGTGGTGTGTGTGTGAAGTGTGTTTGATATGGGGCAGTTTGTGTGTGGTGTGGCAGTGTAAGTGTAATCTAATGAGGTGTGGAGTGTGTCTGACATGAGACAGTGTGTGTGTGGCGTGACAGTGTATGTGTAGCCTAGTGTGATGTGGCAGTTTGAGGTGTTTGAAATCATGCAGCGTGTGTGGCGCGGTAGTGTAAGTGTAGCCTATTGTGTGTGGCGCGGTAGTGTAAGTGTAGCCTAGTGTCTGTGGCGTGGCAGTGTAAGTGTAGCCTATTGTGTGTGGCGTGGCAGTGTAAGTGTAGCCTAGTGTCTGTGGCGCGGCAGTGTACAGTAAGTGTAGCCTAGTGTGATGGGGCCGTTTGAGATGTTTGAAATAATGCAGTGTGTGTGGCATGGTAGGGTAAATGTAACCTAGTGTGGTGTGGCTGTTTGAGGTGAGGCAGTTAAAAATGTGGCGATGTGTGGTGTGATACTGTCTTCTACTAAGGTGATAATTAAGGGATCCAGCAAAGGTAATGAAATGAGAGATAAATAATATGTAAAGCCAAATTTCCAAACAGCAAGGAAACACTGTTGATTATTTATTTTCAAGACCTCCTACATAAACAACTGGAATTGCTTGTATCTGTTCTTCTTTGTCTTCATTTTAATATCTCCAGTTTGTTCTTATACTTTCTCCTTTCCTCCATTCCTTCCCAGCTATCTCAATTTTTCACTCTTGTCTTTTCTTGGGGATGATCCTGGCTTTGATTATTACGCTTATATTCTTCTCCTTCTCCCCTCTCTCTGTCGCTCTCTCTCTCTCTGTCTTTCTGTCTCTGTCTGTCTGTCTGTCTCTCTCTCTCTCTCTCTCTCTCTCTCTCTCTCTCTCTCTCTCTCTCTCTCTCTCTCTCCTTCATTTCCTCGTGCCTCTCAGTTCCTTGTCTCAATAATCTCGAGGGAAATTCACCTCCGTCTCGATCCCTCCCCCCCACTCGGCCCAGATGCTGTTAAACCTCGCCAGTGTTGTGCCTGAAATGTGCCTGAAATGTTCCTGAAGATATGCCTGAAATGTTCCTGATGATATGTCTGGTGATGTGCCTGAAATGTGCCTGATAATGTGTCTGATGATGTGCCTGAAATGTGCCTGAAATGTGCCTGATATGTGTCTGATGATGTGCCTGATGTTGTGGCTGAATCTGTGCATGATGATGTACTTCAAAAAAGCCTGATGTCGTGCCTAAAACTGTATGTTGGTGTGTCTGATGCTTCTGATTCTGTATGATGATATGTCTGATGTGCCAGTAATTGTGTGTGTGTGTGTGTGTGTGTGTGTGTGTGTGTGTGTGTGTGTGTGTGTGTGTGTGTGTGTGTGTGTGTGTGTGTGTGTGTGTGTGTGTGTGTGTGTGTGATATGCAAAGTTTATGATTTCTGGCACAGCATTCTCTTACTGCTCAATAGAAACATTTGTCTCAGCTGGAGTAAATACTAGAGGTGTTCCTAGCACGAGAGGGTTAATGCTACGGTATCAACACACTCAAGCTCCTATGTTCACTCTCAGCTAAATAAAATCACCCGGAGTGTTACCTGGAATAAAACACTTGAAAAGACACGAGTGTGAAAGTGTTTATCACACATAAAGAATGAAATAAGGTATGCATCGATGCCTGAAAGAAGCAGTTCCATCACACACACAGTACAACACCCACGGGGCTTCCGTCCATCAAAGAGTAATCACGCTTGGGTGATCAAACCAGTACAATCATGGACAAACTTTCGCCTAATACGCGACTGCGTTTGCATCACACTTGGGGCATGTTTGCCACTTTCCTCCCAGACGAATCATATCAGTAGTATTCAGAAGTTGGCAGAGAAACACACCAAGCCTCAATAGAATATGTGTATTAACCAGCAGAGGAAAGTGAGACGTAGACGCAGTGGAACATGAGTATAAGGCAAACTTGTATCCGTGAGTGTACCTCCTGAGGGCAAGCCAGTCAGCAGCACCGACTCAAGATGATTGGGCCAGGCGGCGGTGTGTTTGTGTCTGAGGCTGCGGTGATATCAAAGTGCTTCTCTGTGTATCATGGGACCTTCTTGTACCGCAAACATTCTCTAGTTTTTTTCAGCAAAATATTAACTCGACCAATATATAAAAATTTATTTAATTTTCTGTGCCTTCTTCCAGAGCTTTGGTTGTGTCTTAAATGACATAGCAATAAAATATATATATATATATATATATATATATATATATATATATATATATATATATATATATATATATATATATATATATATATATATATATTGTTACGGAACAAAGAAAACTGTCCCGCAAAGTTCCATGTTCAAAACAAAAAAGTTAGGTAAAATTACAAGTTAAAGTTTAATGCTCAAACTAACAACTAAACATTCAGGACTCATAAGGATAATGTAATGGCAAAAACAGGTTAAATATATGGTTAACTGCAATAGCCGCTATTAACACGAAATTAGCAAGAGTAAATTTATCTAAGTCAGCCCTGATAAAATGAGAAAACCGGATAATGCTCAGATAATGCAAGATATATTATTACAGATACAAAATATTATTAATAATGGCTGACAATATGAACTTTACATGAATCACAAAAACCTTACCAGGCCTACGAATTAACACCTTATGCTATACAGTACAAGAAAAAATGTAGCAACACTTACACTCAAATTACACAGCAGCTAGATGGTTGGAGACTTCCTGAGCACTCACAAAAATAACAACTGTACAAGGGAGGACAGAGATGTGAACAAAATGAGGAGTAGATCTAAGTGGCAATTAATGCAGAGACTGAGCTCATTATATAGGGGCCGGCAGAGCTTGATACAACTTGTAAGAAGGACGTGCAAATAAAGCCATAGGGGACAAAGAGTTGACACTCCTGCTCTGAACAACAGAAAGAACGACTTACTCTACTATAAGGGAGGAGGGGGGTGAGTGAGGTAGAACACACACTATGGAAGCCACGAGGAGAATCGTGATCAAACATGCAGCATACTGTACGTTAGAATTAAGCAAAGGATGATGAAATCATAGGCTATGTAAAACCCTCCCCACAAAGAAAAAGAAATTTACAAAGAAAATTTCTTATTACTCTAAAACAATCTGTCTAAAGTCTAGATAAGCAATCTGCAATAACATTTTCTTTCCCCTTGATATCTTGTATGTCTAATGAATACTCCTGAAGAAGTAGACTCCATCTTGTCAATCTCTGATTTTTATCTTTAAACTAACTAAGGAATTTCAGTGGGTTATGACCGGTATAAATGACTATGGGGTCAAAACCAGAACACAAATAAAATGAAAAATGCTGTAAACCCAAAATCAAGGCCAAAAGCTCTTTCTCAATAGTTGAGTAGTTCTTTTGAGGTGGAGTGAACTTCTTACTGTAATAAGATACAGGGTGTTCAATACCCTGATCATCCTCTTGCAGCAAAACAGCCCCAGCTCCTGTATCACTTCCATCAACAGAAATCTTAAAAGGCTTAGCAAAATTTGGAGTAGCGAGCACTGGGTGACTTAATAGGATAGCTTTAAGTTTACTAAAAGAGGATTCACAGTTATCGGTCCAGACAAATTTAACTCCCTTTTTCAGTAGGTCTGTAAGTGGTGATACAAGAATTGAAAAGTTAAGAACAAATCTCCTGTAATAACCTACCATTCCCCAAAATCTTTGTAGCTCTTTCCTACTTTTAGGTCTGGGAAGATCACTTATAACGTGAACCTTAGCTCCTGGTGGTGCAACATGTCCATCACCAATTACGTACCCAAGGTACTGAACTTTAGCTTAACCAAACTCACACTTTAATTAATTAGCTACAAGATTAGCCTGAACCAAATGCTCAAGAAATTTACTGACATGGCACAGGTGATCTTTCCAGTTGTCACTGAAGATTAATACATCATCAGTATAAACAACACACCCTGCCAAACCCTCTGTTACAACATTCATGAGCTTCTGAAATGTGGCTGGTGCATTCTTCATATCATATGGCATTACAAAACATGCAAAAGTCTCTCCTAGTGTTACAAAACATGAAATCTCCCTAGCACGTTCAGTCATAGGTACTTGCCAGTATCCCTTTAACAAATCAAACTTACTTATGTACCTAGCCTTTTCAATCTTGTCTATGCAATCTTCCACGTGAGGGAGAGGGTAAGTGTCTGTTTTGGTTATCTGATTAACACGTCTGTAGTCAATGCAAAGCCGCTGTGACCCACCTGGCTTAGGGACTAGAGTGACAGGAGAACTCCACTCGCTCTGACAGGGCTCAATCATCTTGTGGTCCAACAGGTAGCCAAGCTCCTTCTGGATGAGAGGAACTTTCACTGGGTTCACACGGTAAGGAGGCAATTTAATTGGCTCTGCGTCTCCAACATCGACATCATGCATGAACACAGTGGTTCTTCCTGGAGTGGCACAGAACACTTGCTGGTACTTCTGCAGTAATGCCGAAAACTCCTGCCTTTCCTCGGGAGGTAGATGAGAAAGCTTAGTCTGGAGATCATTCATGATATCAAGATTCTTCCCCAAACTATCACTCAGGCTCATACTGCATGGGAGAGCTTCACTTGCAGACTTGGGTGGAACAGCTACAGTGCAGACTGGGTTATTTTCGTCCCGCCTGTGATATAACTTTAGCATGTTGATGTGATTTTTATACGCACGGTTTAAATCAAATCATGGCAACATCAGTCTGTTTGTGTGTTATGCACCTACTAATGATGCACTCGATGAAAGGAAAGACACATTTTATGAAAAGTTGCCAGAAGGAGTAGGAAGGGTACCTAGACATGATGTTTTGATCTGCGTTGGAGACTTTAATGCAGTAATGGGCTGTTCAAATGAGGGATTTGAGGCATGTATGGGTAAGATGGGAGTTGGTAGTAGGATGAGTGAAAACGGAGTGAGGTTTGGAAGCTTCTGTCTAGCAAATGACTTAGTCATCGGGGGCACACTCTTTCAGCATTGCAATATACACAAGACAACTTGGGTGTCGCCGTGTGGAAAATATAAAAATCAGATTGATCACATCGCAATCGGTAGGAGGCATAGAAGTTCTCTGCTAGATGTTCATGTTAAACGGGGAGTGGATATTGGTAGTGACCATCAACTCAGCATTGCAAAAATAAGGTTTAAACTTAAAAATCAGAAGAAGGAAAAATCTGGTGTTGGTAGATACGATATTGTTAAGCTTAGAAGGGAAGGAGAAGAAAAGGAGGAATTCAGATTAGAATGCAGAAATAGGTTTTTGGTGTTGGAAACGTTGGAAGAGGGGGAGAGAAGTGTAGATGAGATGTGGGAGGATGTGAACAAAGTTTTGCATGAGACTGCTGAATGTACGATTGGAAGGAGAGATAGCTTCAGGAGAAAGAAATGGATATCAGAGGAAATGTGGGATATGATAAAAAAGAGAGGTGAGGCTAAATTGAGGAGTGAGATGCAATGCGTTGATGAACAAGAGATTGAATTAGCAAGAGCTGCGTACTGGAGTTTGAATTCAGAAGTAAGAAGGTTAGCTAGGAGAGATAAAAGAAGATGTGTGGATGAAAAGGTTGCAGAGACTGAAATCTTAATAAACAAAAATGATGGACAGAGTCAAAGAATAGCATATGAATCGATTAGAGAACTGAGTGGTAATGCAGGTAAACGCAAGGAAATACCAGTTAGAGACATGGAAGGAAATTTATTGACCAAAGATGGAGATATTAAAAATAGATGGAAAGAGCATTTTGAGACAGATCTTAATAGACCAATACCACCAGAAGAGGATATACCGTCTGCTCAGGAAGATTTAAATATAGAAACAGGAGAGTTGAGGCTTGCAGAAGTGGAGAAAGCAGTAAAACAGTTAAAGAATAATAAGGCACCAGGGGAGGATGGTTTATTTCCGGAAATGTTTAAAGTGGAGGGGGATAGATTAATAATGATCTTGACCAAGCTATTCAATAAGATATGGGTGACGGGGTTACTACCATCAGTTTGGAAGAATGGTGTGATTGTTAAAGTTCCGAAGAAGGGAGACCTGAGTGAATGTGGTAATTGGAGGGGAATCTCTTTGTCACCGATAGCTTTGAAAGTTTTCAGTAGAGTGTTGTTAAATAGGTTGGAGCCAGTGGTTGAGGGTATTTTGAGGGATGAACAGGCTGGTTTTAGAAAGGGACGTGGTTGCAATGATCAGATCTTTATAGTTAGGCATTTGATGCAGCAAGTTAATGAAATGAGAGTGCCGTTCAGTCTTTGTTTTGTTGATTTTGAAAAGGCTTTTGATAGTGTTTCGAGAGAGACTATGGGGAAGATCATGAGACATTATGGAATACCAGAGGAGTTTGTGAGGGTCATTATGAACATGCTTGAGGACACATTTTGTAAAGTGATGGTTGATGGTTGTCTGAGTGATTCGTTTGAAGTCAAGTCCGGAGTAATTCAAGGTGGTGTTCTATCGCCTTTACTATTTATATTGGTCATTGATTACATTATGAAACGCGTTGGAACAGAAACCGGTGCAGGTATACTTTGGGGAGAGAACAGGAAACTTTTGGATTTAGATTATGCAGATGATATAGTTTTGATTTGTGATGGGCCAGAAGAGATGCAGAGAGTGTTGGACTGTTTGGTGAGTGAAGGTCACAAGGTGGGTTTGGTTATTAATTGTGGAAAAACTGAAATAATCAATATGAATATGGAAAATGCGCAGGAATGTGTAATTGAAGGTATGGTTGTAAAGCAAGTTGATAGGTTTAAATATTTAGATACTTATTTAGCCAAGGATGGTTCTTTGAACTTTGAATTCGAGGTAAGGTTAAAGAAGGCTAATCAGGCAATGGGAATGCTTAAAAATATTTGGAATAATAACAATTTCTCTGTGCATACAAAAATCAAACTTTATAAGGTAATGGTTAGGAGTATCTTAATTTATGTACACGAGTCTTGGTACAGCACAGTGACTATGGAAAATAAATTCTTGGTGTTTGAAAATAAAGCACTTAGAAGAATATTAGGAGTTAAGTGGTGGGAAAGGATACCAAATAGTAGAATTAGAGAAATAACGGGAGTGCAGCCGATCGATGAATATGTTAGATTCTCAAGATGGAAGTGGCTAGGACACGTGTATAGGAGACAGGGAATAGTACGAGGTACACCAGGGTGAGTGGCACTTGGTAGGAGAGGTAAAGGAAGGCCAAAAGAGACGTGAGTGAGGACAATGAGACGGGAAGCTGGAGATGAGTGTTGGGGAGATCTTGAGGAGTTAGCACAAGATAGGATGTGGTGGTGTGAGTTCATCGAGGCCCTATGCATCCCCGAGGGTGCCACAGGAAATGATTGATTGATTGATTGATGTTGATGTGACAAAGTTGCTTGTTCTTTCTACGATCTGGTGTTGCGATGACAAAGTTGACATCACTGAGTTCTTCTCCACGAAATAAGGACCACTAAACTTGGCTTGAAGAGGTTGCCCATGCACCGGTAGCAGAATCAAAACCTGATCTCCTGGCTGAAAGTGGCGTAACCTGGACTTCTTATCATACCAAGTCTTCATCTTCTCCTGAGCAGCTCCTAAATTCTCTCTCACCAACTGTAAAGCAGTGGACAGCTGTTCTTTGAACTTCATCACATACTCCAGCAGGTTGACATCATCTTCCTCCGACAGCCACCATTCCTTGAGTAGCTTAAGGGGTCCTCTTACTTCATGGCCAAACAGTAGTTCAAAGGGTGAGAAGCCCAGTGATTCATTTGGAGATTCTCTTGCGGCAAATACAACGAATGGAAGACCTTTATCCCAGTCTTTCTGATGTTCCAAACAGTATTTCCTGAGCATCGATTTGAGTGTTTGATGATATCTCTCCAACGCTCCTTGGGTCTGGGGATGGTAAGCTGAAGACGTGATCTGGGTGATGCCCAACTCTTTCAGAGACTGCTTGAAAACATTTGACATGAAATTACTTCCCCGGTCTGACTGTACCTCCTTGGGTAGACCAAACTTTGTGAAGAACCCTAGCATTTCCTTAACCACTTTCTTTGCTGAGATATTTCTAAGTGGAATGGCTTCAGGATAACGAGTAGCCATATCAATCAGGGTCAACACATAAGAAAATCCTGAAGAAGTCTTAGGAAGAGGGCCCACAATATCCACCAACACACGGGTGAATGGCGCCTCAAAAGGAGGAATGGGAAGTAGAGGTGCAACCTTTTCGGTCTGATTGCACTTCCCCACAACTTGACAGATGTGACAAGACTTACAATACCAGGAAACATCTCTGAAGATACCTGGCAAGTAGAAGTGTTTCAAAATGCGTGCCACAGTCTTCCTCACTCCAAGGTGTCCTGCCAAACTGGAATCATGAGCCACTCTAATGATATCCTGCCTACAAGCCCGAGGGATGACAACTTGACGTACAACCTCCCATTCACAGTTGGCTGATGCTGTTGGGGGTCTCCACTTTCTCATAAGTACTCCTGACTTTACATAATAACAAGTAGAAGCACCAGCTGACTCTTCCTCACTGCAAGCATAATTTGCTAGACCTTTCAACTCAGGGTCAGCAACCTGCAACTCAACCAACTCTTGACGAGACAAATTATCAACACTACGGGGTACTGCCTCATCTGGTGAGTGGTCCAAACTAGCAAGAAAAGTGTCAGCTAGGATAACATCATCATCATCATTATCCTCTAAGTCACCAGTAACCTTAGACTTAGCCGTAGTGACAGCACATCCAGAGAACACATCAGGGACATCGCAATCCTGGGTCGCAGCCACTGGCTCACCAGACAGCTGAGGAGCTGGACACACTTGACTTCCACCAATATCATTTCCAAGTAAGAAAGTTACACCTGACATTGGGAGTGTCTCAACCAACCAACCCAACCATAACGGAACCATTAACAAAAACAGACTCTAAATTCACTCTGCACAGAGGGACAGAGAAGTAATTATTCCCTACACCTTGTAAGATTACAGTTTCATCAGAGGAATTAACATTAGAGCCTAGAACACTGGTCAGCATAAGGGATTGGCAAGCACCTGTATCACGATATATTTTAACTGATTTCCTGTCATTACTGTCCAGAGGACTGACAAAACCATCAGACAGGAAATTAGCACATGAACTCTTGAGAATGTCACCCACGTTACTGCTCAAAAGAGGAACTTCATCATGAGGATTTAATTTACCCCTCAAAGCAGGTTCAGTTAACTCAGTTAAAGAAATCTGGGAACTCTCAAGGGTGGACACTAGACCAATTGATTGAATATATAAAGACTCCTTTTTGTGCACATCACGCTGTCTCCTCAAACATTTCTCCGTAGTATGACCAAGCTTACTACAATAAGTACATTTACTTTTCTGAAATCTAGAGGTGAAGCTGGTATTTACTTCCTGAGAAACATCATCATTATTCTCTTTCCTGTTACCTGTCCTTTGAGTAGAGGCAACGTACTTACTCTCAGTTTTCCTTTTTTCTTTAGAATATCTCTTGTGAGTGAGAACATATTCATCAGCTAAAACTGCAGCATCAGACAAATTATCTATTCTTCTCTCATCAAGATATAGGCTTACATCTTTATTAATACACCTTTTTAAGTCCTCCAGCAAAATCATCTGCTTAAATTTATCAAAATCAGAATCCACATTCTTGGAATTTAACCACTGCTCTAACAGATCTTCTTTGATTTTTGCATACTCAGCATGGGATTGCTTATCATACTTATAAGTTGTCCTAAATTTTACTCTATAGGCTTCAGGAACAAGCTCATAGGCCTTAAGAATCAAGCTCTTAACTACATCATAATTATCACATTGATCCTGAGGCAAAGATGCATAAGTTACTTGAGCTTTACCGGTGAGAACAGTTTGAAGGAGTACTGGCCAATACTTTTTGGGCCAATTAAAACCTGTAGCTACCCTCTCAAACAACTGAAAATACTTTGTTAAATCAGATTCATTAAAAGGAGGGACAAGTTTAACATTTTTAGCCACATCAAAATCATCAGTGCTAGATGATCCAGTTCCACCTTGTTTCATGCGATACTCATGGTCTGCCTGAATCCTAGCAAGTTCAATTTGTGCTTGAGCCTGTACCTGTGCCTCCTGAATACGAGCCTGCGGCAGGGGTAGCTGTAACTTAGCTAATTCATTTTGCGTTTGCTCATCTGGAGGAGTTACATTAAACAAGCTTTTATTAATTATGTCAACAATTTGATCTTTAGAATGATGAGAGCGAACAGCAATTCCCAGTTGTTGAGCAACAAGCTTAAGTTCATTCTTTGTTCTGTTTTCTACATCACATACTGTTTGCACATTTGACAAAAAATCTTTGGCTTCATCAAGCGAAGTAATAGTAGACATCATGAATAAATCAGTCACAAAATATCAACCAATATCCTTATGATAATATCCTGAATATCCTGATAAGAGGTCGCCAAATTTATGTTACGGAACAGAGAAAACTGTCCCGCAAAGTTCCAGGTTCAAAACAAAAGATTTAGGTAAAATTACAAGTTCAAGTTTAATGCTCAAACTAACAACTAAACATTCAGGACTCATAAGGATAATGTAATGGCAAAAACAGGTTAAATATATGGTTAACTGCAATAGCCGCTATTAACAGGAAATTAGCAAGAGTAAATTTATCTAAGTCAGCCCTGATAAAATGAGAAAACCGGATAATGCTCAGTTAATGCAAGATATATTATTACAGATACAAAATTTTATTAATAATGGCTGACAATATGAACTTTACATGAATCACAAAAACCTTACCAGGCCTATAAATTAACACCTTATGCAATACAGTACAAGAAAAAATGTATCAACACTTACACTCAAATTACACAGCAGCTAGATGGTTGGAGACCTCCTGAGCACTCACAAAAATAACAACTGTACAAGGGAGGACAGAGATGTGAACAAAATGAGGAGTAGATCTAAGTGGCAATTAATGCAGAGACTCAGCTCATTATATAGGGGCCGGCAGAGCTTGATACAACTTGTAAGAAGGACGCGCAAATGAAGCCATAGGGGACAAAGAGTTGACACTCCTGCTCTGAACAACAGAAAGAACGACTTACTCTACTATAAGGGAGGAGGGGGGGAGTGAGGTAGAACACGCACTATGGAAGCCACGAGGCGAATCGTGATCAAATATGCAGCATACTGTACGTTAGAATTATACAAAGGATGATGAAATCATAGGCTATGTAACAATATATATATATATATATATATATATATATATATATATATATATATATATATATTGTTACATAGCCTATGATTTCATCATCCTTTGTGTAATTTTAACGCACAGTATGCTGCAAGTTTGATCACGAGCGTGTTCTGCCTCAGTCCCCCCCTTCTACCGTTATAGTAGAGTAAGTCGTCCTTTCTGTTGTTCAGAGCAGGATTGTCAGCTCATTGTCCCCTATGGCTTCATTTGCGCGTCCTTCTTACAAGTTGTATCAAGCTCTGCTGGCCCCTATATAATGAGCTCAGTCTCTGCATTATTGCCACTTAGATCTGCTCCTCATTTTGTTAACATCTCTGTCCTCCCCTGTACAACCATCTAGCAGCTGTGTGCAATTTGAATATAACTGTTGTTGCATTTTTTCTTGTACTGTGTAGCATAAGGTTAATTCTTAGGCCTAGTAAGGTTTTTGTAATTTATGTAAGGTTCTTGTTGTCAGCCATCATTAATAATATTTTGTATCTGTAATAATATATCTGGCATTCACTGAGTATTATCTGGTATCTCATTTTAACAGGGCTGACTTAGATAAATTTACTCATACTAATTTCGTGTTAATAGAGGCTATTGCAATTAACCATATATTTAACCTGTTTTTTGCCATTACATTATCCTTATGAGTCCTGAATGTTTTTTTTGTTAGTTTGAGCGTTAAACTTTAACTTGTAATTTTACCTAACTCTTTGTTTTGAACCTGGAACTTTACGGGACAGTAGTGATTTTTAGTATTCTCACTTAAAGTGTACATTATCTTTCTCTGTTCCGTAACATAAATTTGGCGACCTCTTATCAGGATATTCAGGATATTATCATAAGGATATTGCTTGATATTTTGTGACTGTGATTTATTCATGATGTCTACTATTACTACGCTTGATGAAACCAAAGATTTTTTGTCAAATGTGCAAACAGTGTGTGATGTAGAAAACAGAACAAAGAATGAACTTCAGCTTGTTGCTCAACAATTGGGAATTGCAGTTCACTCTCATCATTCTAAAGATCAAATTGTTGGCATAATTAATAAAAGCTTGTTTAAAGTAACTCCTCCAAATGAGCAAACGCAGATTGAATTAGCTAAGTTACAGCTAGCCCTGCAGGTGGCTCGTGTTAAGGAGGCTGAATTTCAGGCAAATGCTCGTATTCAAGAGGCACAGGTACAGGCTCAGGCACAAATTGAACTTGCTAGGATTCAGGCAGACCATGAGTATCGCATGAAACAAGGTGGAACTGGATCATCTAGCTCTGATGATTTTGATGTGGCTAAAAATAATAAACTTGTCCCTCCTTTTAATGAATCTGATTTAACAAAGTTTTTTCAGTTGTTTGAGAGGGTAGCTACAGGTTTTAATTGGCCCAAAAAGTATTGGCCAGTACTCCTTCAAACTGTTCTCACCGGTAAAGCTCAAGTAACTTATGCATCTTTGCCTCAGGATCAATGTGATAATTATGATGTAGTTAAGAGCTTGATTCTTAAGGCCTATGAGCTTGTTCCTGAAGCCAATAGAGTAAAATTTAGGACAACTTATAAGCAAGATAAACAATCCCATGTTGAGTATGCAAAAATCAAAGAAAATCTGTTAGAGCAGTGGTTAAATTCTAAGAATGTGGATTCTGATTTTGACAAATTTAAGCAAATGATTTTGCTGGAGGACTTCAAAAGGTGTGTTAATAAAGGTATAAGCCTGTATCTTGATGAGAAAAGAATAGATAATTTGTCTGATGCTGCAGTCTTAGCTGATGAATATGTTCTCACTCACAAGAGATATTCTAGAGAGAAAAGGAAAGCTGAGAGTAAGTACGTTGCCTCTACTCAGAGTACAGGTACCAGGAAAGAGAATAAAGATGATGTTTCTCAGGAAGTAAATACCAGCTCCACCTCTAGATTTCAGAAAAGTAAATGTACTTATTGTAGTAAGCTTGGTCATACTACGGAGAAATGTTTCAGGAGACAGCGTGATGTGAACAAAAAGGAGTCTTTAAATATTCAGTCAATTGGTCTAGTGTCCACTCTTGAGACTTCCCAGAATTCTTTAACTGAGGTAACTGAACCTGCTTTGAGGGGTAACTTAAATTCTCATGATGGAGCTCCTCTTTTGAGCAGTAACGTGGGTCACACTCTCAAGAGTTCATGTGCTAATCTCCTGTCTGATGGTTTTGTCAGTCCTCTGGATAGTAATGACAGGAAATCAGTTAAAATATATCGTGATACAGGTGCTTGCCAATCCCTTATGGTGACCAGTGTTCTAGGCTCTAATGTTAATTCCTCTGATTAAACTGTAATTTTACAAGGTGTAGGGAATAATTACTTCTCTGTCCCTCTGTGCAGAGTGAATTTAGAGTCCGTTTTTGTTAATGGTTCCGTTATGGTTGGGTTGGTTGAGACACTCCGAATGTCAGGTGTAACTTTCTTACTTGGAAATGATATTGCTGGAAGTCAAGCGTGTCCAGCTCCTCAGTTGTCTAGTGAGCCAGTGGCTGCGACCCAGGATTGTGATGTCCCTGATGTGTTCCCTGCATGTGCTGTCACTAGGGCTAAGTCTAAAGTTACTGGTGATTTAGAGGATAATGATGATGATGATGTTATCCTAGCTGACACTTTTCTTGCTAGTTTGGACCACTCACCAGATGAGGCAGTACCGCGTAGTGTTGATAATTTGTCTTGTCAAGAGTTGGTTGAGTTGCAGGTTGCTGACCCTGAGTTGAAAGGTCTAGCTAACTCTGCTTGCAGTGAAGAAAAGTCAGCCGGTGCTTCTACTTGTTATTATGTAAAGTCAGGAGTACTTATGAGGAAGTGGAGACCCCCAACAGTATCAGCCGACTGTGAATGGGAGGTTGTACATCAAGTTGTCATCCCTCGTGTTTGTAGACAGGATATCATTAGAGTGGCTCATGATTCCAGTTTGGCAGGACACCTTGGAGTGAGGAAGACTGTGGCACGCATTTTGAAACACTTCTACTGGCCAGGTATCTTCAGGGATGTTTCCTGGTATTGTAAGTCTTGTCACACCTGTCAAGTTGTGGGGAAGTGTAATCAGACCGAAAAGGTTGCACCTCTAGTTCCCATTCCTCCTTTTGAGGCGCCTTTCACCCGTGTGTTGATGGATATTGTGGGCCCTCTTCCTAAGACTTCTTCAGGATTTTCTTATGTGTTGACCCTGATTGATATGGCTACTCGTTATCCTGAAGCTATTCCACTTAGAAATATCTCAGCAAAGAAAGTGGTTAAGGAAATGCTAGGGTTCTTCACAAAGTTTGGTCTGCCCAAGGAGGTACAGTCAGATCGGGGAAGTAATTTCATGTCAAATGTTTTCAAGCAGTTTCTGAAAGAGTTGGGCATCACCCAGATCACGTCTTCAGCTTACCATCCCCAGTACCCAAGGAGCATTGGAGAGATATCATCAAACACTCAAATCGATGCTCAAGAAATTCTGTTTCGAACATCAGAAAGACTGGGATAAAGGTCTTCCATTCGTTGTGTTTGCCGCAAGAGAATCTCCAAATGAATCACTGGGCTTCTCTCCCTTTGAACTACTGTTTGGCCATGAAGTAAGAGTACCCCTTAAGCTACTCTGGGAATGCTGGCTGTCGGAGGAAGATTATGTCAACCTGCTGGAATATGTGATGAAGTTCAAAGAACAGCTGTCCACTGCTTTACAGCTGGCGAGAGAGAATTTAGGAGCTGCTCAGGAGAAGATGAAGACTTGGTATGATAAGAAGTCCAGGTTACGCCACTTTCAGCCAGGAGATCAGGTTTTGATTCTGCTACCGGTGCATGGGCAACCTCTTCAAGCCAAGTTTAGTGGTCCTTATTTCGTGGAGAAGAAACTCAGTGATGTCAACTATGTCATCGCCACACCAGATCGTAGAAAGAACAAGCAACTTTGTCACATCAACATGCTAAAGTTATATCACAGGCGGGACGAAAATAACCCAGTCTGCAATGTAGCTGTTCCTCCCGAGTCTGCAAGTGAAGTTCTCCCATGCAGTATGAGCCTGAGTGATAGTTTGGGGAAGAATCCTGATATCATGAATGATCTCCAGACTAAGCTTTCTCATCTACCTCCCGAGGAAAGGCAGGAGTTTTTGGCATTACTGCAGGAGTACCCGCAAGTGTTCCGTGCCACTCCAGGAAGAACCACTGTGTTGATGCATGATGTCGATGTTGGAGACGCAAAGCCAATTAAACTACCTCCTTACAGTGTGAACCCAGTGAAAGTTCCTCTCGTCCAGAAGGAGCTTGGCTACCTGTTGGACCACAAGATGATTGAGCCCTGTCAGAGCGAGTGGAGTTCTCCTCTCACTCTAGTCTCTAAGCCAGGTGGGTCACAGCGGCTTTGCATCGACTACAGACGTGTTAATCAGATAACCAAAACAGACACTTACCCTCTCCCTCGTGTGGAAGATTGCATAGACAAGATCGGAAAGGCTAGGTACATAAGTAAGTTTGATTTGTTAAAGGGGTACTGGCAAGTACCTATGACTTAACGTGCTAGGGAGATCTCATGTTTGGTAACACTAGGAAAGACTTTTGCATGTTCTGTAATGCCATATGGTATGAAGAATGCACCAGCCACATTTCAGAAGCTCATGAATGTTGTAACAGAGGGTTTGGCAGGGTGTGTTGTTTATATTGATGATGTATTAATCTCCAGTGACAACTGGAAAGATCACCTATGCCATGTCAGTAAATTTCTTGAGCGTTTGGTTCAGGCTAATCTTGTAGCTAATTTATCAAAGTGTGAGTTTGGTCAAGCTAAAGTTCAGTACCTTGGGTACGTAATTGGTGATGGACATGTTGCACCACCAGGAGCTAAGGTTCAGGTTATAAGTGATCTTCCCAGACCTAAAAGTAGGAAAGAGCTACAAAGATTTTGGGGAATGGTAGGTTATTACAGGAGATTTGTTCTTAACTTTTCAATTCTTGTATCACCACTTACAGACCTACTGAAAAGGGGAGTTAAATTTGTCTGGACCGATAACTGTGAATCCTTTTTCAACAAACTTAAAGCTATCCTATTAAGTCAGCCAGTGCTCGCTACTCCAAATTTTGCTAAGCCTTTTAAGATGGCTGTTGATGCAAGTGATACAGGAGCTGGGGCTGTTTTGCTGCAAGAGGATGATCAGGGTATTGAACACCCTGTATCTTATTACAGTAAGAAGTTCACTCCACCTCAAAAGAACTACTCAACTATTGAGAGAGAGCTTTTGGCCTTGATTTTGGGTTTACAGCATTTTCATTTTATTTGTGTTCTGGTTTTGACCCCATAGTCATTTATACCGATCATAACCCACTGAAATTCCTTAGTAAGTTTAAAGATAAAAATCAGAGATTGACAAGATGGAGTCTACTTCTTCAGGAGTATTAATTAGACATACAACATGTCAAGGGGAAAGAAAATGTTATTGCAGATTGCTTATCTAGACTTTAGACAGATTGTTTTAGAGTAATAAGAAATTTCCTTTGTAAATTTCTTTTTCTTTGTGGGGAGGTGTTACATAGCCTATGATTTCATCATCCTTTGTGTAATTTTAACGCACAGTATGCTGCATGTTTGATCACGAGCGTGTTCTTCCTCGTTCCCCCCCTTCTACCGTTATAGTAGAGTAAGTTGTCCTTTCTGTTGTTCAGGGCAGGATTGTCAGCTCTTTGTCCCCTATGGCTTCATTTGCGCGTCCTTCTTACAAGTTGTATCAAGCTCTGCTGGCCCCTATATAATGAGCTCAGTCTCTACATTATTGCCACTTAGATCTGCTCCTCATTTTGTTCACATCTCTGTCCTCCCCTGTACAACCATCTAGCAGCTGTGTGCAATTTGAGTATAACTGTTGTTGCATTTTTTCTTGTACTGTGTAGCATAAGGTTAATTCTTAGGCCTAGTAAGGTTTTTGTAATTTATGTAAGGTTCTTGTTGTCAGCCATCATTAATAATATTTTGTATCTGTAATAATATATCTGGCATTCACTGAGTATTATCTGGTATCTCATTTTAAAAGGGCTGACTTAGATAAATTTACTCATGCTAATTTCGTGTTAATAGAGGCTATTGCAGTTAACCATATATTTAACCTGTTTTTTGCCATTACATTATCCTTATGAGTCCTGAATGTTTTTTTTGTTAGTTTGAGCATTAAACTTTAACTTGTAATTTTACCTAACTCTTTGTTTTGAACCTGGAACTTTACGGGACAGTAGTGATTTTTTGTATTCTCACTTAAAGTGTACATTATCTTTCTCTGTTCCGTAACAATATCTCTATATATATATATATATATATATATATATATATATATATATATATATATATATATATATATATATATACAGAGGAATTATAACAGAACCTTGTGCCGAATATTCTTTTCCAACGTGAGGCTGGTAGTACTAGTAGTAGTTGTTCCATAGGCAGTCTGGCTGAACTGCCTCCAGTCAATAAAGAAGGCCACGGCCGAAACCGGGCTTTCCCACAGAGCTCTCAAGGAGTGTATGTTGTGTTGGCGCAGGTGACTGTATGCAATGCAGTCTTCCATAATGTCCTTAATAGTATGGGGAGCTGTGTTGCATCCTGGACAGGCATTAGCGACGGGGTCATCCAGCCTCTCCTGATAACTCAAGAGGGTGGTTGTGAGGCGTGATAACCTGCCTGACACAATCAGGCTCCGGAATTGATGGTAATAGTAAACGTGACTATGGTGCCCAAGTGTGATCCTCTACACACGTCTCTTCATCACCATCCAATTCCAACAATTATTATTTTTTATCATCATTACCAACTCTTTCAGATCGTGTTGTAGGGGACGACTGAGACTTGGCAAAGCTGACCGCCGACCTAAGATCTCTCGTGTTGATGACAGGCATAAGTTTGAGCTACTTCTTCTCCCTGTTCCCAACTCAGTAATCCACCTTCCCTTCAGAATCTCTTAATTCTGCTATTTCTCCTTTCAAATTCCAGTTTTCAGTTGTTTTTTTAATTCTCACTCCTTTTACATCAACTACCAGGCCTTCCTCTTCCCAGTCAACTTTCTCTCTCCTCTTCTGGCCTCGTTTCCAATGTCTACACCATTTTCTAAGTGTTGCATAATATCCTGTCTTCATCACCACTACTATCCCATCAACTGTCTTTCTGTTTTGGTATCTCTTATTTTAGCTTCCAATTCCTAGCAAATGCCCAATCTTTTTCCAATCTCACTTTCCTCCTGTCATTAAGATTTTTCTCCCATCTCACCCTTCTCACTTCATTCCTCAAGCCAGCCATCTACTCCTCTCTCTCTCTCTCTCTCTCCATTCGCCTTGTTCTTCTCATCCTGGCGTCTCTTCTCCAACCGCATTCCCTCCCTTCCCTATTCCCAGTTTTCTTCCCCCCTTCTGGTTCTAAACTCATCTAACCATTCTTTGCCAAATCTCCATTCCCCATTCCAATCATCCTTTCTTTACCTATCGTCCTTTCCTGATCCTTATTTCCTTTCAAGTACTTTTTATATTTCCCCATTCCTCCTCCTCCTTTCCCCTTCCCCTCTTCCTCTTTTCCCCTCCCGACCCAGTCTGTCTTCCCCTTCCATCACTCTCTTTCCAGAAGCCTACCATCCCAAATATCCCTTACCCAATTTTGCCTTAGCTCCTTCAAGACGTTTTCATGTATGGTAAGGACTAAACGTAACAAAAAAAAAAAAAAAAAAAAAAAAGTGGAAATCAGAGTATATCCACAAGGTTAAATCATGAAACAACTTGCAACACTTCTCCGAAACTTAACTTGCGAACGTGAGTGTAGTAAATATATGTTATAAAGAAAATAGAGAAAATATACAGCCGAATAAGAACATGCGAATGAAAATGAGACGTACTGATTGAGAGGAGTAGAAAACTTATATTCACGCTTGCCTGACATGAATAAAGAATATTAGCAATATTACTTACCTGTATATATTATAATTCGCAATGAAAATACTGAACGTACAGTGCTATAAAGTTTGTATGTATTATAACTTCTCTTCCATATGTTGTATTCATAATGCGATCTGGGAAACACACATGCAAAGAAATGAATGGAAATTATGTTCAAATGTTTCATCCAGCGTTACAAAAAGAAAGAAATGGAAGAGTAATGAGGATACGGAATAATACGTTCCGAACAATAATACTGATTCCCTCTATACTAGAACAATCGCGAAACTCTTAGTAAGATTACTTAAAAGCTTGTCTAGTTCCAAAGACCACATCACTGGGTTATAAAAGCCCTTCCTCACTGCCTCATTATTTCTGATAAACAACTGGATGGATAATAAAGTCACCGACTGTACAGGGAAACTTATACAACAGTGACTTACCTACAGTGTGGTTCAGGTGTGTGGTGATTGGATGGACGGTGGGTTGTAGGTTGTCTGAAACGATAAAAGAGTTATTAGAAAGTTACACACACACACACACACACACACACACACACACACACACACACACACACACACACACACACAGGCGCCTTGCATTCCTAATTACATCTTTGCAATCTTTTCATCTGTTTCTTTTCCTTCATTCATACGCGTTGCATTAAACTTTCTTTAACACTTCTTGATTTTTGCATTTTTGTATTCGTTCACTTCTTCTCCACCTGGCCATATATTCCATTGTTCTAATATCGGTTTTACAATCAAGTTCTTACCGCAGAGAGAGAGAGAGAGAGAGAGAGAGAGAGAGAGAGAGAGAGAGAGAGAGCTAACCTCTCCTAATATTGCTTGAACAGTTAACGGGAAAGCATAATAAACATGAAGGAAATTTGGCAGATGGGAGTTAAAGAAACACAAAATTCATCCTAAGCACGAGACTGTATCAAAGCCATGTAGAAGGAGACTAATAATTTTGGAAGCAGTGAAACGAAAGAGGCCGTGTGTGTGTGTGTGTGTGTGTGTGTGTGTGTGTGTGTGTGTGTGTGTGTGTGTGTGTGTGTGTGTGTGTGTGTGTGTGTACTGTCGAGCCTCAACAAAATTAATCCTGCCGAGTGCTGGTAAATATTTTCATTGGTTGGTCTTCATCACAGCTCGTGGAGGCTGACCCACAACTTCACTAATTAACCTTTAATTTCCTACCAGCCTCGCTATTTTATTAAGCTTTTTTAATCCATTCACTGCAATGATTTCCTGGTTGACTCTCTTTTAGCTATCTCCAGACGATTTCATTCAGCAGAATTTTGAAAAAGGGAAAGGGGACGTCAGATACAGCATTCATTTATCCCTTCACTACCATGCCGTAGTTGCTTATGGAAGGCCGTACCTAACCTCTCTAATTCCAAGTCTCTTCCTAGCAAAGCAAAGTTGCCTAGAAGCAGCAAGAAATGGTATTATAAGGCTCTATATCATTTCCAAAGCACTTCTTTGTGATTAGCACCATATTCAAGTGTTTCTTTCTCGCTATAGCCCAACATTCAGGAGGGGGAGATATACGTTTACGCCTCGTTTTAGTGAACAGAGTACAGGAATATAAGCCCGTCCCCGGCTACACACCCTAATGTCAGCTTATCATCCACCTATTTTCCAACCCATGGACCTGCTCCTACACTGATCAGTATTCATTCACCCATGGACCAATTTTGCCCCATGGATCAATTTTGCCCCATGGACCAATTTTGCCCCAAGAACCAATTTTGTTCTGTGGACCAATTTTGCACAATGGACCTATTTTGCCCCATGGACCAATTTTGCCCCATGGATCAACTTTGCTCAGTGGATCTATTTTCCTCTATGGACCAATTTTGCCTTCACTGATCTACTTTATCCCATATTGTATTCCCTCCATAGACTTATTTTCCCCTCAGACCTACAGAAATACCGGCGTAAAATACAAAAATGTCATCAAAGCGAACAGGTTAAATTAGACGGCGTAAGGTGAAGGGACTACACTCATTAAACACCTTCAAGTACATTATTTCATTCTTGCTTCTGTCAGGTGATTCTACTCAGCTCAGGGGAGACCTTTCTTAGAAAATCTAGAGATTAACTTTTATCGCTAAGATGACGTAATTTTTAGCTTCCTCTTGCCATCTCCACAAGATTTACTGCAGGTAATGAGGCCTTTTTTATTGAGTGGTAATAGATATAAAGGTTAATAATTTCTGTAATACGAGAGGCTTACAAAAAGCTGAATAACATCGTCTGGATAGAGCATGATAGTACAAACCACATAGTGTGTCATCATAGCGAAGAGGTTATGCGAGTTACATGACGGCCTAATACAAGTTCCAGGAAGTGATAATTGCTCGATTATAAGTTTTTCCTCACTGTTGGTGGAGGCGGGAAAAGGGGGGGGGGGTAGATTGGTTGGGAGGTGTGGGAGAGAGGAGACAGAGGTGGAGGAGGTGGAGGGAGCTACAGAAGAGGTGTGGGAGGTGGAGGGAGCTGGAGAAAAGATGTGGGAGGTGGAGGGAGCTGGAGAAAAGCTGTGGGAGGTGGAGCTAGCTGGGGAAAAGGCGTGGAATGTGGAGCGAGCTGGAAAAAAGGTGTGGGAGGTGGAGGGGGCTAGAGACTCGGTGTGAGATGTGGAGGGAGCTGGAGAAAAGGTGTGGGAGGTGGAGGAAGCTGAAGAAGAGTTAGGGGGGACGGGAAAAGAGTGGGGAGAGAGGTTCGGGGCGAGATGAGGGAGGGAGGTGGAGATTAAGAGATGTGGTTGAGGGAGGTAGGATGGGGCAGGGGTTGGGGGTGGAGCGTTGATGGGTTGTTGAGGGAGGACTGGAGTTATCTGGTGGCACACACGGTCACATCCTTTACTCTTCACAACTCCATGGTCCTCCAGCCATTCACACTGTGGCATAAGCACTGCCCTATGAATTTATTTTAGCTGCATAAATAAGGAAGCTCAATGATCTCCGTTTTCTGTTCCACGAAGATTTTGCTTTCTTTCAGTATTTTCCGTTGTGAGTACAGTTCGTTCCCTGAGGCCTAACAGTCCTCCTACGCGCCACGCACCTTCACATGTTCCCATTCTGGCATTAACAGTCACATAGGGATGTGGTGGCAGAGTCGGTACAAAGGCGGCCTGCAGTCCTAACAGACCCAGGTTCGAATCCCGGCTAGGGCAGGGAACAGTTTAAGGATTTGAATTTCATAAAAAAACGATTTTTCTGATCTACCAGATGACCCGTCGACATATAAAAGTGTCTCCGCTAATACTAATACATCAGTCTTGCATGAGACAGCCCTAGCATGTATTTAATATGGATGGTGGGTGTTAGAGCCGAAGTGGTGACATGTGGAGATGAACGAGAACCAATGGGCCCCAAGGAGGACTACTGGGACTTGGGAATAGGCCCTGAAGCCTTTGCCCAGAGTCGGACACGTTAAAAAAATAAATGCCATATTGACTACATGCTTAAGGCAGTCTTATTAACGACTGCAAGCTTGGCATTAACTGGAGCGTTTTTCACGAAATGTCTTTTCATATACGGTACCAGTTGAGTGTTTTATAAAATCTTCAAATCTTCAAATTGATTGGGCTCCAACTCGTCTTTCAGACAGCAGTCAAATATGGCAAGATCATGAAAATTCTCTGACAATACAGTCAAATAAAAGGTTATTACAAACTACCACACCCACTATCATAATGTGGTACGTAATGGAGGGAGGAATATAAAATATGTTGGCCACTGGAGACAGCAGACAAAAGTGTTCAACCTGATGACGTCATATGTGACCGCTTTGCTGGGCCAGGACCACAATGGCCGACCACTGAACAGGATTTTATATACTGGATGCAGGTTCCAGCCGCCTCCACCTCAAAGAGAACATTGTCACGGCGAGATATGCTGCCGCGGATATCATCAGTGATGTTGTAGGATATATGCCAGACTCGGGACATTATCATCAGGCCAAACTAAAAAAGAATGACCAAACATAAATCTCACGAAACAGTTTCAAGTGTGTGTGGGTGATGGAGGGAGGGAAAGAGGGGAAGATGGAAGTCCTTGATCTTCCTACCTTTTCTAGGGATGGGAAATTCCGAGAACCATGTGGGAGTTAATTTTTTTTTTGGTTTACGCTGGATCTTACGTGTTATGGTTCGTAATTAGATATTTATCTCTGATTACTCCTAACAGATTATTAAAAATTAATAAATATATACATATATTTACATCAATCTCTCTCTCTCTCTCTCTCTCTCTCTCTCTCTCTCTCTCTCTGTATATATATAAATAAATATATATATATATATATATATATATATATAAATATATATATATATATATATATATATATATATATATATATATATATTCAAAGGTCAAGATATTGCAGAATACATTATCTTTCATTTTCAATACATACATGATAAAAATTGTATTCCGTATGGTTGTCCTTGCTCTATCTACAGGTTTCTACTGGTGGGAGTAGTGGGGCCGAAATCTTCATTTTCAGATTCAGTTGGCTACTAAAATTTCAGCCTTTCCTGCAACAACCCGCTCTGAAACGACCAGTAAATCAGCCTGTCCTTCCCATCCTCTCTCTCTCTCTCTCTCTCTCTCTCTCTCTCTCTCTCTCTCTCTCTCAATCACAAATTGCCCGTCCTCTCCAAACCTTGCCCACTGTAAATAACGACGCTCACCCTCACGTCCCATCGCCCCTTACTAAGCGAACACAGATACAGCAGATATATATAAAAAGACACAAAACCGGCAGATACACTAACAGACAGACAGATGGACTGACAGATCTATCGATCAATCGATCAATAGACAGGTAGATGTATAGACAGACAGATGGATAGACAGAGACAAATTAGCAATCAGACAGATACTTAGACAAATATAGAGGCAAGTAAGTCGGCTACACAAATGTGTTACACAAACCACACAGACCTTTCAATCCTTTCCGGGTGATCCGCTTTAATACTCGTACTACCTGAATGACTTGTTCGCTATATATCCAAGTTTCCCATATTACGGCTCAGCAGAGGTCTTCTGCCTGAACCCCACCACCCTCTGGCTATAATATGTAAAGCAAAACTGAAGAAGCAACATATTCTGAAACTGAAATGTGTGAAGGAATTAAAGAAAAGTGTGTAAAAGACTGAAGCTTATATTGACAAAAATAATGCCAGTAATCAAGGACTGCTTTAATTATTTACTCACCTCTTTATTGCACCCGCACTCGCGAAGTGATAACGGGTTCTATGTGGTACTTGACGTGCGTGTGTGTGTGTGTGTGTGTGTGTGTGTGTGTGTGTGTGTGAATTTTATTTATACAAACATACATACATAGAAACTGACTTGATCCCAACAACTACGCTTTCTGCGTAGGTTTTAGGGGAGTCCCCGAGCCAAGAGTCAATGTGTGTTTTGTTTACCAATTTCCTGAACTCTAATAATCAACGTAAATATTGGTATAAGTAAATGAAATACGTAAAATATAAGCAATTAAATAAACAAATAGATCACTCAATGGTTTTCAATAGTTATTTTAGTGTGGACGGACACACACGCCTGTCGGTCTGCTAATCAAGGACACTGCTTATATGATGTGAATCAGATGGTATATACTGTATACATAGCCTACATGTTTGAATGACTGACCAAACAAACAGATGCCGGTAGCTTAATACAAAAGGTCATTGCCTCCATGTAACAAGGGAAAAAATTCACCAGGCGTGCTGTAAAATCTCAGCGATTTTCAGAAAGCTTCAGTCACTGCATGAAAATTGTTAACAAATATGCATCCATTTCAATTTTCTCTAAAGTTTTTTAGGAAATGAAACAAATTTTTTGCTTCTTAACCAACTTTAGTAAAACCTCTGCCTGTAAAAGTTTGATTTTTCTGAAGCTGGATCTTGTACAGCACCTGTGACTTACTCTCCGGTGAATAATATCGTGTTGCATCAACAGGAACATAATACCTGTGTTGACTCGACCCTGACAAGGTCAAAACCGTCACACTGCTTCTGTCAAATATACCACAGCCTCTGTTTATAATTACGAACGTTAATCAATGCAGTGGGTCACATAAATTACTGGTCAATTAAATGCATCAAAGGAAACTTTTTTTTTTTTTTTTTAAAGGAAATGAGGTCAACTTCCGGTCATCAAATAATTACGACTGTTCATTCACGCACTATGTCAAACTAATTACAAGAACAAAATATACGTGTTAAACTGCCGTTCATGGATACACTGGCTTAGATCAGGCAATTATGTTATATGATGGTGACACTGTGGAAGGGGTCTGGGTTTAATTAAGGAAATGAATTGGATGTTATGCAGAGAAACGGAAAAGCTTCTGAGAATGTTTTCAGTCAGGTGGGCCTGGATACAGCCTTCACTGATCAGTTCAGTACGAGAGATATTTCAAACATCAATATAATCGTCAGGAGCCAGGAAAAACAAACATTAAAATGGCCCACAGTCCTGATGGAAATAAGGGCAAACAAGAATGAAGTCCTCTTACACAAAGAATCTCACCGAAATTACACAGTAATCACAAAACATATTAATTATAGCGGATGGTATACATTGAGTAACTGATGAACTTATATATTTCAGAGGTAAAGGTAGTTAGACAATCGGTAATGTTTTCCAGGGATCTGCAATAGTGTCTGTAGGCGTCAAATGGTGGCAGGCTGACTTAGCTTTTATAATAATAACTGTATTGAAGGAATTAAACACATCCTTCATTAATTCTTTCATTACAATGCCGATCTAGCTGATGTATTCCAGATGCCGCCACGCCATATTATTGGTTTGGAAGAACTCCTCGTAGTGAAGGGGTTAGCTTGCACGCTTTACCCATGTTTTGGAGAGAGAGAGAGAGAGAGAGAGAGAGAGAGAGAGAGAGAGAGAGAGTTCTCTTCCATTAGCCAACCATCTCTTTTTCTACTGTCGGGAGGAAGGACCCAGGGACAGTAAAATGTGATTGCAGATTTGCTCTTCCATTAGGTTTATTACCCTCCAACACACACACACACACACACACACACACACACACACACACACACACACACACATACACAAATTTTTTTTTATAACAAAACAGAGGAAAGAAAAACAAATGAAAAAAAAAAATCCATGCACCAGATTACTGGTGTCCTCTGTTCTTAAAATATCTTTAACAGTTAGACATGAACAGCTGTAGGTTGAAGTCTGGAGGGAAACAACTCTGGGGAAGCGAGTTCCAGAGAGACGCAGTACGGGTAATGAAAGAATTCTGATAGGTAGAAGTTTTGCAATATGGCTGAATGATATTCCAGTCATGAGCGCTACCAGATGCCCGTGTAGCACGAGGGAAGGCATGGAGATGTGGCACCATGGACGCAACTACGTCTGAGCTTTTACCACAAAAATATATGTAAAAAAAAGGCAAGGGAGGCAACATTCCCTCTTACTTGTAGGGGAGGCAGTTTATTTATAATGGCATGGTTATTAATAATTCTAACAGCCTTGTTCTGAATTTTGTGTAGTTGTTTTAATGCGACCTCTCCACATCCATTCCACAAGGGTGAGATATATTCAAGCTGAGAGTGCAAATGACTCTTATAAATTATAGCTAACTGCTCATCAGTGAAGAAGTTACGGACTCTGTACATTAATCCAAGTGTCTTTGAGGAGATTTTAGCAAGTGATCTAACATGAGAGGTCCAGCTGAGGGCTTTGTTAAGTGAGACACCGAGAATTTCAATACTTTTGGGGATGGGAATATTTGTAGTACTGAAGGTAATATACGAATCTGGCAATGTCTGTCTATTAGTAAATTGTATATATTTAGTTTTACTAGCATTAAATGAGACAAGGTCGTTTTGTCCCCATTCACTGATCGTAGAATAGGTCTTGATTTATGGAAATGGCTGTACTGAGTTGAGAGGTAGAGATATTAGACTTTGTGAATGGGTGTCTGAGTGTGAATGAACTATGTAGTGTTGGATCATCTGCATATGAGTGGATGGGATTGTGGGTGACAGATAAGAGATCATTAATATGAACAAAGATCAGATTTGGCGCCAGAGCGAATCCCTGCAGCACGCCGGCGTTAATTAAGTGGAAATTGGAATATACATCATCTACTTTTTTTTCTGTTGCTGAGATATGAGGAGATCAAAGGAACAAAAGACATTAGTCCACAGCAAGGGAGTTTGGACAGCAGGGAACGGTGCCATACTATATCGAAAGCTTTAGAAATATCAAGGGCTACTGCATGAGTTTCTCCATGTAGGTCAATCGATTGATGGATGGTATGAATTAGGAGACTGAGTATGTCAATGATGGATCTTTCGTGGCGAAAACCATATTGTCTATAACTAATTAAGTTGTTGGATTCAAGATGTTTAACAATGTGTTTATTAATTAAGGTTTCAAATACCTTACCAAGAGAAGGTGTGAGTGCTATTGATCTGTAATCAGAGGGGTCAGAGGAACTTCCTTTCTTCGGAATTGGGTGGATATTGGCTTCTTTCCATGAATTTGGAAATGAGGAAGTAAGTATGCATAGTCTGAATAATTTAGCTAGAACAGAGGCAAGTTCAGGGGAACACTTTTTCAAAACAATTGGAGGAATTCAATCTGGGCCTGAAGCTATGTTGGTGGGTAAATTGTCCAGGATGGATTTTACGTATCTTGTCTGTATTTTAAGTGGGACAATTTCGGGAGAGTCAAGTTCTAGTACTGGAACGTTCAGGCTGGCATGGTCTGTGGTAGAATTGCTGGCAAATGTACTGGCAAAAATAAATGCTTTCGCACGTGGGTTATTTGTAATGTTGCCATCTGAAGATTTCAGAGGGGTAATGGATGATGATTTGTTAAAGTTATTATTGAAAGAATTAAGAGTTGACCAGATTATTCTATTGTCACTAGGGCTGTTAAGTAGTTTTGATGCTTGCTTTTAAAGAAAGTTTGATTTTGCGAGATTTATTACATCTTTTGCATGACTTCTAGCAATTCTAAATTGAGAGAGTGATTCAGATGTTTTTTATTTTAAGTAAGAGTTATATGCTAATGACTTTTGGGCTGTTGCTCTGGCTCAGCTGTTATCAAACCATTTTGGAGAGTTCGATCTTTAAGTGAACTTTTGACTTGGTATGAATAAATCCATACCAGCTAGTATTAAGTCGCAAATGTGGGACTCAGTAGAATTGGGATCGCTAGAGAAGAAAAACTGCCATGGAATGTCAGCAACATAATTTCTAAATCCATCCCAGTCTGCCCTACCAAAGTGCCATCAGGTCACTCTGAGAGGTTCAGAACGGGGAGATGTGGTGGGGTTAACTACTGAGGCTTTGATGAGATTGTGGTCAGAGGATCCAAGTGGTGACAGTACCTCTATCCTGTATTGATCTGGATTATTTGTCAAGAATAAATCCAAGAGATGGGCATTATGGTCAGGATTATCAGGTATTCTGGTTGGTTGCTTTACCAGCTGAGTGAGATTAAACGATTCTGCAAACAGCTCTCACTCTAGACCAGCATCATCAGTCCTGACAGAATGCAATAGCCATTCAACATTATGTATGTTAAAATCACCCAAAATGGTAATTTCGGTGCTAAGGGCAAAGTTAAGGTTACTCAACTGTGTGGATATGGAATCAAATACACTGGGTTCCGAGGAAGCACTGGGGGAGCGATAGACTACACAGATATATTTGGTAATATTTTGACAATTTACTGTAGTTTATACAATGAGTAATCAAAACTGGATGAAGTGAAGTTTATAATTGTGTCAACTGCATATTGGGATTTGATATAACAACAGGTGCCGCCCTTGTTACGGAAGTCTGCGAGGAGATGGTAACAGGGAAAACAAGAAGGGGATACAGTAGAGGGTGAGATTTGTGGTTCTGTGCGGAAAAGGGCCAGAGGGGATATGGATTGAAGGAAAAAATGAACTGATTTTAAATTTGTGCTAAGGCCGAGTATGTTGGTGAAGAATAAGGTCTCACTTTCACTCCTCCACTGACGAGCATTATTGGAAATTGCAAGAGTTGCCGCCAGCACAGTCGCTTGATGGCGACCGGGAGGACCGTGTGCCGCCAGCCCTACCCTGCCGGTGGTGGCAATCCGAGGTACCACCTCATTTGACAGTAACACTGCAGCGGCCATTGCTACAGAGAGTGAATTGAAGGTGATATGTTATGCTCGCTTAGTGTGTCGTAGACAGTTGAAGGTAGAGGTATTATGAGAGCATGCTGGCCTACTCTCTGTGTAAATGAATCCACTGAAAATGTTCAGCAAAGGGAGATGGTCAGGATCAAGTCCTGAGGGCTGGTAAAACATTCCATTCGAACAATGGAAAAAAACGTAAGCAATTTTTTTTAGATGTCGCATGGATGCTAATTATCTCAAGCTGTCAAAAAAATTTTGCAAGGAGCCGGATTTTCTCCATTCTTTTCTTTTTACTCGAGGGGGAAAATATGGTTATCGTCTCTCTCTCTCTCTCTCTCTCTCTCTCTCTCTCTCTCTCTCTCTCTATTTCCACTAGCTCTCCCATTTTCTTCATGCTTCCCCCTTCCTCTTCCACTTTCCTCCCATCTCTCATTTTCCTTACTCTCCTTTCGTTTCCTTTCCCCCCTGCCTTCCTCCCACGCAAGAGTTGAAGGAACCATTTAGGCGACGCGTTATGAACATCCGAATGACTTCTGCTCCTCGTGCTCTTACTCTCTCATTCCTTAAATTTCACAATCCATTTCCTTCTCAATTCCCACAATTTTCCTGCAGATTTTATGATATATTATCTTCTTCGGAATTTTCTCGCGAATTTCTCTTCTTGCTTCATCTCAGTTCCTTCCTCTGTCCCGTACCTTTCGTGAATTATCTTTCTTCATTACTTCCAGCTCAAGATCATTACTCCCTCCCTTCTCTCTCTCTCTCTTTCTCTCTCTCTCTCTCTCACACACACACACACACACACACACACACACACACACACACACACACACACACACACACACACACACACACACACACACACACACACACACACACACACACACACACACACACACACACACACACACACACAAACATACACACACACACAAACATACACACACACACACAAACATACACACACACACAAACACACACACACAAATACTTTAGAACACTAAAAGCATATGCATAGTCATCTCACTCCAACAAATACAACTACTTTCATTGATACTGGAGCGCGCGCGCGCGCGAGCGCGCACGCACAGACACACACACACACACACACACACACACACACACACACATTCCACAACACACCGTCCTAAACGTTTGTTAGCATTATTTCCATAGTAATTAAACAGGTGACATCTTCCTTTTACTCTACGTCAGGTATTGTTGGGGGATTCGGGATATTTTTTTTTTTCCTGTAAAGTGTTTGTTCTCCTTTACCCCTCTTGCCCCATCCCTCTTGTCATCTGAATCTCCTGTTACACTATATATATTTTTCTCTTCATTTGTACTTCTCAGAATTCCCATTCTTTTTTCTGTCTCTCTCATTTCCATCTCCTCTTACGTTCGTTTCTGTCCCCCTGTCTGCATTCCTACGTCTGTCTGTCTGTCTGTCTGCCCCCCCCCTCTCTCTCTCTCTCTCCTATTCCATCCTCCATACAATCACACATTATTCTCCCCATCCCAGCACCAACAAGGAAATGCTTTTTACCTCGCCTTAATATCCGGGTCGTACCTACTAACCTGACTCATTATTTTTTATTCCCAGGGTGAGCGTGAGTGTGTTTGTGGCCCGTGTGAGGGGGGGGGAAGGTATGGGCTGGTGGAGGGGGGGAGGGGGAATGGAAGGAGCTAGGAGCATCGTATAGGAGTGTGGAAAGAATGGTAACCAAGTAAAGAAAGAATGGGAGGTAAGGAGAGATGAGGGAATGAGAATGAGGGAGATAAGTTATAGGTAATGGAAGTCTAAGAGAGAGAGAGAGGGAGAGAGAGAGAGAGAGAGAGAGGAAAGTCATCGTGCTGAAGGGTTAAAGAAGGGTACAAGACACCTACACCACTCACTTTTCTTCATTATTCAAGTACCAATACTTTTCCATCACTTCAGAACCGACACCTACATATTCTTTGCTTTAATATCCTTTGAACTCCTTTTATATCTTGTATAATTTTCACGTTAAAAGATGCGCTCAAGGAAATGGGACAATATTTTAGGGCCAATGGGATGAGAATTTTATACCACTCGTACGTCCTTTGTACCTTTGCCGATGGAAGGTTATAGCACAGCGATGGAATGTGTCTGTGTATTGGTTTTGTTCAATACACCTCAAAGGAAACAGGAGGAAGGAGGAAGAATGAACCAACTTAAGGGAAGGGAAGGTGACTCAAGAAGCAGGCTACCAAGAAGCACCAGGGACTGCCAGTTAATAGGATCTCATACTCTCACTCAAAACAACTTAATTAATTCTGTGCCCCCAGCTCTCTCTCTCTCTCTCTCTCTCTCTCTCTCTCTCTCTCTCTCTCCATTCTCCAGACAATGCTCCTTCATATTCTTTCTTGTCTTCATTCTCACTTGTTATCCCATTTTCTTTCTTTCTGTTTTCTGCTCCCTTTTCTTCCTCTGTTTTCAGCCATCCTCTTCACTTCCCTCCTTTCCCTCTCTCTTCCTTTCACTTCTTTTCTCTTCCATTTCCACTTCTGATCTTTATTCATCTTCCATTCTTTCTCGTCTGTATCTTGTCCTCTCTCCTCTTATTTACCTTTCCCCATTTCCCGCATTTTTTTTTTTAAGTGTTCTATTCTTTCCCCATTATCACAAACTTTCCCCTTCACAAATATATCAAAGTGTCGTCCGAGCCCAACACAGGTAGTTTTTTTTTTTTTTTTTTTTTTTAGTCATCGCCACACTATTGCACTCACTTAAGAGTCAGTCACAGTAGCCTGGGTGTTAGGGAAAAGAAAGGCTAAATATACGATAGTTAAACAGAAAAGACCAATAACGGAAACGAGTAAAAACGGAGGGACTCTATGCTAAGCTGCCTTCGACCAAATATCCAAGGGTAGGTGACCAGCCTACTCCCCCTGGTGGCATAACGTTATCGAAAAGCCTCCACTCACCTCTTGAGGATCGAACCCATGCAAGTCCTTCACACCGACTGGGCCATTCTAACCACTAGACAACCAAGAAAAGTGAAAAAAAAAAAAAAAAAGGGGGTGGGGGATCAGTATGGCAAGGGAAAAGAGAGAAAATATGTAAGAACCACAAAAAGGAAATGGGGGAAAACTGAAGAACAGCGAGAGAGCAACCAGAGGGAGAAATCAGAAAGATGTCCAAACTGAATGAAAACACTGGGGAAAAGGAAAGATACGAAGGGAAAAAGAGCATGAGGGACGATCACAGTAAAAAAAAAAAAAAAAAAGAGGAGGGAGGGGAAATATGCAAGTCAAAGAGGAAACAACGAAACAGTAAAAGCAACAGAGAATAACAGGGAGATAGGGAAGAAAATAAGGGAAAATTGATGATAATCAGAGGAAAGAGGTAAAAAATAAAATACTCACTCATTCATTGCCAGACGCAATGTATCCCAAACAGGGTGGCCAAGGGCTATTAACAGGAAAAGGGGCAAAAGGAGCGAATACTGGGAGAATCGAAAAGCAGAGGGGAAAAAAATGATAGGAACAGAGAAAAAAGGTTTGAAACGGAAGAGACAAACAAAAAGGAAAAACAAGGGAAAAAACGAAGAAATTAACGGAGGACAATGCTAAAAAACCGCGAAAGACAAAAGGTTATGTAACTGTGGGTAATTGTAAAGGAAGCAGCACTGGAGGTACTTCAAGTTTATACGCCGCTAAACTTTCCTTATACCCTTTTAAACGATATCCTAACCCCCCCATCTCTCTCTCTCTCTCTCTCTCTTTCTCTCTCTCTCTCTCTCTCTCTCTCTCTCATTTCCACTAGCTCTCCCATTTTCTACATGCTTCCATCTTTCTCTTCCACTTTCCTCCCATCTCTCATTTTCCTTACTCTCCTGTCGTTTCCTTTCCCCCGCCTTCCTCCCACGCAAGAGAGTTGGAGGAACCATTTAAGCGACGCGTTATGAACATCCTAATGATTTCTGCTCCTCGTGCTCGTAATCGTTCATTCCTTAAATTTCACAATCGATTTCCTTCTCAATTCCCACAATTTTCCTGCAGATTTTATGATATATTATCTTCGGAGTTTTCTCGCGAATTTTTCTTCCAGCTTCCTCTCAGTTACTTCTGCCACGTACCTTTCGTGAATTATCTTTCTTCATTACATCCAGCTCAAGATCATTTCTCTCTCTCTATCTCTGTCTGTCTGTCTGTCTGTCTGTCTCTCTCTCTCTCTCTCTCTCTCTCTCTCTCTCTCTCTCTCTCTCTCTCTCATTAACATTCTTCCCTCCTCACATCTCTGTCTCTTTACTGCCACAGCGCCATAAACGGATGCCATACCTTCCTTCCTTATTCTCTCTCTCTCTCTCTCTCTCTCTCTCTCTCTCTCTCTCTCTCTATCCCATCCCAAATACAACCACACATTATTCTCCCCATCCCAGCACCAACAAAGACATGCTTTTTACCTCGCCTCATTTTCCGGGTCGTACCTACTAACCTGACTCATTATTTTTTATTCCCAGGGTGAGCGTGAGTGTGTTTGTGGCCCGTGTGAGGGGGGGGGGGTAAGGTATGGGTGGTGGAGGGGCAGAGACTGAAGGATTCAGATTGAGATTCAGATTTTTTATTATCCACCAAAGTGGTTATTACACAAATTACAATGAATATTCAGTAATTACAATAGGTACACGAATTACAATACTTACAGATGCATAAGTCTCCTACAATTATTATATGTGGCTGGTGGAAGGGGGGAGGACAATGGAAGGAGCTGGGAGCATCGTATAGGAGTGTGGAAAGATGCTAACCAAGTAAAGAAGGAATGGGAGGTAAGGAGGGATGAGGGAATGAGAATGAGGGAGATAAGTTATAGGTAATGGAAGTCTGGGAGAGAGAGAGAGAGAGAGAGAGAGAGAGAGAGAGAGAGAGGAAAGTCATCGTGCTGAAGGGATAAAGAAGGGTACAAGACACCTACACCACTCACTTTTCTTCGTTATTCAAGTGCCAATATTTTTCCATCACTTCAGAACCGACAGCTACATATTCTTTGCTTTAATCTTCTTTGAACTCCTTTTATATCTTGTATAATTTTCACTTTAAGAGATGCGCTCAAGGAAATGGGACAATATTGGGATGAGAATTTTATACCACTAGTGCGTCCTTTGTACCTTTGCCGATGGACAGTTTTAGCACAGCGATGGGATGTGTCTGTGTATTGGTTTTGTTCAATACACCTCAAAGGAAACAGGAGGAAGGAGGAAGAATGAACCAACTTAAGGGAAGGGAAGGTGACTCAAGAAGCAGGCTACCAAGAAGCACCAGGGACTGCCAGTTAATAGGATCTCATACTCTCACTCAAAACAACTTAATTAATTCTGTGCCCCCAGCTCTCTCTCTCTCTCTCTCTCTCTCTCTCTCTCTCTCTCTCTCTCCTTCAGTCTGCAGACAATGCTCCTTCATAATCTTTCCTGTCTTCATTCTCACTTGTTATCCCATTTTCTTTCTGCTTTCTGCTCCCTTTTCTTCCTCTGTTTTCAGCCATCATCTTCACTTCCCTCCTTTCTCTCTCTCTTCCTTTCCCTTCTTTTCTCTTCCATTTCCTACTTCTGATCTTTATTCATCTTCCATTCTTTCTCGTCTGTATCTTGTCCTCTCTCCTCTTGTTTACCTTTCCCCATTTCCCGCATTTTTTTTTTAAGTGTTCTATTCTTTTCCCATTATCATAAACTTTCCCCTTCACAAATATATCAAAGTGTCGTCCGAGCCCAACACAGGTAGTTTTTTTTTTTTTATATATTTAGTCATCGCCACACTATTGCACTCACCTGAGAGTGAGTCACAGCAGCCTGGGTGTTAGGGAAAAGAAAGGCTAAATATACGATAGTTAAACAGAAAAGACCAATAACAGAAACGAGTAAAAACGGAGGGACTCTATGCTAAGCTGCCTTCGACCAAATATCCAAGGGTAGGTGACCAGCCTACTCCCCCTGGTGGCATAATGTTATCGAAAAGCCTCCACTCACCTCTTGAGGATCGAACCCATGCAAGTCCTTCACTCCGACTGGGCCATTCTAACCACTAGACAACCAAGAAAAGTGAAAAAAAAAAAAAAAAAAGGGGGTGGGGGATCAGTATGGCAAGGGAAAAGAGAGAAAATATGTAAGAACCACAAAAAGGAAATGGGGGAAAACTGAAGAACAGCGAGAGAGCAACCAGAGGGAGAAACAAGAAAGATGTCCAAACTGAATGAAAACACTGGGGAAAAGGAAAGATACGAAGGGAAAAAGAGCATGAGGGACGATCACAGTAAAAAAAAAAAAAAAAGAGGAGGGAGGGGAAATATGCAAGTCAAAGAGGAAACAACGAAACAGTAAAAGCAACAGAGAATAACAGGGAGATAGGGAAGAAAATAAGGGAAAATTGAAGATAATCAGAGGAAAGAGGTAAAAAATAAAATACTCACTCATTCATTGCCAAACGCAATGTATCCCAAACAGGGTGGCCAAGGGCTATTAACAGTAAAAGGGGCAAAAGGAGCGAATACTGGGAGAATCGAAAAGCAGAGGGGAAAAAAAATGATAGGAACAGGGAAAAAAGGTTTGAAACGGAAGAGACAAACAAAAAGGAAAAACAAGGGAAAAAACGAAGAAATTAACGGAGGACAATGCTAAAAAACCGCGAAAGACAAAAGGTTATGTAACTGTGGGTAATTGTAAAGGAAGCAGCACTGGAGGTACTTCAAGTTTATACGCCGCTAAACTTTCCTTATACCCTTTTAAACGATATCCTAACCCCCCCACTCTCTCTCTCTCTCTCTCTCTCTCTCTCTCTCTCTCTCATTTCCACTAGCTCTCCCATTTTCTACATGCTTCCCTCTTCCTCTTCCACTTTCCTCACATCTCTCATTTTCCTTACTCTCCTGTCGTTTCCTTTCCCCCGCCTTCCTCCCACGCAAGAGAGTTGGAGGAACCATTTAAGCGACGCGTTATGAACATGCTAATGATTTCTGCTCCTCGTGCTCGTAATATTTCATTCCTTAAATTTCACAATCCATTTCCTTCTCAAGTCCCACAATTTTCCTGCAGATTTTATATATTATCTTCTTCGGAGTTTTCTCGCGAATTTTTCTTCCAGCTTCCTCTCAGTTACTTCTGCCACGTACCTTTCGTGAATTATCTTTCTTCATTACATCCAGCTCAAGATCATTTCTCTCTCTCTATCTCTGTCTGTCTGTCTGTCTGTCTGTCTCTCTCTCTCTCTCTCTCTCTCTCTCTCTCTCTCTCTCTCTCTCTCTCATTAACATTCTTCCCTCCTCACATCTCTGTCTCTTTACTGCCACAGCGCCATAAACGGATGCCATACCTTCCTTCCTTATTCTCTCTCTCTCTCTCTCTCTCTCTCTCTCTCTCTCTCTCTCTCTCTCTCTATCCCATCCCAAATACAACCACACATTATTCTCCCCATCCCAGCACCAACAAAGACATGCTTTTTACCTCGCCTCATTTTCCGGGTCGTACCTACTAACCTGACTCATTATTTTTTATTCCCAGGGTGAGCGTGAGTGTGTTTGTGGCCCGTGTGAGGGGGGGGGGTAAGGTATGGGTGGTGGAGGGGCAGAGACTGAAGGATTCAGATTGAGATTCAGATTTTTTATTATCCACCAAAGTGGTTATTACACAAATTACAATGAATATTCAGTAATTACAATAGGTACACGAATTACAATACTTACAGATGCATAAGTCTCCTACAATTATTATATGTGGCTGGTGGAAGGGGGGAGGACAATGGAAGGAGCTGGGAGCATCGTATAGGAGTGTGGAAAGATGCTAACCAAGTAAAGAAGGAATGGGAGGTAAGGAGGGATGAGGGAATGAGAATGAGGGAGATAAGTTATAGGTAATGGAAGTCTGGGAGAGAGAGAGAGAGAGAGAGAGAGAGAGGAAAGTCATCGTGCTGAAGGGATAAAGAAGGGTACAAGACACCTACACCACTCACTTTTCTTCGTTATTCAAGTGCCAATATTTTTCCATCACTTCAGAACCGACAGCTACATATTCTTTGCTTTAATCTTCTTTGAACTCCTTTTATATCTTGTATAATTTTCACTTTAAGAGATGCGCTCAAGGAAATGGGACAATATTGGGATGAGAATTTTATACCACTAGTGCGTCCTTTGTACCTTTGCCGATGGACAGTTTTAGCACAGCGATGGGATGTGTCTGTGTATTGGTTTTGTTCAATACACCTCAAAGGAAACAGGAGGAAGGAGGAAGAACGAACCAACTTAAGGGAAGGGAAGGTGACTCAAGAAGCAGGCTACCAAGAAGCACCAGGGACTGCCAGTTAATAGGATCTCATACTCTCACTCAAAACAACTTAATTAATTCTGTGCCCCCAGCTCTCTCTCTCTCTCTCTCTCTCTCTCTCTCTCTCTCTCTCTCTCTCTCTCTCTCTCTCTCTCTCTCTCTCCTTCAGTCTGCAGACAATGCTCCTTCATAATCTTTCCTGTCTTCATTCTCACTTGTTATCCCATTTTCTTTCTGCTTTCTGCTCCCTTTTCTTCCTCTGTTTTCAGCCATCATCTTCACTTCCCTCCTTTCTCTCTCTCTTCCTTTCCCTTCTTTTCTCTTCCATTTCCTACTTCTGATCTTTATTCATCTTCCATTCTTTCTCGTCTGTATCTTGTCCTCTCTCCTCTTGTTTACCTTTCCCCATTTCCCGCATTTTTTTTTTAAGTGTTCTATTCTTTTCCCATTATCATAAACTTTCCCCTTCACAAATATATCAAAGTGTCGTCCGAGCCCAACACAGGTAGTTTTTTTTTTTTTTTTTTATATTTATAGTCATCGCCACACTATTGCACTCACCTGAGAGTGAGTCACAGCAGCCTGGGTGTTAGGGAAAAGAAAGGCTAAATATACGATAGTTAAACAGAAAAGACCAATAACGGAAACGAGTAAAAACGGAGGGACTCTATGCTAAGCTGCCTTCGACCAAATATCCAAGGGTAGGTGACCAGCCTACTCCCCCTGGTGGCATAACGTTATCGAAAAGCCTCCACTCACCTCTTGAGGATCGAACCCATGCAAGTCCTTCACTCCGACTGGGCCATTCTAACCACTAGACAACCAAGAAAAGTGAAAAAAAAAAAAAGGGGGTGAGGGATCAGTATGGCAAGGGAAAAGAGAGAAAATATGTAAGAACCACAAAAAGGAAATGGGGGAAAACTGAAGAACAGCGAGAGAGCAACCAGAGGGAGAAACAAGAAAGATGTCCAAACTGAATGAAAACACTGGGGAAAAGGAAAGATACGAAGGGAAAAAGAGCATGAGGGACGATCACAGTAAAAAAAAAAAAAAAAAGAGGAGGGAGGGGAAATATGCAAGTCAAAGAGGAAACAACGAAACAGTAAAAGCAACAGAGAATAACAGGGAGATAGGGAAGAAAATAAGGGAAAATTGAAGATAATCAGAGGAAAGAGGTAAAAAATAAAATACTCACTCATTCATTGCCAAACGCAATGTATCCCAAACAGGGTGGCCAAGGGCTATTAACAGTAAAAGGGGCAAAAGGAGCGAATACTGGGAGAATCGAAAAGCAGAGGGGAAAAAAATGATAGGAACAGGGAAAAAAGGTTTGAAACGGAAGAGACAAACAAAAAGGAAAAACAAGGGAAAAAACGAAGAAATTAACGGAGGACAATGCTAAAAAACCGCGAAAGACAAAAGGTTATGTAACTGTGGGTAATTGTAAAGGAAGCAGCACTGGAGGTACTTCAAGTTTATACGCCGCTAAACTTTCCTTATACCCTTTTAAACGATATCCTAACCCCCCCATCTCTCTCTCTCTCTCTCTCTCTCTCATTTCCACTAGCTCTCCCATTTTCTACATGCATCCCTCTTCCTCTTCCACTTTCCTCCCATCTCTCATTTTCCTTACTCTCCTGTCGTTTCCTTTCCCCCGCCTTCCTCCCACGCAAGAGAGTTGGAGGAACCATTTAAGCGACGCGTTATGAACATCCTAATGATTTCTGCTCCTCGTGCTCTTACTCTCTCATTCCTTAAATTTCACAATCCATTTCCTTCTCAAGTCCCACAATTTTCCTGCAGATTTTATGATATATTATCTTCTTCGGAGTTTTCTCGCGAATTTTTCTTCCAGCTTCCTCTCAGTTACTTCTGCCACGTACCTTTCGTGAATTATCTTTCTTCATTACATCCAGCTCAAGATCATCTCTCTCTCTCTCTCTCTCTCTCTCTCTCTCTCTCTCTCTCTCTCTCTCTCTCTCTCTCTCTCTCATTAACATTCTTCCCTCCTCTCATCTCTTTGTTTCTTTACTGCCACAGCGCCATAAACGGATGCCATACCTTCTTTCCTTATTCTCTCTCTCTCTCTCTCTCTCTCTCTCTCTCTCTCTCTCTCTCTCTCTCTCTCTCTCTCTCTCTCTCTCTCTCGTCCCATCCCCCATACAACCACACATTATTCTCCCCATCCCAGCACCAACAAGGAAATGCTTTTTACTTCGCCTCATTATCCGGGTCGTACCTACTAACCTGACTCATTATTTTTTATTCCCAGGGTGAGCGTGAGTGTGTTTGTGGCCCGTGTGGGGTGGAGGGGGTAAGGTATGGGTGGTGGAGAGGCAGAGACTGAAGGAAGCTGGTGGAGGGGGTTACGCAACTCTGGGTAACTATAAAGGAACCACCACTGGAGGGTACTTCATGTTTATACGCCGCTAAACTTTCCTTATACCTATTAAAAACTAATCTATGTCTCTCTCTCTCTCTCTCTCTCTCTCCCTTTTCATTTGCTTTGTCACTTCTAGCATTATTAGGCCACATTTAGACTACGCCGTGCAATTTCGGTCTCCTTACTCTAGAATGGAAATTAATTTGTTAGAAAATGTACAGAGAAGAATGACAAAAATGATACATGATGTTCGGAACCTGTCACATAACGAGAGACTAAAAAAAAACTAAATCTGCACTCACTGGAGAGGCGTAGAGTAAGGGGAGACTTTATTGAGGTGTTTAAGTGGATGAAGGGAATAAATAAGAGAGACATTAACAAGGTACTTAAAGTGAGCATAGAAGATAGAAATAGAAGTATTGGTTTTAAACCAGAAAAATTCCGTTTTTGTAAAGAAATCGGTAGAAATTTGTTGGGCAACAGAGTAGTAGACGAATGGAATAAGCTACCTAGTAAAGTAGTTGCTGCCCCTTCCACTGAGAGTTTCAAGCATAGGCTAGAGAAGCCTATGACAAATAAGGGTTGGGTACAGGAAAAAAATCTTATAACCAGTACTAAGTCATTCTTACTTTTCAGGTTACACTATGACAGTCTCTTCTTCTCCTTTCACACTTTCCTATAAAATGTCCACGCCAGTTAGTCTATACTGAGTGTTCTTTCTCCCTTTTTCCTGCCAGCTTCGGTTGGATGGTTTGGAGGGTGGGGCAGAGCCTCCTTCTTTGCTATCCTTATCTCATGTTAGTAGTTCAGTTACTCTTCTAGGAGCTACCTAGCATGGACCAACCGGCCTACTGCAGTTATCTTCTCTTGTTATGTTCTTATGTTCCCTTCCCATCTTCGTCCACCTCCATCCCTTCTTATCATCAGCCATCAACGCCCTCAGTCCTTATCTGCATCTTCTTTTTTATGGCCATTTTTTTTTTTTTCATCTTCATTTGTTTCAAACACTTTTCATTTTCTTTCCCTCCTCATTCACCTCCATCTCTCCTCATAATGCTTCATCTCCCATCCCTTCGTCCTCGTTTCGCCCCCTCATCTCCATCACTCCCTCGCCACTCCTCATCTCCCATCCTTCTTAACTAAAACACCATCATCACCTCCACCCATGCCCCTCCCCCAGCCAGGTGTTGTGAGGCAGGCCAGGTAACTACATTAAACTTTATAATTACTTAAGGGAGTGTGCCGCTACTGCCTACCTTCCTCCTCACCCCTCACCCCCCAGGCCAACAACGTGAAGGCAGGGCAGGTGGAGGCGGTGAGGGGTCAACCCAGGTCATAATAACACCAGGGTAAATACATGGACCTAATAAGCCAACAGGAGATTAGGAAGAGAACGTAACTGTGCAAGGAACAGATATATGGATGTAATAAAGCAGTGATGATACCTAACACATACACACACACACACACACACACACACACACACACACACACACACACACCTCCCTCACAGTATATAACCAGTGGGGTGGGCTTTTCGAGCACGCTCTACGAACTGCTGTCAATAATTCAACTTTCAGGCGACACATTTAATATACCACACGAGAAGGGGAGGGGGAGGAGGGGGTGGAGAGAGGGGGAGGAGGGGGTGGGGAGAGGGGGAGGGGGAGAGGGGGAAGTGAGAGGGGAAGGAGAAACTTTGAAAAGAGAGAAAAGGAAAATGAGAGGAAAGAGGAGCAGGAGGGAAGGAGGGGAAAGGAAAAGAATGAGAACAAGAACACGAGATAGGGGAGGAAGGATGACAAGAGAAAATGAAACAAAGAGTGGAGAGAGGGAGATAAGGAGGAGAGGAGGAGGAAGGAGCAAGTGACAGGGTATCAGATTAAGGAGAGGAGAGAGGACGGGGTGGTGGTGGTGTGAGATAATGGGCAGAGACTGAGGAGAAGTGCTAGAGAGAGAGAGAGAGAGAGAGAGAGAGAGAGGAAAAGTGAGTACAAAGTGAGTACAGAAGGAAACCAAATATCAACAGACCTAATGGTTCTACCGAGGCTGTTTGTTACAATGAAGACAATGACCATAATATCTACGTTAATGCCATGAGCTGTAGATAAGGGGCAGGGGACGGCTAGATAAGTGGAGGGGAGGGGAGGGGCAGGGAAGACGTAAGGGAGAAGGAAAGAAGAGATGGGGTGACGGAGAGGGAGGGACCTTGAGATAAGGAAAGAGGAAGAGGATGAAATGAGGGGAGGGAGAGTGGAGAGTGAAAGGGATGGAAGGAGGTATGGAGAAGGTGAGGAGGAAACAAGGCAGAAGGAGGGGAGACGGGAGAAGAGGAGGGATGGAAATGTTACGTGACGGAGATGGAGGAGGACAGAGTTAACGGTAGAAGGGCAGCGAACTGTAAGAGGGAGGAGAGAGAGATAAGGAGGGGAAAGGGGAAAAGAAAGAAAGAAAGGGGAAGAAGTTTGAAGAGATCTAGGAGGTGAAAGAAGAAGAGAGAAGGTGAGTGAGGTGAGGGGAGGGGACAGAGTGGGGTGAGGGTGAGTGAAGTGAGGGAAAGGGAGAGGGTGGGATGGAGGTAGGAGAGAGGGTGAGGGTAATGAGGGTGATGGGGTACAGGATAATAACCATCGTGACAGCCATCCATGACACTATTAACAGCAATTTATATAATCACAAAAATAACTCTAAACTGACAGTGCCATTAAGAGCAACGCAAAATATAGCAAAAGCATGTTATAAATGCGTATGAACAACAGCATTAACGACGATAGTGACAAAAATTGGTTTATTAAAGCAGGCAGGGAGAGGGGGGGAGAGAGGGGAGAAAGGCTAGGGTTGAGGAGGTGGAGGAGGGAGGAGGAGTAGTGATGGTGCAGAGAGGAGCGGGAGAATGAGGGCGATGCAGGAGCGAGGAGGGAGGATAGGGGAGGTATTGCTGGAGGAAGGGAGATGGTAGAGGAGTGGAGGAAATGGAGGGTGAGGGCAGTGGAACGGATGGCATGAGAGGGAAGAGGATGAAGGAGGGATGGGGAGGAAAGGGAAGGTTAAGGAGAAGAGTGGGAGAGGAAGGGGGGGGGGAGATGCTGGAGAAGAGGAAGGTGGGCGAGGGAGCATGTGGTATGATGGAAGGGAAGGGCAGAGGATGACAGGGTGGTAGTGTAAGGGGACGGCAGGGAAAGGAGGAGAAAGGAGAGGGATGGCAGAGGAAGGGGTTGTTGTGGAGGACGGGAGGGCAGAGGAAGTGGTGGTGGAGTGGGGGTCGAGGAGGGGGTGGAGGAAGAGGGGGAGTGGAGTTTGTGGAAGAGGCAGAGTGGAAAGATACATTTCCTCAGTATTTACCAACGCTGATAGTATACTCCTCTGCAATTTTATGAGAAGGATGTGCATCTCTCTCTCTCTCTCTCTCTCTCTCTCTCTCTCTCTCTCTCTCTCTCCTGATGGCACCCTGAGATAACTATATAAGAGCAATCAAAACAGCTCACCAATTTAAAGCCCCTTATCCCCTTCAATCTACAGTATATCATCTTTTTCACTATAATCAGGCCACCAACAAGAGATTTTACATAGCTTACAGGAGGATATCTTGTAGTGAAGGGAATAATGAAGGCCACATCTAACCCCTGAGGCAGATCTATGTATTCATGAGTGGTAAATGGGAAGAAAATTTGACCCCTGGCTGAAGTAATGCAAAGATGAGGTAGGGGTGAGGCAGATATGAGCAGGGATGATCCAAGTTTGGTGCAGGGCTGATGCAAGTGTGGAACAGAGTCTGAAATACGGATAAGGAAAGGGTGAGGTACAGTACAGAAGCAAGTCTGAGGCAAGGATGAAGCAAGGTGAAGCAATACTATGGCAGATTAACACTGAGGCAAGGTACAGAAGCACGTATGGAACATAGGTGATGCAAAAGGTAAGGCAAACTTGGGTAAGATGGAAACAAGTTTGAAACAGGGCTGAAGCAAGATAGAACTGAAGACCCTCTTTCATTTTCTAGAAGTTCGTCGAGTGAAGTGCGGTAGAAGGGAAGAGGAAGAAACGAATGGAAAAAGGACGTGGCAATGAATATGTGAATAAAGATGGAAGAGAATGAGAAAATACCAGTGGAAGTAAAAGGTAGAAAGGAGTCACGGAGAACACACACACACACACACACACACACACACACACACACACACACACACACACACAAACTGAAAACACAGCCAATCTAAAGGGTTAGTGGTAAGAGTTTGTAACACTGGAACTACCAAACCTCATCCCCATGGTACATGATGTCTCCTAACGGTAGGTATGTAAAATATAAGGGAAACAAGTTTTTTATTCCTTATATGTAACTCAAGATGTATTTTAATACGAATATCGCAGGTAATGAAGAAGTTTGAAGACACTGAAGGTGAGCTGGTCGTCTGGTGGTGGAGGAATGAATTGTTTATCCCGTAGTTGTGAGACAAATCCCGACTGAGAAGTGAATATTTCCCTGATTTAAATTTTACCAGGAAAGGCAACACTAATCTTCCACAATGGCCTACAACCATTTCATAAAAACATCCCTGCTAATACTGACACAAGTATTCTGTATGGAACAGCCCCAGCATATATTACTTATAAAACGCCACATAATTAGCTCGTAATAGATGGTATGTGAAGCTAGAGCATATGGCATCATCTGTTGCTCGTAGGAAGACTGTTGAGTCTCTGGGAATTGACTTTTTAATTAATGCCCACTTTCAGCCACAAAAGAACGAGAACAGCTTACCTCAGAGACGGGGACTAACCGCGGCCTTACTCATGACCATTAGTTAATATAGATAATGGTAAGTACTGCACCTTCAATCCTTCAGAAAATGAGGTTAGATTCAGAACAAACTGAAAGACAGGTACACAGACCGACTGACAGACAGACAAACGCGACCAGAAACATCACCTACCTGATTTACGGTGGGTATAAAGGCTGCACTTCCCCCTGGATCCCCCACCTCCTCATTCACACCTGTGGACGAATTTATAACAATATTAACCAATTTAGAAGATAAACAAGTATCTCCAGAAGGCAAATATTATCAGTAGTCATGTTCTTTGTTGTATCTGTCACATTATCATTCATTCTAGTTTGGCTGGGATGTATTCATTAAGTGCATGATTAAGATCAAAGTAGAGCCATACACTTTCACATACATGGGAGAATTTTACTAACACACGGATTTATGTGGGCATCATACTTCCATACAAACAATTCATGGCATGTGTGACACCAAGACACCATCATATACACAACTTAAGCGCAAGAGTGTTCATGAATACGGCCCTGGTACTATGGAGAGGAAAGGGAATGTTAGTTACTGTGGCTGGACATTGATTTATGACAAATATGCCGTACACTTCGGCTTCGTAACTTTTTTTTTTTTTTTTTTTTTTAATGAAGTATAAGGAAATGAGAGAACTGAATCTTCACACATTTTCTGTTCTCCCTGCAAATGAAAATCTTAATTAAGTAAAGTGTACGATGACGAGTTATTTCGTGAATTACAGCCCTGCAACTCTAAGTTTGGAAGTGTATTTCTAAAGCTGAATACAGGCCTGCTATGGTATCAGGAATATGAATGACAGAAACATGGTCAATTGAGTGAAAGTGTGTGTCTGCATTTAGAGTAATATTGCCACTGACATAATTATCTGCATAATGAGTGGTAATATTTCCTTGTATTGAGGTGCTGCTAAGACGACTTTTAACTGCCTTTTTAGAAAGATTTTTTTTTTCTATTTCTGTCTTCATTGGTATTCAGATTAAAAAAGAATTTTCGGTGATGGAGTTACACCCGATCTCCAATGTACTGTTTCACACCATGACGCTTTTTAAATGTCATTCTAGTAACAACAACGCCTTTCATTCAGCACAGGAAAAGTCATAGTGAAGGGGCAAAGGATACAGGCAAAATACAAGAGAACAGTTACGTGTGTAACGGTAACTTGCTAGGTAAACCTGAGTAGTGAAGTATGAAGGCTGGTGCAATGGCTGTCAACGTTGTCTTCACTGCGATGACGCCTAATGGATCAAGTCTTGTCTCTTTTTATACCATCAAAACTCCTCCCCCTCCCCCCCACCTGGCTTCCTTATCCTTAACTACTTCATTTTTTCTTGCTGCTGCCTGACCATCTTATTCAACACAGGAAAGCCCCTGATAATGAAGGGGTTAGTAATGGCTGCATTTAACCCACAGCTCCAAAAGTCGGCCATATTGAATAGTGTGGTCTGGTGGTGGCAGCAATTAAATAAATTGCACGTCATCGTGATGAAGGGGTTGGCCAGCACTTTACCAACGTAAGGGTGAGGCAGGTTACCAACGTGAGGATGAGGCAGGTTATATTTCTTTATTAAAAATGGCCCCTAACTCCACACACACACACACACACACACACACACACACACACACACACACAAACCAGTGTTATATAAAATTTTTCAAAACATAAATATCGCACATCTAACATAATAATGGTGTGGAATTTTTCAGAGCAGCATAAAAGGTTGTGTGGAGGTAGCCAGGGCAATTACAGCACGAATCCTGGTTTTATGCTCAGATTACACGTGAACAAAAGCAGCCAGCAGCCACCACCCACACCCTCTCTGTCTAGGTACGTCATTACTGCCCAGGGGACGGAAGATTATACATAACAGGTCATATCTCTCCTCTCTTTCTAAGTCTCTATTTGCCTGTCTGTCTGTTTGCCTGAATGCTTGTTCATGTCTGTCTGTGCTTCTATCTGTCTGTCTGCCTGATTGTTCCTCCCTCACACACACACACACACACACACACAGTCAGGCAGGCAGGCAAGTAGGATGAAATTAAAGGCAGCAAGCGGGCGTACACCCTCCAACAATTTGCCACTGCCTTCAGATCTTTGATTATTATTCCGTTCTGATGTTGTGTGCCCGCCCCACTGGTCATGTCCCGGCAACGTCAGTCCACCTAAGCCATTTATGTCCGCGCCATTACTCTCATCTGCTCAACAGATTACCTCCAGAGAAGGTAGGAAAAAGTCCCTAGGAAAAAATATGTGTTGTGGGAGACTATGAGAGAGAGGAAAAGTACTTAAAGGTGAGATTCATATTGATTGTGTAGACTTTATTGCAATTATCTTCCAGCCTGATTGTCTTGAAGTGTGTGCATAATGGCATAGTGGTGCTGAATGGCTTGTGTGGATTTGAGGTATGGGGAGAGAAAAGGATGAAGTTGTTGGGAATGAAAATGTTACCGTCAATATGTGGAGTGAGATGACAGAAATGTTGGGAATGAAGTTGTTAAAGTCAACATGTGGACTGAAATGATTTAACAGAATAAGAAATGACACGGTCTGAGAGATAATATGGAAGTCGTTGTAGTATAATGGAAAGTGTGTATTAAAAGAGAAATGCCAATTTGGAGTGAATAGATACTGACAGAATAAAAAAAATGATGAACGGATTACGAATAAATTATATTGGAAGAAAAAGGAGAATCAGGATGAGGTGGAAGAATGATGTGAAAAGAATTTCTAATAAGTGAAGACTGAACATCCAGGAAGGTGAGAGGCGATGACAGAACAGGGCAGATTAGAACGCTGTGCTTCAGGAGGAGACGGCACGCTGTCAGTGAATTAAAACAGGAAAGAACAAGCAAAGCGATCTGTTGGAGTAATTTGTGGACTAATGAGCGAGGCTTGGATGTGCACGTTTCAAATTTGCTTAACTGTAGGTCATTACTTAAGTGGGATACTGTTGTATGTGAGTGAGGATGCTTTCTCCTACATTTGGAGCCAACCAGCTAGAGTGAATAGCTGAGGGAGCATTTTTATCAATTCATCTTTAGCATAAGTATTTCTACCGGTAATTAAATTTAGAAACTTTTCGAAAATATTTTTGTGAAAGATATAAAGGGGGATGGTCAAGATTAGTAGTTCACATTAGCGTCCTTACTCCCATTTACCTGCAATTACCTCAATAATCAGGGGGATACTTTAAGTGGGAAGGACGTGAAGGAGTACAGGAGGGAGGGTGGCACGGTTTTCATCAGTCATTCTGAATCTGACAGAGGTGCCCCAGCAGATCAACGATATCATCATCATCATCATCATCATCCTTATTCTAACATCAATTCCGCTAAAAAATGGGTAGGGTATGATTCAGAAAAAGGAGAGAGAAAAAAGGTAGGGAACAAATGCCAGAGTGGCAGCATGAAACACCTGAGACTGATGAAGACTGAAAGGTTACAAAGGAGAACCAAGACACACGCAACAACCGGTTCATTTTTTATCCTTACGGGAATATTTGTTGCGGGGGCAGGACATAACTACGATATCTATATTATGAGAATTTAAATCATAGAGTCTGTCGTGTATTAACCATCATTATCTCTAACTTACAGTAATCCAGAATATTTAAGTGCAGGTAACTAGCCCAGGCCCAGGTGACAACATATGGTCGATAGCTCTGTTACCGCCTCTTAGGGACTCGAGTCCATGAACACAGCACATAACCATCAGTGTGGCTGGATAACTGTAATGTTTGTTGCAATCCTACACACACACACACACACACATAATGAGGCAAAATAAGAGTGCTAAACCGCTTCACTACGAGGCTGTGTCCTCCAATATTAAAGCTGAGAATAATCGTCTGACGTTAGCCAATACAAAATATGGAAATGGTCTTCGTACTTAAGAAGAGACAGAGATAGATAGATAGATAGATAGAGAGAGAGAGAGAGAGAGAGAGAGAGAGAGAGAGAGAGAGAGAGCATGTAAGAAGACAGATATGTTGGCGTGAGATGGAGAGGCAAGTCAGAGGAGTGAAATGCGAGACGGCAAAAGTTATGCAGAGAAGAGATATAAGGCAGCGGTGAGGCAGGAGTGAGGCAGGGAGGAAATATGAGTCACGGAAGAAGGGCGAGGTCAAGAAGAGGTAAACGGGCGAGACAGAGACGAGGACGAGGGGTGAAACAGGGAAGGAAAGAAGTCGAACAGGAAAAAGATTGAGGGATGAGGCAGGGAAGAGGAAGAGAAAGAGGAGTGAGCCATTGAAAAGGGAGAGGAGTGAGGCAGGAAAGAGGGGTGAGGCAGAGATGAAGAAGGGACGAGAGGTGAGGCAGAGATGAGAGTTGAGGCATAGATGAGAGGCTAGACATGGTTGAGATGTGAGGTAGGGATGATGCAGGGATGTGCTGTATATGGTGCTCTGCGTCATACCTTGTACTGTAAACAACAGAATGATCTGGACTTCACCAGGTGCCTCAGTGAGAACAAAGGGGAGGCACATGTGGCTGTGATAACTTAAATCTCATAAAATGGAGAACTTCTGAGAAAGGAGAAATGTCAAGACTGTGTTCCACTCCTAAACTGAGGCAGTTAAAGACTTTTGGATAGTGAAAGGAGTTAAGAGACAAACAGCATACTGCATATGTAACCATTCAAAGACTGGCAAGACAGCAGCAGACAGAGCGAAAAAGATACATAAGATTTTAGTACGTGAACAGGAAAAGTTAAACTGTGGCACATGTGCATGCAACAGCCAACTTTAGCTCTGAGGCAAGTGTACAGAATGCAGTGGGAATTAAAATTAGTGTGCCTCAGTCCTCATATTTCGGTCAGGAACAGAAGGTGAGAGATGATATTCAACTGAGAAGTTGGAGCAACGGCCTGGAATGTGAGTGAAATAGTGATTTTTCAAGACATCTGGAGTGGTCGTGGCCCTAACGTGGGTCAATTGTGGCACATTTCCAGTTCCCTCTGCAAGACTGGGGTTTGGGTCATTTATATATATATATATATATATATATATATATATATATATATATATATATATATATATATATATATATATCCTCAGAGAGACAGCGAAAAGGGAGTCCCTGCTTTCCTCATCACAAGTTTTTCATTTGCTATAAAAGTACTGCCCTGTTCGACTGGTGATACCGCCTCCTTCCTTTGAGGCAGGGCATAAGCATGATGAGGCAGGAGAGAGGAATGGTGAGGCAGGGGTGAAGCCGGGCTGATGAATGAAGTAAGTGAAGTATGGTGAGAAGTTGAAGAATGAGAGAGAATTGAGGCATGGGTGAGGTAGGGGTAGGGCAGGGGTGAGGCAGGGGTGGGGAAGGTGGGGAACAGTGCACACACACTAGTGAGGATGGAAAAGCTATGTCACACTCCAGGCCACCTCTGCCTCTCACTCCACCATCTTAGCTGCGACAAAAGGAATGGACGGAGGAAGGGGGAGGGAAGGAGGGGTGGAGGAGTACGACCAGAGAAAGGTAGGCGTTGGGGAAGCAAGAGGAGAGAAAGAAAAAAGGACGAATGGAGGAATGAGGAGAGAAGGAAGGACGAAGGAGTAAGGCTAGAAAGAGGAATGAAGGAAGGAAAGAGATGGGAAGAAAATTTGAGGGATGAAAAGCTGGAAGGGAGACAGATGAAAAATGAAAATAGAAAAAAAGAAGGTTAAGAGTAGACAGAGGAAAGAGCAGGTTATGGTAACAAAAGAGAAAAAGAAGAATGCAGAATATAAGAGAGAGGAAAGACGATTCAGTAATTACAAGAAAGAAGGAATGAGAATGGAATGGCAAGAGAGAGAGAGAGAGAGAGACAGACAGACAGACAGACAGACAGACGGACAGAGACAGAGACAGACAGAGAGAGAGAGACAGACAGACAGACAGAGACAGAGCGACAGAGACAGAGACAGACAGACAGAAAGGAAAGGGAGAAAAGGAGAAGAAAGAAAACAAGGGAGAGAGAAACGAAAAGCAAAGGACAGTTGGACTGACGAGAAGAAAAAACGTCAGGAGAAATGATCAGAAGGATGGAAGACAGCACGGAGGAATAAAATGGGAGAGACAGGAATAACAGGACAATAAAGGTAAAAATATGAGACAGCCAAGTGCGACGGTATGAAGGGAAGACACAAGAAAAATAAATGACCGGAAAAGAACTGAAGACTACTACAGGAGAAAGAGAAGATGGAAAAAGGCAACAGGGAAAATAACAGAAAAACATTGAAGAAAGAACAGCAGAAAGCAAAAGAAAACTGATATGACAGGCAGAGTAGAAAGGGAGGGGGACTGAACAGCAGAAAAATAAAGAAGCACCAAGCAAGGACAAAATGAAGGGAACTGGGAAATGACAGATGGAAAGATGAAATAAAGCTCGATGAGATTAGGAAAGAATAATGAGAAGGGAAAAATAAATTGATGAAAAGGAAGGAAAGAGGGAGTGAAAGAAAGACGGGAATAGGAGAAGAGAGAATGGCAGAAAAATAATAAGACGAAAGGGAAAACTCGGAAGAGAGAAGATATGGAGTTGACAGGGGAAAAATTAAGTTTGGAGGGATGGGGGAAAAAATGAAGCTGAGAGGGGAAGAGAGGGAGGTAGGTGAGGAATACAAGGGGCCAAAGGCGGAAGGAAGTAAATGCGAAAATGAAAGAATATATAAAAGAAATTAATGGCCTTCGTATTACCGAAACTTCACACTCGGTCAGCCAGCCAGCCACACCAACACATTTCAAAATTACTTTCACGGGTACACTTACACTGGGTGGCTGTGAGTTTCCAGTCCAATACACAAATGCTTACACCCATACATATACTGCTCTGACTACCCAGTACCAATGCTGTATTAACACTCTCTCTCTCTCTCTCTCTCTCTCTCTCTCTCTCTCTCTCTCTCTCTCTCTCTCTCACACACACATCACTATGCCACCCCTCCATTTCCCTCCACCTCTCTCTCTCTCTCTCTCTCTCTCTCTCTCTCTCTCTCTCTCTCTCTCTCTCTCTCTCTCTCTCTCTCTCTCTCTCTCTCTCTCTCTCTCTCTCTCTCTTTTCTAACGCACACAAATACAGACATTCACCGTCAGGAACTCAATTCCAACAGTCGTCGCGCAGAAAACACACACACACACACACACACACACTTCCAAAAACCATTAAGATACAAACACAGCCAATTACGCTGGTACAGTATTGCTGTTTATGGTCAGACAATTATTCTCGTAAAGGTCAATGTATCCCTTTGACAGCAGGGTGTTTCTTTCAGCTGAATATACGCGAATGTTGTCAGTCTCAATAAATTACACAAATACATGCATGGGCCAGGCGGGATTAATGGTGATGGCTTTTAACTCTGACTGTGGGCATTTCCCTAATGTGGCCTGGCGAGGCGAGGTATATCCCCGCTTTACAGTAGTCATTTTTACCTGTTTTACAAGTTTACACCTCTGACAGCGACAAGGGATGCATGTTACTGTGTTTAAGAGAATTACCCCCTGCTTCCAACTGAACTTTTTTTTTTTTTTTAAGAGGGGGGGGGGTTAGGTTAAGAGCTCAGTTTCTGTCCTTACGCATGACTACTGACGCAAAGAGTTCTGAGCATGAGGGGTGCTAAGACTGGGACGTAGGGATGGAACCCCCACCTGACTGATATTCATCTCCAATACACAGCCACTGTGCCACCACGACCGCTGAAAGAGTGGAACGTATTTCTGCATTTCTAATCTACCATTTTTCAGGCATCTAATAACTGTGTTTATCCCATGGCAGGGCATTCCATTTCTTAATGTAACTTATGGGTTTTTTAAAGCTGAGCAAAATCGTCCCATACCAGCTTGAATAGAGTACCGGTACATATATAAATACGAGCCTTACCCCACCCCAATGCCACAATAACCAACTTCCATACTACCACACTGTAATGCTACCTGACTTGCATACTAACACACTTCCATACTGTCGCACATCCATAATAACACACTTCCATGCAATCACACTTCCATACTATCCCAGTTCATAATATCCTGCCTATATATTATTTCACTTCCATACCATCCCACTTTCATATTAATTATTTCACTAACATACTGTCTCAGTTCCATTCTAACCCACTTTCATACCATCCCACTTCCATGCTATCACACTTCATCCTTTCCCACTTTCATACCATCCCACTTCCATGCTATCACACTTCAATCTCTCCCACTTTCATACCATCCCACTTCCATGCTATCACACTTCAATCTCTCCCACTTTCATACCATTCCACTTCCATGCTATCACACTTCAATCTCTCCCACTTTCATACCATTCCATCCCACTTCCATGCTATCACACTTCAATCTCTCCCACTTTCATACCATCCCACCCTCTGGCAATTTCACGCTGTTCCAGTTACACACTATTTGGCCTCCATACCATCAGTCTTCCAAACTATCCCACTTTCATACTATCCCAACTACATACTATCCTACTTCCATACTATCCCATATACATACTATTCCAATTTCATACGATTTTAATAACATATCGTTGCAATTACTGTACATTCAGTTCCAGTATCATTCTGACTCATTTTCATACAATCTAAGATACACACAATTCCATTTTCATACTGTAACAGTTACATATTATCCTACTTTCATGCTATTACAATTGCATACTAAATTCCATACTATCACAGTCACATACTATCACAATTAAATATGTATATATAATCAACTCTCTCTCTCTCTCTCTCTCTCTCTCTCTCTCTCTCTCTCTCTCTCTCTCTCTCTCTCTCTCTCTCTGCTGACTATGCAGATCCTCTAAATTAGTCAAAAGTTGTAGGACATTGTGGACCCGGCCCTTATATAATTGAAATTTCCATGTTGTGCCATTTCTCTGCTCATCCCCCCTGACTCCCCCCCACCCCCACCTCCACCCCCACCCACACCGCATCCCCACCCCACCGGTGCCTCCCCTCACATTTAAGATGTGATCTACGGTAACTATGGATGGTATTTTACCCATTACCAACAATGACGATGATGATGAAGATCGAGAGGAGAACATTACTACCCTATTTGATTGGCCTGTGCAGCTAAGATGTATAGGACAAGTAGGATGTGTTTGAATCGCGGCTGCTGATTGGCGGCCGATGATTTAAATCTACGCCTCTTCTTATTTTAACACATATATATATATATTTTAAATTGCCTTCCAGACAAGCAGCCAGATTAAATATGGAATAATGTCCGAAGCTGAAGAGGTCAAAATTAGCTTTAAAAGTCTCCCGTTATCAAAGAAAATTAAACTTGTTTATAAACTTTTAGAAAACGATGAGTGATGTTTGAAGCAAATTATCCACCCATGTCGTACACCCACGTCTGCATGTTGCACTGCATCTACCCACGGTGTAGCCTGCACCTACGTCCACATGTTGCACTATAATATCTACTCACGGTGAACACCTACGTCCACATGTTGCACTATAATATCCACTCACGGTGAACACCTACGTCCACATGTTGCACTATAATATCTACTCACGGTGAACACCTACGTCCGCATGTTGCACTATAATATCTACTCACGGTGTACACCTACGTCCACATGTTGCACTATAATATCCACTCACGGTGTACACCTACGTCCGCATGTTGCACTATAATATCCACTCACGGTGTACACCTACGTCCGCATGTTGCACTACAGTAGCCTACATGCCTGCATTTACTTCAGTGACATCATCGGCGGCCAATCAGCAGCCGCGAAACAAACACACCCTACTCGCCCCATACATCTCAGCTGCACAGGTCAATCAAGTAGACTATACTACTTGCTAACGATGATATTTTGTGGTAAGTGTAGGCGCACATCATCCACTCACTCGATGGAGTGGTGTCTTCAGGTGACTCTACACTAACTGACAAGCCCAATGGTTTCCTGTAACCTAGGAAACATTAACAACGTTTGGGGGGGGGGCTACCCATCTAGCCACATGACACCTGATGGTTTTGTGGATTAAGATGCTCCAACGAGATAGAGCCTGGAAGAGTTTACATCTGAGGGAGGGATAAGGTTTACCGCTCACTTAATGCCACTTACTGGCCAGTCAGGTTGGTCATTCTTGTCTTAAGTGTCGGGACTGAGCAGCCTAGCCTCAGGTCCCTACGCTCCTGATGGGCCATGAAGGAGAGGGATGATCAATGAATGGATGGAAAATAATAATAACTTGCGCTGGAAATTCCTGCCGTTGGGTTGGTAGAGCTTGAGGCTACTGAATGTTGTTCAGTGCCACCTGGGAGCGGACATTGAAGAGGATGCAGTTATATGTATTACCATGTGTTGTCACGTGTTAGCACCCATCAGAGCTTCCCTCTCTGACATATTCTGAGTCCGTCATAAACACGTCACAACACACCTGGCACCAGCACCTGTCACCTTACCTTCAAAAGCCATCCACACCTGTACCCAGGCGTAAAGCACTGGATAGTGACAGTGGTGAGGTAGGTGGTGTGGTTCGCCTCGGCCCTCTGGATGACTTGTCCTTCACCACCCGTAAAACACGACTTTATCCCGTATAGTACAGCTCTCCGACAATATCACGGGTGTTCAGCCCCACCCTCACCATACATACAGCCACGGTAAGTAAATACCAACTGAATGACAGCCGTCACTTTCATCCTCGGTTTCTCATCATTCGTCTTTAACAAACGGTATATATATTTTCTGGAGTCAGCCCATAGTAAAGTTACCACCCATAGCGTACTTCTGAGTCCAGGGCAGTATTTATCAAGGATTCTAGCGAAGTTTTGTGATAAGCAACTCTCGTTAGTAATCTGTTTTCATCTGGAGTCATTATGCTTTCCCCCTTTTTACAAATCACTCGTTTGGTTGAAAAAGACTTGATATTTGTATTTGTGAAGACGAAAATGTAAAGTCCCATTTATGGCTTGACTCTAAGAAAGCTAATAATTACGACATCAGGAGTACTGCCAGAAAATGTCTTTGATTCCTTAACTGTAGGACACTACTTATTTGTGTATCCTGCCCTACAGCTGCATAGTGGCCTTTGACACACACACACACACACACACACACACACACAATCCGGAGATCAGAACCCTTTCCCCAAAAGCTGTAATAACACCTGTGGCGTATATTGTAATAACACCTGTGGCGTATATCGTAATAACACCTGTGGCGTATATTGTAATAACACCTGTGGGGTATATTGTAATAACACCTGTGGCGTATATTGTAATAACACCTGTGGCGAATATTGTAATAACACCTGTGGCGTATATTGTAATAACACCTGTGGCGTATATTGTAATGACACCTGTGGCGTATATTGTAATAACACCTGTGGCGTATATTGTAATAACACCTGTGGCGTATATTGTAATAACACCTGTGGCGTATATTGCACATTGCTGACTTACACAACAAGGCCAGCGATGTGGTCTGCTTAGGCGGCTCTCCAGCATCTCTTCCTTACCACCTGCACGGTAGTAGTCTTTCCTGTGACACTATGGCAATCTGTGTTGACATTAAGATTTATTTTTATACATGATCGCCTTTACCCACGCCAGCGGGTAAATACGCAAGATAATCGCTAGGCAAGAGGCAGTAGGCAACTTCCTTAGCTAAGAATAATAAGGCACAATGCAATAAACAGGAACAACTAATGTTAATTTATAGTGACAGGTTGGTAAATGGGTCAGAGTAAAACATTTTTTTTTCTAAAGTTTCAGACGACAAAGAGAATATACGGTACAGAGATGGATAATGTTAGCATCCAATTTATTAGCTGGACAATTATGAAATTGAAATAAAATGACGACGGGGATCTCTTAACTGGGTTTCGAAAGTAATTTTTCATTTGTCTTCTTATTTATCGTAATGAAATGGATCAGTAATTATATCTGTATCTCTACTGTTAAGGCCTCTGTGTACAAGAAAACACCGGAAACACCAGGTATTTTAAGATTATTCATAATGTTTCCATCTCAACCATTTTAACATTTAGTAACACTGCAGAATCCCAGACAAAAAGATGTAAAGCATCGTAGCCATCGTTCTTATTCTTCTTTCTACTTAGAATTCTTCGCAGATGCACAGGAAACAAAGCTCTGAATGTCAACACCTTTACATGATCATAAAATTGACAGTACCAGAAAAACGAATTTAATTTCAGTTCGATTTTTCTGCACTCCCATTAGCATACAATGTACAAAGACGCATTTACAAATGTTACATAGTTTTCTCTTCTCTGGCATTCAGTTGAAAGTTCGTCGTTAACTTTAACTTTGCGTTCTGGTTTTTAAAAGTTAGTGCTGACTTTATATCTGGCTCTTCTTAACTTTCGTTGTAAAGTTTGACCATTTGTGTTGTGTTCTATCCCTCGATTATTCACTTAGTTCAGGAAATCCCGCAGCAATAAGAAAACTAAAAGAAGTAATAAGCTTAACTATTAGCCAGCTCATTATAAACTTTGCACTTCATTTCAGAAGACTAAAGATGATTTTATTTAGTAAAGAAAAACTCGTGAAGCCATGGTGTGTTGCGTAACATTTAGTCTCTGGCTGTGTCGTGGAATATCAGTCCCTTTCATCCTTCCACCTTCTTCAATCCTTTCCCTTCACTCATTATTTTTCCTTCTCCATTTTTCCTTACTAACCTTTCCTCTCTCCCTTTTAACTTTTCCCTTCTATCTCTCTCTCAGCCCTCCCTCCTTACTTCTACCACTCATCATTCCATCTCTCTCTCTCTCTCTCTCTCTCTCTCTCTCTCTCTCTCTCTCTCTCTCTCTCTCTCTCTCTCTCTCTCTCTCTCTCTCTCTCTCTCTCACCAGGATAGCAGCACAAGATATAGTGCAGTACATTTTATACACACACACACACACACACACACACACACACACACACATCGAGACAGCGACACAAGGTATACTGCAGTATACCTTACACACACACACACACACACACACACACACACACACACACACACACTAACAGTTTCATCGCTGTCCACAACAACATTCCGTCCAGAATTTCATTTTATTCTCCTTAACCTCTCTCTCTCTCTCTCTCTCTCTCTCATCTTCCTACGCTGTCTTACCCATTCTTTCTTCTATCCTCTCGTTCAACTAATTTCCTCTCCTTGTTACATCTCTCTCTCTCTCTGTCATCTTCCTACGCTGTCTTACCATTCTTTCTTCTATCCTCTCGTTCAACTAATTTCCTCTCCTTGTTACATCTCTCTCTCTCTCTCTCATCTTCCTACGCTCTCTTACCCATTCTTTCTTCTATCCTCTCGTTCAACTAATTTCCTCTCCTTGTTACATATACATCTTCTCTCCCTTATTTTCTTCTTCGTCTTTCATCTCTCGTTCTTCTCTTTTTCTTTTCACTTACCTCTTTCCTGAAAACTCGTTTCCATTATACACATCGCTATATATACTTTCATATATATTTAATTTTAGTTATATTTTTGTCCTCTCTCCATTTATATTTATATTTACATTTTCCTTAATTCTCCCGAATCATCGTCATCTTTTCAAATATTTCCCATTTTCCTCTCTTGTATTTTGATTTCTTCCGGTTATTTTCGTGTTTCCTGCATAATAACAAATTTCAATACACCACTGGGTGTGTTAATGCCAGTGGTATATTGCACCTTGTCAGTGTGCATATATTTCTGCATCACTGTGGCCGCGTTGCCTTGCACCTGCTGCAATAGACCGGGATGTGAGAATCTGACAGAAAACATCACAACATCTGGTGGTGCCACATCCTACACCTGCTGTGGCCAGGCGGCTCAAGGTCTCCACAGTTACACGGGCTTAACTAATACAATGGTTTACTGCAGTTTGGTTTTATAATTAGTATTCTCTCTCATCCCTCTCTTCCTTACCCTGCACACCATCTTTATCCCTCTTCTCTCCTCCCCTCCCAATTTCCTCCTCCATCCCCTCCATCCTCGCTTTTACCCGTTCCTTCTCGGGTTGCGAGTGGAGAGTACCATAGCTGCTGGCACATGAGGGGAAAAGAGAGAGAGAGAGAGAGAGAGAGAGAGAGAGAGAGAGAGAGAGAGAGAGTGTGTGTGTGTGTGTGTGTGTGTGTGTGTGTGTGTGTGTTTCATTGTTCATCAGTATTAGGCGTGACAAGCAATACACATATTACATTAAATGGATATATAAATTGTTTTGCTAAAGGCAGCATCCAGTCAGGTAAAATCAATACACCTGTGATCAAGATAATGAAACTCAACCTTTCCATAAATAGATAAACATTTTTAGTCTTTTCTTTTCAGTACACTAATTACACTCTACTAACTAGGCAAGACGTAAACTGAATCGGTTAATGCTCTGTGATTTTTTGCTGTCTGGAAATGATACATACATTGAGGCATTAATAATTTACATGATACCTGGTGTAATAGTATTGGAGATGTAGGTAATTACTGACCCTGATAAAACACGGGTTCCTGTTTAGGCTAAAATTATACAAGTTCAAAAATAGCCTGACATGTGTTACTCAGAGAACAAAGCACTATGCTCACGGTTGTAAAGAGTGGTCTCACACACACACACACACACACACACACACACACACACACACACACACACACACACACACACGCACACACACACACACACACACACACACACACACACGCACACATGCACGCACACACACACACACACACACACACACACACACACACACACACACACACACATTCACACTGGCCACTCCCAGCGTGGCCAATAAACTACTTTGATCAAAACAAATTGCCATCTTTACTCTCCTCGCTGCAAAGTGTCACAGGAGGGGACAATGCTGGTGTGTGGGGGTGAGGGGGGAGAATATGAGGTATTTTGGATGGAGGATGAGGGCGGAGGATGAGGGTGGATGATGGAAGCAATTGATGGTTAAGTGGATGAAACTAAGAAATGTAAGTGACTAGGTAAACGAATAGGAGTTGAGTGAATGGGTGAGATGGGGACAGAGTTATGTGGATTAATGACATTGGAGAGTACACAGAAGACTGAGAATGTACAGTATGTTGTTGGGGGACGAGGATGGTATGAAGCCTGGATAGAAGGGGACGGTTTAGCTAGACAAATACCGAGGGGAGGTATGGACATCAACATGATGAGGGAAGGGAGTGTTTGGAGTGAAAGGTGTACAGATAGATAGACGGAGGAGGATATAGGTAGGTAGGAAGATGAGTAGGGGAGAGGAGAGGTATTTTGTAAAAAGAGGGGAGGGATAGTTTGGTGGATGACGAAGGGAGGATACGTTTGTGAATCAAGAGAGAAAGAAAAGAAAGATGAAAGAGGGGGTGAGGGATAGTTTGGTGAATGAAAATGAGAGAATACGTAAGTAAATGAAGACGGGTGGGATGTATAAGTGCACAAGGATAGGGGAGGGAGATAAGCAGATGAAAAGAGAAAAACTAGGTGGATGAAGAAAGTTGGGATAAGTATGCAGATGAAGTGGAGTGAGAAGAAAGGTGGATGATCAGCGGCGGTACAGACAGGTGGATGAAGAGGAAAAGGACAGGTATTTGGGTGAAGAGGTAAAGGACAGATAGATGGATGAAGGGGGGAGGGATAGACACGTGGATGAGGAGGAATAAGAGGACGGGTAGATAAAGAGCTGATGTACAAATACGTGTAGGTAGACGAATAGGGGAAGGAAAAGTATTTGAATGAAGAGGTATAGGAGGGATGGATGGATCAGTGGATAAAAAGGAGAGGGATATAGGCTATAGATGAGTGAGGTGGGAAGCATATATTAGTAGATGAAGTGGGGAAGCAGGTAGATGGATGAAAAATAAATCAATAGGCAGGTGAATACAAAGGGAAGGGATGGACAGATAACCGGATTCAGAAACACAGCCAGATGGATGAAAAGGAAAGGGGCGGCTGGGTGGAGGAAGATGGGAGAGAACTCAGGTGAGTCAATGAAGGTGGTGGTACGTGAATGAGTTGGTGGACGGACGGGAGGGTAATGAAGGAAAATTGTTGAGTGCAGGAGGCAAATTGGTGGTTAGGTGGGTGAAACGATGGCTTGGGGAAAGAGACGTAGATGTACAGCAAAATTAAATGGTTTGTGGAAAAAAATACATAAGTGGAGGGAGGTGATAAAAATAGGAAGGGGAGGTGTGAGTGAGAGACAGAGGTAAAAATGAAGATAACAAATTCGAAAAGGCAGGATGAGAGGCAAATGAAGGAAAGAAAAATAGCATGAAAAGAAAGGAATATGAAAAGGATAAGACGTGAAAATATGACACAAAAAATGTGTGAACGAAAAAGGTGAAATGTGAGATGATAAAAAATATAAAAAATGGAGAGAAGATGTTGGCCTTGGTGGGGGAAGTAGCGTATGTGTTGAAAGGAAAATGTCGAGAATATGCATTAAGATAAAAAAAAAAAAAAGGAAGGGTGAGCTGAAACACACACACACACACACACACACACACACACACACACACACACACACACACATTTATATTTACCCTGCCACTCACCATCACTCTCTCCCATGTATATGAATCAGGATGTTCTCGGCGGTAAACTACGTCTTCCAACACACACATTATACAGTATATGTACCGGTGTATCCGTACATTTATATACAGCGGTACAATATAATTTCCATATTTCCGGAGAAAAGGAGGAGATTTGTTTGTGAATACTCCTTACGGGAATAAGGCGTCTGGCTAGAAAGAGAGAGAGAGAGAGAGAGAAGTAGCTATTATTTGCATTTACACAGAGCAGAAAATATATCCAGTGTGCACATTTACATACACTGTATATGCAAACTATTATATCCACTATTTACATTTACTAACAATGGTAAAATACCTCCAAAATTTACATGATTTAGAATATATATACACCACCATTCAGCCACAATAACACCTGAAGCAGCATAAAGAGTACACCTTGCGCCTGTGGGCGGTAAAATATTAGGTCAGAACGCTTGGCATTTCGGGCGAGGGTGTATCAGATTCTGGTGGACAAATTTGCATGCACTTAAATGTTATCCTTGCCCTGAGGCGGGGGTGTGAGGGGGAGGAGAGGGAGGGGGAAAGAGGGAAGGGACGAGAACCGTGTGGGAGGGGAAGGTGTATGAGTTAGGGGAGCAGCTGAGATTTAGGGCGGAGGGGGGGGGGGTATGAGGGAGAGGGAGGAGGTAAGATTGGGGAAAGGAAGAGGAGGAGGAGAGAGATTTTACTTGAAAAATACAGAAAGATACTTAAAGGCCGAAGGAAGAGAAAATAACGGGGGGACCTAATACTAATAAGATTAAGAAAAGAAGAAGAAGAAGAAGAAGAAGAAGAGGAGGAGGAGGAGGAGGAGGAGGAGGAAGAGGAGGAGGAGGAGGAGAAGGAGGAGGAAGAAGAAGAAGAAGAGGAAGACCAACATCAACAATATACATCAGTCGTGTTTTTTTTTTTTTCCAGTCAACACAAAATCAATACAACACTCAAAATCAAGGTTAAATAGGCTATGTTAATTTAATTCTGTTTTATATTTTTACACGTAAGCTCAATTAACCTGTGCTGCAAGCGTGTGTTGCTTATTTTTACGTCTCATTAAAACTACAAAGTCCGTAAAAGTCAAACAAAAATATTTCCTTTGATGATAAGAACAGCTGGATCAGCATTATTGGTGTTTTGGAGAATGTGTGAGTCAGGAAGGGCGCAGCAACGAGGCTGTGGCCTTGGCTCTGTGTGCTGCATATTGACTCGGTTTAATGTACGGACGAATAGGCCTAAGTATTGGTGTGCACATAATCACACACGAGTACACACAAGCACATATACACACACACATAGTTTCTGTGCACAACTGTAACAGTCGTATTTTATCTAATCTGCGAGATTCCCTACCACTTCCACCTCAACAGTTTACATGTATGCATACGTGTCAATATTCTCTTTTAGGTTATTTACGCAGTTTATAGCAACATCTGCAACTGTAAATTTTAACTCTAAGCGTCTTGTGTGTGTGTGTGTGTGTGTGTGTGTGTGTGTGTGTGTGTGCTATGATGACTATATACCCACGTGTCATGCAATACTTTTCAATAATGCAATAAATTCCTGTGTAGGCCAACATAACACCTTGACAGTTTAATTAACTACTCCAGCGGCACACCTGACGGGACCAGTGTGTGTGACGGCTCTACAATTACCCCTAACACGACAGCCACCTAAAAGTGCTACCAATAAATACACCAGCGATGAGTTGTGTTGCTTTGCTGGTGGCCTGGTAGGGTAGGTGGGTGGCAGGATGGATTGGTGGGTGGGTGGATGAGACGGTGTGTGAGTGGCGGAGTGGGTGGGTGAGACGGCGTGTAGGTGGCTGGGTGAGTGGAGGATGGGTGGATGGGGGAATAGATGGATGAGTGGGTGAAAGGGCACAAGGGTGGTGGGTGGCTGGGCAGTTGCGTGGGTTGGCAGGTTGAAACACAAAACTGAGTGAGGGGTTTGTGTGTGGGTGGGTGGATGGGTGAGTGGGAAGTGCAGTATGAGGTGAGTGAGTAATGCGTGGAGAGGAAGGTCATCTGGTGGATGGATAAGTGGGCACACAGATTAGTCCGACAGAAGGTATGTAGGTATGTAGGTCGGTAGGTAAGTAAACAGGTGGGTAAGCAAGAAGGTAGGTAGGAGGGCATATACAGTAGATAGCTGCATGGTTTGGATGAGTGGATGATGGGGGAAAAATATGGAACTTTCCCATTTTCAGAAGTTATCACAGCTGCCATCATCACCATCATATCTATCATCATCAATCATCAGCACCATCATCATTGTTAATTAAGGCAATTGCCATCTTATTCCTCTATAACTACTTACCCTTCCCTCACCCTACGCTAGTACTGCACCTTAGCCCAGAACTTCATCTCTCTTCAGCCATTCAGAATGCGATATCATTTGAATCTAGTCCCTCCGCTGTCCCCACCTTTTTCCCCATTTCCCTTCCTCTGTATTCCATCATTCTCCATGCCCTGCCGTATTTCCCTGCCCTCTTCCACCCAGATCAGATTCTCTTTCTTCGGCTTCTCTAAAGGCAGAGTCAGGCTAGGGTAGGAACTAGATTTAGAAAACATAAGCGTTACAGTGCATCCATCCATACATCATCCAATCCTACGTTGCCCCATGAGAAGCGTAGGAGCCTGGGGTTAGGCAGTTGGTCCTGACATTTAAGATGAGAGTGACCAGCCTCACTCATCCCTGAGTGGCATTACGTGAGCAATAAACCCCAACAACCCCTTGAATAGAAACCTTCACCGGCTCAATCCGATTGGAGCACAATAATTACCCACTAAACCACCAGGCGCCGAAATTTGGTTATTTGGTTACCACCCAGCGTAGTAAATGGTTTCCTGGTGTACAGGAAACCATTTGGCTTGTCACTCAGTGTAGAGTCACCCACAGGCAGAAGGCAGAGAAAAGAATGAAGGAATGAAAGACAGAAGAGGAAGTGTAAAGTCACCCGTAGGCAGAAGGACGAGGAAAGAATGAAGGTAAGAAAGACAGAAGAAGATGGAAGGAAAGAAGGATGGAGGAGAGGACAGGGCAGACATCCGAGAGCAGCACTACATTGAGTGAGTGGATGGTGAGTCCCCCCACCTACAGTGCATAAAAGGGAAATATCCTCCGCCCTCACCAGGAACAAATCGCCTCTATGTCGTCCTGTCCTTCGTCATCAAGCTGCCCACCTCCAGTTCAAAGTACCTCATTCATTATCTCTCCACGCATACACTCTCCCCTTCTCTCCCTCACGTCACTCACATAGTCTCCTATTCATTCACAATTCATTCACCCCACATGGCTAAATCATGCCTGGGAATTTCTAGCACTTTCCACAATCATTCATATTTATACAAATACCTTCACATTTGTATACATAAAGACTCAATAAACTTGACTGAAGCTACAAAATTGAATATGGAGGCCTGAGTGCAAACAGCCGACTGCGCATGTGATGTCCCTGAGATCCAGTCATTTTCTGTCAGGAAATTCTGTCAGTTCCACAAACGCCTCTCCTATCCACCTGATTCCTTGACCGCGATTTATGTGAAAACATTTACACACATTATTTGCAGAGAGAGAGAGAGAGAGAGAGAGAGAGAGAGAGAGAAACAATCCCCTTGTCCTTCCTCGTGGTAAAATAAAGGGTTTGACACAGGATTCATGCTTCACAGTGAAGAGTGACAGGCTGAAAAACCTACAAATGTGTTTTAAAGAATAGCGCGTCACAATGGCCAGAGAGGGAAATCTGATGGGCAACCGGAATGTGAAAATTGTTGTAAATATTTATATGGAGATGAAGGAATGTGTGAGGGTGTGAATGAGGGGGAGGGAAAGGTAGTTGTGGGTAAAGGAGGGAAGAAGAGGAGAGAATTTTGTAAGAAATGAGGGAAAGAATCAAGGAAAGAGAGACAGAAGAGAGAATTATGGAAGAATCTGAGGGGGAAGCAGGAAACGGAATTTGCTGTATACATTTATGTGGGTGTGTGAGAATATTGAATACTGGTGTGGACATGGGAGCCAGAACAGGAAATTGCGGGAAAAGAAAGAAGAGGGGAAAGAAAAGAGGGATTTGTTGGAAGGGGAAACACAGGGAGGAATGAGAAGGTACAGTGGAAAAGTTTGAGAATTTGTTAGAAAATATATTATGCTGTGATAATACATGTGAGGGTGTTGTGTTTGGGTGTGAATGAGGATTATGGTTACTAAAGAGATGCAGCGGTGTGACAGGTGTTTTGTAATGTATAACCGCTTATGAACTTGTAGTAAGCAAGGAGAATCGTGCTATCCAAGGCTGATGGAAAGCGTCGTAAGGAATGTGACTCTTGAGTGTGGCACAGTTTTGCTATTTGGGTGATATGATTAGTGAGGCAGGTGGCCCAAAGGCTTGCACATTGCGATAGTTAAAACTGACTGTAAGTGGTTTTGGATATTGCTCCTACTGACAATAAAAGGGCTTTCCTTCTATTATAGAGGCAAACGATATCGTTTATGTGTGAGAAATGTCATGCTCTGTGGCAGTGAACAGCGAGCATTTGTGGATGATGAAGATAATCGCCTTCTTAAGCGTACTAAATTATGAATGGTGAGTTGGACGTGTGACATCACAGTGAGGAATACAACATGGTGTGTAAAATTAAGAGGACCAGTAAGTGTTAGTGAGGTGAGGCAAACGAGCAGGCTGCTGTGGTATGGATATGTGCAGAGAAATGTGTGAGAGTACCTGACTGAAGTGATATACACACATGAACGTGGGGCTGAGAAAGCCTACGCAAACAGAAAAAATAGAATGTGGGATTAAACGAGGCATAAACTAGATAGTCCAATCCCAGAGGTCCAGCAGACCTTCAGCGCGTCACTGACAGACTGCATCACACACTCTTACATGTCACCGCTTGGATGCTAACACCGAACCATCAATGCTATGGATTTCTAATTCAACGCTGAAATGATGGTATTAGAGGGGGAATGTTTTCACGAAATTACGGTCCTTAAACTACTGTTTGTTCCATCGGGTATATAACTCAGAAAGAAAAGAATACTCACGAGTACAAAATTATACCTCCCCACAAACTGCCTGTGAGACCAAGGAAATATTGGCCTAAATATGACCAGTGGTTAGCTAGCAGTGTAATTTGTTAGTGAGGCGGCTTTACTGCAGGTCAGGTCATGCATTTATACACACGCTGAGAGAGAGAGAGAGAGAGAGAGAGAGAGAGCGTGCGTGTGTGTGTGTGTGTGTTCTTAACTACTGAGCAGGATGCAAAATCTTGAACTACCATTAACATATTAAAAGTAAATCATTAAATATTCCCCATTACGTAGATAATAGCGTTCGTTTTACTTATACAGTACGTTATATAGTTGGCATCAGTAATTTATTGATGCATATCATATTTCAAATTACGTACTAAGTTACAGAAAACATTCTAACAGAGCTGCAATATATCCAGATAGTTTCCTTGCTTCCTTCACGTTTATAACCTTATTAGTTATGATAAAAGTAAGACCAAAGTTTTCGTGCATATTCTCTTGCTTTGTTTATAATTTCCGCTACATCAGTCTTAAAATATTACTAAAGGCCACACGAAGCTACATGTTTGCTTTAAAAAATAATTATAATATCTTTAATTTACTTTCTATGTTATAATTAATAAACTGTATAAGGTTTTGTGATAAATCCTTAATTTATTCGTTGAGATTCTCCAACTGTTTATAAATTCTACTTGGATTTATTTAAATCTCTTGTGGCTGTTAATACCGGCCCCTTATTTCGTTATCCCTAATGTTTCCGTTCAGATATTATTTACGTTCTCGTAATAAATTCCTCACAGCGTCACAATAAATCCTTTATGGTTTCGTAATAAATCCCGTATTTCCTGTGAAAGTTCGCTATTAAATTCTCCCATATATCTTTACTTCATCCACTGATTCGTAATCTCCTCCTTTGTTATGTTGATAAATTCCTGTCATTTTTCGTGGGTGTGGGGCAATGCAGTCACCTGGAGGCGATATGCTGACGTGAGGCACAGAAAATGTGCAGGTGTTTTGTTGGCCTGGCAGTTCCGGCGCTCACGGCAAAAACACGGCCCCTCATTTTCTGGGATATTTTAAAAATGCAGGATGTACCGCGCCAATATACGCCTTGGGCTGATTAGGTGCCGGAGGGGGGGGGGGGATAACTGGTGTGAAGGTGGAGGTTAAATTGGATGTGGTGGGGGTAGTGATGGAGGTGAGCGGTGGTGTGATGGGTGGTGTGATGGTGGAGGTGGTATGATGGGTGCTGTGGTGGTTAATACAGTGGTGGTGTTGTGAAGGTTGGGTACTATTGGAAGTGGTGTGATGCTTTGTTATGTGGTGGTGGTAGTGTGGTTGTACTGTGAAGGTGGTGGCTCAGCAAGGTTTGGGCATGTGAGGGGATCGAGGATGACAACTGGGTGCGGAAACTATGAACGTCGGTGGTAAGGTCGCGAGAGGCAGACCGAAAAAGACCTGGGACGAGGTCATAGTGTGACCTCAGGGATAAGGGAATGAATAGAGAGGCTGCCAGAGATCGAGTCGCGTGGAAAGCCTCTATTACGTGACCAAGGCCGATGCATGCAAGCATGTTGGTGCCATTAAAAACGATACTATAAGAAACGATACGTGGCAAAATGTATGGAAAGGGATTTGGGTTGGTTGGTGATGTGTCGGAGTGTGGTGGTGGTGAAGAGAAGTGACAAAATTGGTTGTGGTGGTGGAAAAGGAAGTGGCGATGTGGGGTTGGGTTGATGATTGAATTCGTAGTGGTGGAATTAGTACGGGTGGTAGGGAAGGTGGTGTGGTGTACTATGGTGTGGTGTGGTGAGGTGGTTGATGTTACAATGCTGTTATTATGAAAATGATTAAATTAATGGAATGGTTCTCGTGGTACGTGTGTAATGGTGATCTGTGACAATAAAGGGGGTGTAATGGTATTGTGAAGGTAGTGGCAGGATTGTTGTGGTGGTGTGTGAATATGTCTTGTTTGGTGGGATGATGGTAGTATTGTGGAGATGGTGGATAATTATGTGGAAGTACTGGTGTGTAGATGACATGAGTGTGATGGTGACAGAGGGGGTGATAGTTAAGTCTGTGAGATGCTTGGTGGGATGGCTGGTGGGACAGTGTTGTTGCCTGCTGCTGAGAGAGACGGTGTGGTGATTTCTTTGGTTATGTTTTTACTGGTGGAAAAATATGGAGGATGCGGAAGTTGTGGTGGTGTGGTGGTGGTGGTGGTTATAACCTAAGCAACAGTGGAATTAATTGTGTGGTTTTTTTTTGTTTTGTTTTTTTTATGCGAGGAAGAAGGAACCAAAGGCCATGAGCCCGCAGTAACAGTTCCCTCCAAGAGAAAAACAGTCGTGAAGGTAACTAGGAATTGGTGATAATTGTAGTTGTGATTGTGGCAGCAGTCGTAGTGGTGGTAGTAATGACGACGTTGGTAGATGCTGCAGTCGTTATAGTTGTAGTGGTGGTATACTTGATCTGATTGTAGCTGAGGTGGTGCTATTAGCTGTAGCTGTGGTATTAGGGATAGCTGTGACGGTGATGGTGATGGTGGTGGTGGCAGACGAAGGTAAAGGTGGTAAGACTGGTGAAAAGAAAATTATATTGGAAGCAGGGGTGGCAACAGATTTAGTCGCGGTGTGGTACTAATGATGCCGGCAGCTGAGGTTTGGCAGTAGTTGTTAATGTGGTGATAGTGGTGGTGGTAGCTGTGGAGGATGGTGATGGCAACAAGGGTAAAGGCTGTGAGGCGGGTGGAAAAACTGTATTAAAGGTAGCAGTGGCAACACAGTAGTGTTATATTTCTGGTCACTTGCCACAGCACTTGAAGTAACAGGCATCGGGAGGGTAAAAAACAATGCTGAAGGTGAAGGTAGATAAAGGTTGTAGCAATGTTGGTGGCTGTGGCAGTGGTGGTACTTGTCTTTGTGCGGTGTCGTAACAATGGTAATAGTGGTGATATTACAAGTCTGATATTGGTGGCTGGGATGGTTGGGGTGGTGGTGGTCATATTATGTGTCCTACTCTGGGCATAGACTTAACGTCCGGTTCCCTGAGCCCCGGCAGTCCTCCTACATACCACACAGCTGCACACATCACCACCTCGGCACTGATACCTACCGTCCATACTGAACACATGCTTGGGCTGTCTCATTCAGGACTGGTGCATTGGTATTACCGGGGGTGTTGTTATGACACGTCGGTGGGTCTTGTGGTGGATCAGTAAAGTCTGTTTCAGCCAAATTCATTTCACTAAATTGTTTTCTGCCCCAGCGTGGGATCGAACTTGCGTCATTTCAGACAACAGACGACCTAGAGTCTCTATTTCCCCTGTGACGGTGATGGTAGTGAGTGTGTGGTACTGGTGATGGTAGTGATGGTGATGGTAGTGTGGTACTGGTGATGGTAGTGATGGTGATGGTAGTGAGTGTGTGGTACTGGTGATGGTAGTGATGGTGATGGTAGTGTGGTACTGGTGATGGTAGTGATGGTGATGGTAGTGAGTGTGTGGTACTGGTGATGGTAGTGATGGTGATGGTAGTGAGTGTGGTACTGGTGATGGTAGTGATGGTGATGGTAGTGAGTGTGGTACAGGCGATGGTACTGATGGTGATGGTAGTGATGGTGATGATGATGGTAATGATGGTGGTGGTAGCAAGTGTGGTACTGGTGATGGTAGTGATGATGATGGTAGTGAGTGTTGTACTGGTGGTGGTAGTGATGGTGATGATGATGGTAATGATGGTGCTGGTAGCAAGGGTGGTACTGGTGATGGTAGTGATGATGATGGTAGTGAGTGTTGTACTGGTGGTGGTAGTGATGGTAGCGACTGTGATACTGATGATGGTGGTGGCGGTAATGGTGGTGAGTGTGGTACAGGTGATGGTAGTGAGGGTAGTGAGTGTGGTACTAGTGATGGTGGAGACAGTGTGACAGGTGGTAATGAGAGTGACAGTGATAAAATGACAGGTGATGAAGACAGCAGTTATTGCACACGCATGTATTGGTGGCAGGACTGGAGAGTGAAAGTGACGAAAGGGTTTTGTTATTGGCTGTGATGAAATATACGGTACATGAGGACACCCAATGATCGGGTTGTTGTTGCAGTGACAGTACAGTGCACACACACACACACACACACACACACACACACAGATGGAAGAGTGAATGGTAGAAGTCTTAAGATAGGTGGCGATAGAGTTATAATTTGCATTTAACACCCCTAAGACATTAAGAATTCATTGTATCTGGTGAAGGAGGAGCGAAGAGTCAGTGCTGTGGAGAAAAAGAGACAGTGAACGAGAAAAGTAGAGAGAGATGAAATAAAAAAAAAAAGAATGGGGAGATTAAGATGAGGAGATCTGGGAGAAAACGGAGAGGCAGCAGAACTGAATGAGGTTGTCTGTAAGTGTGACAGCAGAAGCGAGAGTTATGTCATCAGTATCAATGTAGAAGAAAGGACAACAAAATATTTAATATAAAGTATGTACAAAGACGGTGCATCCATCCATCCATCCATCATCCAATCCTTCATTCCCCCATGAGGAGCGTAGGAGTCCGGGGCTAGGCAGTTGGTCTCGACATTTAAGATGAGAGTGACCAGCCTCACTCATCCCTGAGTGGTATTACATAAGCAATCAACCCCAACCATCCCTTGGATATAAACCTTCGCCGGCTCAATCCGACTGGAGAGCAATAATTACTCACTAAATCACCAGGCGCAAAAAATTGGCTATATGGTTACCACCCAGCATAGTAAATGGTTTCCTGGTGTACAGGAAACCATTTGGCTTGTCATTCAGTGTAGAGTCACTCACAGGCAGAAGGAAATGGAAAGAATGAAGGCAAGAAAGACAGAAGAGGGAGTGTAAAGTCACAGAGGTACAATATGACTTCTCAACGTAAGAGAGAAAGAGAAAAAGATAAAATGTAGTGCAAGTGGGAAACACGAAGGTTGGTGATGTGAAGATGGGTTCCAAGAAAGCGATGAATGCAAAGATGATAGAAGTGAAGGCGGGAGAGAAGTGAATTCAGGTGGAAGGAGGGGTGGTGGAAGGGATGGAGAGGGAGGGAGAGGTGTGGAGGTGTTTTAATGAACACAGGATGGAGGTGAGAACAGAGGGAGTGAGGGGGAGGGGTAAAGTGGCGGAAATGAAGGAGAAAGAAGGGGGTGGAGGTGATAATAAGGTACGGGATGGAGGAGGGGTGGTGGAGAGAGATAGGGGGATGGGATAGATGAGGGGTGGTGAAGGTAAGGGGAAGAGAGCGGTGGTGAAGGTAAGGGGAAGAGAGGTGTGGTGCCGGAGATAAGGAGCAAGTGAGAGGAAGATGGGGTGGTAGAGGAGAGGTGGAGGGTGAGTGGAGTAACTAAAGTTAGAGAGAAAGAGGGCGGTGTGGGGTGGAGGGGAGAACTGAATGGAAGACTATTACTTGTAATATTGCCAAAGTAAGGCTCCATCACTGTCCATCACCTCGCCCTGATAGCACTCCTTGTCTTATTCTTGCCTCACTATATTCACTCCTCTTTTTCTCTTCTGATATTTCCCTCCACTCTTTACTGTTTCCTTACTGAACTTCACACCTCTGTGTCTCGTCTCTTACCTCTGTTATTTCTCCCTACTTCTACACATTCTCTTTCATGTTTACGATGGTTCACAATGCTTTCAGTTTCTCATTCGTATTTTCTTTACACTTTCCTCTGAAAACACTTTTCTCTCCACTCTTATGTTCCTCGTGTCCATTCCCTCGCCTTTATTGTCACTAATTTTTCCAAGTCGTCTGCTGTTATCCAAAACAACATTCCAACCTCCATGAAGAGAAGAGAAAAGGTTACTCGAGACAGCATGAGCAGCCTTGGACGGCCAGGATTAATCTCAATATAATCTTCCGGTGTTAGTCTACATAAATTAACCAAATATACCACTTCTGTGACTCACTCTTACTTGGACAGTAACGTATGTGGTTACCTGTGCCCGTATTAATAAAAACTCCTAGGAATAAAAAGTTCCTCTCAAAGTGAAATTTGGCTCCTAACTTCTAGAAGTACTCCTAAAAGTTACTTTCAACTCCTAAGTTTACTCGTAAAATCGCTAAAAAATAAAAGTCCCCCACGAGGACTTTTAATGAGTTAGTAGGGCTTTTAGCGACAGTAAACACAGTAGCTGCGTCCCTCAAACACCAAGAGACAAGACAACATATGCCATGGCTGACGGACACCACCCACCACGCAGAAATTTTTGAACTCGGAAGGATGCATTCATGGAATATGGTGATCAAGAACTTGTAAGAAGGTACCGTACCGTTTCGATCGTGAGGGCATTCTGTTTATTACTGATTTAGTAAGAGATGTACTGGAAAGGCCCACACATCGAAACCATCCTCTCACACCCGAGATGAAAGTGTTGATAATATTAAGGTACCTTGCAACTGGAAAAATGCAGCAGTGTAATTGTGATGACTTTGGACCATCGCAGCCATCAGTGAGCAATGTGATGACGGAAACACTCTATGCTCTAACTGCTCCACACATTGTTAAGAGGTTTATGAATGTCCCTCGTACACTCCCTCTGTCCAGTTTCTCTTTTTCCTGAATTTATCTGCAGCCGTGGAATCTTGAAATTGTGCCATTGTTGACGGTCACTGTACCAAGTACACACGATGCCCCGATGGTGGCAGGCACGACCAGCTGACCACACGATGTGTTTACAGTTTATCCATGTTATCGACATTCGTAAAGTTTTTCATTTTTAAACTACTTACTGATACTTTAAGGCTTTGTAATGGTAATTTTTAAAATATATTAAGCAGAGATTCTTTGTGTTGGTAACACTTCATGGTAGGGGCGAAATTACTAATACGAGTCCTCCTAGAAGGAACTTTTAGAAGCAACTCTCAGCTACAACCACTTTTAGTAGTAATTTTAGGAGTACTTCTAGAAGTTTTTATTAATACAGGCACTGAAATGCAGTACTAACGTTGTCCCAACCATGAGGGTTGACAATTACGCTCAGACTTCTGCTATTCAGTCTCAGCTTAATAGTAGTCTGGTTTTATATATATACCTGGAATAAAACACTAGAGTTACCTCCACCATGACAGAGTTAATACGCTTTTCTCTCTCCTGCTCCTTTTTTCCGCCGTTCCTCAAGATCATAACAACGATCCCCCCCCCCTCTCTCTCTCTCTCTCTTTCTCTCTCCTCCACATAACTCCACCCCTTTCATCATCCCACTCTCTCTGTCAACACCTCCCAACACACACATTATTATTTATGCACAAAGACTCGAGAGCAACGCGTCAAAATCTGCATTACAATCGTGGCCCATCTTCCACCACAACCACCCCAGCATTGCCACCACTACTACCTACTGTTACCACCACCAATACCATTACTGACACTACCAGCTCCACTGCCAACAAACAGAATCCCCTTCCCTCCACCACGACTACCCCCACCACTACCAACCACCAACCCTACCACCATTAACATTATTATCACAACCACTAACACCAAACTGAATCCCCACGACTATCATCACTGTTACTAACAGCTACCTCCCTACCATCGCTACCTTCACTACGTCCATATATGTTACCACCACCACTACCACCATCACCACCATCATCAGTATTACCGCCGACGCCACCACCACTACTAATACCCAAATTACTACCACCAACAGTACCTACCATCACCACCAAACTCACCACCACGAAACTCTTCTGCTTTGTTTAATTTACACTTTCCGAACACGCACTGGGCAGGAGTGGAGGTGGTGGTGGTGGTGGTTATGGACCAAATAGCTTCAAACAGCAGGAGGGATTTTAGCTCCACCAGCCATTCTTTCATCCATCCATCGGATGAAGAGAAAGATGATGGAGCGCAATTTCACAACAAAAGGGGGTGGGGGAGTAAAGTGTGCAAAATATATAATAATGTCAGTAAGTTCCCTGACCTTCGTAGGATTTCGACCATGAACCTCTTCCATGTTACTTTTTTTTAATTATATCAGTGTTATGTTGTAAAAATCATTAACGTCATGTTTAAAATACGTCAACATGGAAAATAAATAAAGTACCATGCACAGTCAGTAACCACGAAAATATCACCATGAAAAGCATATAATTTATCGAACCAAGAAAATAAGCCATAAAAACAAAATAAACAAGTCACCAAGCAAAGAGAGTAACCAAAAAAATATCACCATGAACAGATAGTAAATCATCGTGAAGAGAACAAAAAAAGTCACCAGGCCAAATAAACAAGTCAGCGTGTAATAAAGTAAGTCGTCATGCCAGGGAAGCAGGCAGCACATTCAGCACTGACCCCCTCGCCTCCCCCGTCTGTCTGCCTCGGTGCTGCATTATGAGCCGCACGCCCGACTGGCACACGTGAAAATGTGTCTGGGTTTTTGAGGCGGCTGAGAGGCTGAGGTGAGGCAGGGAGTGTCAGTGTCCTTTGTCTGAGCTCAAGGCAGGTCAGGCTCAAGGTAACAGTGTCGGTGGTAAAGTCAGCAGGTGTCCTTTTCTTTTTTTCTATTGTTATTTTTTTTTTTTTTCTTTGGGATGTCTTTTGTATTTAAGCGATCAGAAAATAGATATTCACTTTCATGCTGGAGACAATACACATTCTCTAATACTTCCATAATTTTACTCAACATTTACCTAATTATCTGAAGTTTCCTTGACAATTTTAGGTTCCTAAATTCACTCAGGAAAATAACATCACATATCATTAGCTGAAATAAAATAATCCAGAAAGTCGTTCACATCACAGATGTTGAATATGTCTGAGAGAGTAAGGTTGCATTTTCGGCCTTTTCCGGCTGCATCTGGCTCTTCTTTTGGAAAGTGATTGGTACCACCGGAAGGCAATTTTCATGACAATATCAAAATGGTATGATATGCCACGACTGGTTCAACAGCTGAGGGAAAACCAGGTTCTAAAGACTTTTCGAACCGGGTGAGTTAGATGTACCTTATAATTCCTTCAGTACCAGATGTCTTTCCCAAGGTGAATAACATCATCTGGCGACAAGAAGAATAAGTACATAAATGGACCATATCTGCTAGACGGGGTTTATAACGAAACTAATACTGTACACTCTCATCAAACTGGCTCTTTTTATTCACTCTTACATTCCTGTTTCTTGTTACTACTATAAATTCCATTGCCACATTCCTTTATTGTTGCACTCTTTCCATTGGTTCATGCCCTATACTACCGTCTTTGTTCACTGCATTGCCTGAATACTGTCACTGGCGTAGTTACCCCAGTAGAGAATGGATGAAATAGAAGATAAGATGATAATGAAAGGAGAGAAAAGCGAGCCGCCAAGATCGATGAATCTTTTCTCTTATCAGTTTTGCTGCCTGTAAAGGGTAACCCCAGACCTCAGCTCTGTTTACTCAGCGGTTAACTTTGCCTTCTGGACTGATAACACACTAGTTGTTTTTCCATAAATTACGCAGAAAATCCTTATGTCCTTGAACAAAGTGGGTGTAACTTATAGTGTGGGAGGAGCAAAATGAGGGTATTTGCCAATAGAAGCCTAAATAACGCTTTCTTTGCTTTCTTGATGGTGCGCCATTGGTTTTGTGTAATATGTGTAAGGCTCCCATTGGTAGCAGGTGCTTCGATTGTTTATAATTGGTTTTAGATTACTTTTAAGACAGCCTAGTGGTTAGTTAGCCGAGAGAGGCAGAGTAAGTCTGCTGTATAAGCTTGAGGACAATGTGAGAGAGACACATTTTTGTCAAATTTTCATATTTTCTGTCATGTTATGCTCTTGTCACACTGTGTTGCAGTTTTCCCCTTATGTTCTCACATTACTCAATTCGTGACTTTGATTACAAAACACACTGTTTGTACACCATTTCCCATTTTTAGGTTCACTTCTCCATTTACTTTAGTGTGTGATTTATATCTGGATTATATCATCAAGGAATTCTCCAAGTTTCCCCGAGCTTTGTGAGTACTTAGCCTCCACTGTTTGTATTCTGGTTAGGTAAGAAATAAATTGTTTTTATATTTGTATTCTGAGGCCTATATGAATCCCCCCTTTGCAAAACGAATTCTGGTTTCTTCTTTGGTGTGTGTATGTTATAGTGTACATTAAAGTTAAGTTAGTTTTCTTGTAAGCTTTACCTTATCCCTTTTGGTGATTAATTAAGGGCTAAGAGTGCACCGTAATATACACCCCTACAACAATACATAAATACCATTACATTATGTGTTTCTGCATCTTTGAGTAAACACCCAGTAGCTCTAAATGTGCCTCTTAGAATATACACTTACATTACTGTACATTACATTTCACCAAGTTCCTCCACCGTACCCGCCAACTTTCACTTCTCATCTCTCATGACACTACATCATCGGCAAATAGAAACCAAGACAGCTCCCTTTCATTGCTGTCTTCTTCAGATCCCTGCCCTTCCCTTCCCAAGTATTCTTGCTTTCAACTGTGTCAGTTCACCATCAGAGAGGAATCTGAAGGGAGTCAGTGGGACGAAGGGGACTGAAACGGAAAACCTTGATGTTACCCTGTTTATATGTGGTGTATGCAAAGACTTCCTTCTTCCCCCCCCCCTCCCATACAGAGGCACGTGGCAAATATACCCCGCACATGGACGAAAAAAGGACCCTTGACACTCAGTGGCTGTGCAGAATTAAACAGGTACAAAAACATTAGATAAACGATGGAACTTCAGCGCCGAAATACGATACTTTGCTAAAGTCACAAAAGCCTACAGCTATGAAGCGGGCGCTATAGGACCCTAATGAGGAGCTTTGCTAAAGTCGGTCAAGTCTGTGGAAGTGAGGCACCTCGTTTCCAAAGCGGACAGAGCCGCTAATAGAGATGCTCCTACATCTAAAGAAAAAAAAAAAAAAAATCGGTTCAGCCTACTGAACCTGTGGGAAGTTGATATCTATTACTAATACCAATTTTTCAAAATTTATGTACGTGTTGAAGAAATTTAATGCATTTTCTGTTCAACGTGCCACCGCCAAACACCACCTCAGCACACACATTCTTTAGGAAATACTCAAACTGCCACTCAATCCACAGCACACACATTCTTTAGGAAATACTCAAACTGCCACTCAATCCACAGCACACACATTCTTTAGGAAATACTCAAACTGCCACTCAATCCACCAAGCTTATCAATGGGACTGCCGTGTATCTCAGTGAAATGCATTAAATCGTTGGTTGTAAAGTGGATTATATTCCCAATTTCTTCGTTCATGCCAAGAGGGTTGATCTTCTTAGTTATTAAAGTAACTTTCAGTTATATTCTTACCATCGTTAGATTAATATAAACCAAAATAATAATGAACAAAAACATTTTAAATAAACCAAACAGTTTTCGAAACTGAGGGTCACACACTGCCTTCAGTAATCACTTCGTAACCTAGCTGAGCACTCTGTTACCTTCATAAAATCGTCTGCCAGTGGCTAAACTACAAATAAGACGTCATCGTACTGTGAGAGATTAATGTGATCAAATGGTTCCTTCTTCCTTGTATTTAAAAATAAAATCGTGAAAACCGAAACTCTCTGGACGTCATGCTCTTCGGCGAATGGCTGTGCATATTTACGGCAGCAGCCTTCATGTCTGACCAACACCCACATTTAGTCGTAAAAACGAACCGCAAATGTAGCCACCGATCAAAATGGGACTGTTGACACACACACACACACACACAATATATATATATATATATATATATATATATATACACACAAATAATAGTCCTACTCCACATAATCATTAACCCTACTAATCACTTGAACCCTTCAGTTAAACAAAACTGTCCCATCCACTCAGTACAGTGAACATAGGCTACTTCTCCCTCTTCACTGCATGACTTTAAAAAGGTAGGGAATCAGGTAATCAAAATTATTCCCAACATCAAGTAAAAAATGTTAAGCAAAGAAAAATAAAATGGTTATGGGTAAATTAATTTAGCAGAATTAACACAGTTAATATACACTGCATCCACGTAAACTCATTATACTGACACTCTGGATAAACTATTTTTTATATCCAGCTCTACTAGCATTAGTCGGCTTGATTATTCATTAATCAGCTTGCTCTTCACAAAATATACACAAAATATGCCCATGTATTTTGTGTCACAAAAATTACGCTCCAGTATCAAAATATGGTTGTGCACTTCATCTTAGTCAAGTCTTCAGTTATTCAGTAAACTATATATTTATCACAAAATTAGGTTCAAAATAATGATCTCTTCCTCCTATTCATATACTCGTAACTCTTCACTACAATGACGCAATATTTGTGTTATTTTGACTATCTCCATACGATACACTTTAGCGATTTTTTATGAGTGGTTACTTGTCGATTCTTTTTCCTTCATCAGCCTCTTTATTATGAGGGGTAAAAGAGTCCAGGCGAGGGCCGACATTTTAAGGCGCTTAGCCGCGCTGCTCATCTCCGTAATATAGGCCTTTGAGCCTGTGGTGGGTTACTACTTTGACCTTGGACCTATTGCTCTAAAAATCGCATTACTTCCTCCATGCCTGACTCTCGACCCATTCCCCCAGTTTGAACCATACTGCATCCACAATGTCTGAGCTGACCTACAGTACTGTGACCTCTCAACCTTGCCCTTTGACCTACTTCTTTCAGAAAAAAATAATTTCATCTCTGGCTGACCATCAACCCCTCAGTCCTTCCCCTAACTTTGGTCTAAATTAGATACTTGCTTAAGATGGTTTTGCTAGGTCAAACTTTGGTCAATCTCTATGGCCTTGACCTCTGACCTACTGTTCTCAATTGCAAGGTCAATCCATTAGGCTGACCTTCAACACTTCCACCATATATGACTAAAATCATGTAAAAATTGTTTGAGTTAGTTTACTCACACACAGCCAGCCAGCCAGTCTGACACACACACACACACACACACACACACACACACACACACACACACACACACACACACACACACACACACACACACACACACACACACACACACACACACACACACACACACACACACACACACACACACACACACACACACACACACACACACACACACGTCAGTCATCCTCGTTTCGCGAGCCTGGGTATCTATCTATCTATAGCTCGACCGATAGATAGCGCGGGTTTATAACACTAAATAACCAACAAAGCGTTTCATCAGCGGTGTTACAATGTTGTTGAAGGACGCAGCATCCTTCATTCTCTTCTGATTTACATGAAGCTACATAAATCAGCAAGAGCATCCCAAACCCTTGGGACACTAAAATCCCCATTACTCGCAGAAAAAGGCTTCCAGAATTTGTCACTTTGCCTCTGCCATCCTCTTCGAGATTAAATGTGCTGAACCAATTATGTGTGATCTGTTATCTTTCGCTGTCTGTAGTGAGCTGGGGGACAGAGAAAGGGGCATTACTCTGTGTTGGGGGAGGGGGGGGGTATGGTGGGATCACACACCAGCGGCCCTGATTAGGCCGTGGATACACCATACACAAGTCTTGTCGAGAGTGTTGAATAAGAGGCCCTCCCTATCATCAATACTGATTCCTTGCGTGTCTCCCTGCAATCTCCTTTTTGCCGCAGTGTCGACTCATTCCGTCTCTTTACTCGCTATAATCCGAATACTGCTCTCTTCGAACCCACTCCAGGTATCTTAAATTTTAACACTTTTACAACGACGGGTCCTTCCTTACCTTAATACCACCAGACGAAATTACTAATAATACTAATATAATATTACTAATAATACTAAGATAATATTTTCGCGTGGTGGTAACAAGATCGTAATCAAAATGTCATCATCGTAAACGAAGAGCTTGAGGAATGTTACTTTTAATTCCTTCTGCTACAAAGGTCTTTCTTGAGCTGAACTGAATCGCCTGGAGGTAACCGGAATAAAATGAAAAAGGCATCACTGTAGTGAGTGACCAGTCTGCCATGAAGTGTAGCAGTTTTACCTGCACGGAATACTGGGAGGGAGAGGGTCACTTCTCTAGTAACACAGAGTGATGTTCCTTGGCTCTACTGAGTAGATGCTTTTCTGGACCGTAAAATACGGCTTGAACGTGCATAGCAGAGCTGGCTGCAATTCTGGGAGTGTGTATGCCGACTACTATAATATACTCATATTTATTCCTACGGTTTTTCCATGTGCCCAACTCCGGATATAGATTTAACTGCCACTTCATTAGGTCCAGTAGCCCTCCTACGTGACTACCCCACACCACAATGGTCAACCATGCAGCAGCACCACGCCCACGCTGGCACCAGCAACTGCCCCGCACCACAGTGACCCACCATGCAGGCAGCACCACCACGCCCACGCTGGCACCAGTAATTGCCCTGCACCACAATTCACCAGGCAGCAGCACCACGCCCACACTGGCCGCCAGTAACTGCCCCCCACCACAAATGACAGTCTCTCATTTAACACGCCCAGGAAGCATTTGTCATTTGTCTGGGAATTTGATGCTCAGTTCTAACGGGAGTCCATTTAGCGAGATGGCCTGTGTGCGTATATCTACATGACGCGTGACGAAAAAGAGAGGACTTTTAACCCGCCACTCCGGTTATACATTTATATTATATTCTTCCTACCTCAAAGCTTTTTAATTCATGTGAGCACAGTTTTTTCAACTGAAGGGGATGTTATGGACTTCGTTGACCATTAAGTACGACAGGTCTGTATTACACTTCATTAAATCGCCTGGAGAAAGCAGTAAGAAAAAAAAATACGCAGGTTAGATTTTGATCACCATAAGTATGGAAATAGGGGAAACAAAAGGTTGTAATAAAAAGTCGTTTACATCTTTCATCACCGAATCAAAATAAAATCTGCATGTAAGTGGATGACAACAAAAAGTCGTGGTGGTGCGAAGAGGTTTAATGGTAATTGTCAATGGTTAACTTCCCAAACAGCGACTGTGATTTGTCTGTGAATCTGAAGTTCATATCATATCAGGTCATGTGTGTTTAAGAGAGATACCTCAACTCACAAAAGTTAATTTTCTGGTTAATTTTCTGAATAAGATTAGGTATTGTTTAGCTTACTCTTCTTACTTCCTGACGATTTTTTTCGACTTAAAAAGCTCCTCTGGCATGTCAGGGGTTTAGCAAAGTTGCCTTTAACTCCTCCAGCTGGAAGAGTCTTTCCTACATTGAATAAAAGCGTTTGAAACGGGAAAAATTCAATATGAACGACGAAACGGTAGTAAAAGGCTTATCAGAGTTGAGTGTTAACTTTTTGCCTGTCAGGTGTCCTCTCAGGTGGACAACACTGCACGGTGTCAGCTGGAACAGAATATCTGAGTGTGTCCGTACCACCAGTTTGTTCAAGGAGATGGCAATTTGTTCGGGATAGTTTCAAGGGCTTGGTTCTAGCTGAACAAACAGTCATCGTGTTACCATGAGTGAAGTATGAAAATATATTTCATAGCAAGGGGAAGAATAGATTTAGATCATTTAAAGTGCTACGAATACCTTTAAAACAGAATCGTGTCGCATAAGTTAAACTTTTTTTTTTTTCAGGTTTTAATACCTGCCGTCACAAGACATCCACAGTATATTTAGTTTAGCAGAGATATCACACCTGAGTAATTCGATTCAATTTTAATTAGACCCATTACTACAGGAGATATTCCAGAATCTAAATAAAGTCGCCGGAAAGTAGTACACCTCAAAGAAATAATATGCCACCTTAGTCAAGTGGTTAACGTCATCAGCACGATGGTGTCTTATTTCAGCTTAATCGTACTTCCACAAGGCAACTTTATTCTGCTTAAGAAACACCAGGTGTGCTGAAGGTTAATGAAACTTACACCAGCATTTCATCCCACCCGCAATTTTTTTTTTCCTAAGGTGTCTAGAATGGCCTGGAGGGAGCCAGAAGCCCACAGTAATGACGGCAGCGTAGTGGCAGTAACAGCCAATGTTCCGTACATTACTTGGGGCCAAGGCTGGACAATCCTGGTCCGGATCATTTAACCCGTCAGCAAAACCCCACCTGCAGCAACCCTGAGCAGTAATGCGTTAAGCCGGAAATGACTGCTTTACCGCACTGCAAGCGTTTACTTCAAAGAAATACCTAAGGTGATCTCTGGCATTGTATTGGTAATGCAAAGTCTACTGTGTCCACATGAGACCTTCGCCATACCAGGGAGGCGCCATGGAAGAAACTTAGTTCAAACCAAAATCAGAGTGTATCATGAATGACCCAATTATTGTCCTCTAATTACTGGCTCTTAAATAACCCACTCAGCCCAAGTAACGACTGCGTAAGAGAGTTAATCAGGACACACAAGTGTTGGTGGACGCCGTGGAATTACAGACCAAAGGAGAACACTGAAGGCTAATTCTGTGAAGGTAATTGCTGGAGAATACAATTACGGGAAAGCCGTACACACGACACTAATGATATCTTGGTAATAATTACATCAGTGAGAGAGAGAGAGAGGGAGAGAGAGAGTGACTGGCGCCAGCTACATCCAAAAACTCCAACAAATCAGACCTTCTCCACACAGTCTTCCAATCAACCTATTCTGACTCTACTAATCCTCCTGGCCAGCTCAGTGACACGTTCATCCATCCTTCACCACTATAGTTATTCATCTACCCATTTATTCCTACACTCATTCATCCATCAATTACCATCGTCCTACACTCAGTTATTCATCTGTTCCTTCCTTCATCCCTCCCTTCGTTCATCCATCACCTCTTTCCAACACTTTCCCAGTCCATCCATCACTTCTTATTCTCAATAATCCATCCATCACCTCCCCCATGCATCCATCCATCTATCCATTCATCTGTCCCTATCTATCCATCACCCATTTCGAGCACTACTTCAACCGACCCATCACCTCCTATTCTCAGTCACCCATACAGTCATCCATCTATTCATCCGTCCATCACCTGCTCCATACATTCATACATCCATCAGTCTACACCAGCAATCCCTCATCCAACTATCAGCCATGTTCTCATCTACAGCGTACTCATCCATCACCTGCTGCTTCCCATCCATCTTCTATCTCTGGAATTTTCCATCCACCTATCCATCTTATAGATTTATTAGAATATTTATCTCAGTCCATTTTTGTTCTATCCATATTCTCACCGTATCCAACCTCCTTTACACCAGTTCCACCCACTGTCTATGTATCTCCGCTTATCCTTCATCCACTCCCATCTTCACAGTCTCTCTCTCTCTCTCTCTCTCTCTCTCTCTCTCTCTCTCTCTCTCTGACAATCGTTTTACAACAGGACTTTTCTAATTTTTATCTTCTAGCAATTCCAAATAGCATTAGCCCTCCAGTACCATTATATATATATATATATATATATATATATATATATATATATATATATATATATATATATATATATATATATATATATATATATATATATATATATTCTCCCTACAATCTTGCTTCCCCAACAGATAATTATTCATCTTACGGTAGCACTCTTGTATTTAGCGAGGTGGAATTCATCGGCGTTATGTGCTTCAGTATGATACCGTTATATTTCATATCCTTGCCACCAGACAAAAATACTCAACTTACAGGGGTGCAGCCAGATTTTGCTCTGGGAAGGGAAGCTGAATTTTGGTTGTCATTATTCTTGAGACACTGATGCTTTACAAGAATTATAATAGTATCTACGTTAATAAAAATGCATCATGTTTTAAACAGTAAAGAGACCAAACCAATAAAAACTCAGTGTTACCTGAATGATAGTCCGGGTCATCAGCCATTAATCACTTCAGCATAATAACGTCTAATATTTGTGCTACGTCCTGGAAATTTTATACACCTCATGTGACTAAGGAAATACGTAACTTTCTTCTCTCTCTTTTTAGCTGCCATGGACCTGGACGCTACACTGTGATGATGAATATAATGTAATTAAACAACTGTTTTTTTAAACCCATCACTTCATTTTTCTCTCCTTGTTTACCAGCTAACCTCGTTAACTCTCTCTCTCTCTCTCTCTCTCTCTCTCTCTCTCTCTCTCTCTCTCTCTCTCTCTCTCTCTCTCTCTCTCTCTCTCTCTCTCTCTCTCTCCCCAAATCTTATATCTCCTTTAGTTACTCCACTGCGTTTGTGAGCGGATGGAGGCTTACGCGAGGTGTGTATGCATGTTTTATGTATATATATCTATTCTCGTATGCATCTATACCTATATCTGTATGGAGGCTTACGCGAGGTGTGTATGCATGTTTTATGTATATATATCTATTCTCGTATGCATCTATACCTATATCTGTGTGTGTGTGTGTGTGTGTGTGTGTGTGTGTGTGTGTGTGTGTGTGTGTGTGTGTGTGTGTGTGTGTGTGTCACCGCAGGAAACCACACGCCTCACACAAGTTGCCACAAGTTACACCACCGTCCCACACCTTATCCTTACCCAGTACATACTCTGAGATGCTCCTGTTGTGTAAGTCTAGGAAATACCTGGAATGTGTGTGTGGCTCTGATGCAGGACAGAGGGAGGGGTGAGGCAGGAGTATAGACAGAGGTGTGTGGCATGGAGTGAGTGGAGAGATAATGGACTGAAGAAGCAAACTGTGAAAATGTGAGTAATAGTTCACGAAATAAGATAGTTCCACATACCACCACATGAGTACCAGTGCCCCCTCTCTGCTGTATATGCATGTAATACGCTGTTCAGATTGATGTAATTGGCAGTGAATGTGATATTTAACTTCACTCCGGTGATGAGATATGGTACTTAGTTTGCTTTTCCTACATCAAGACGATATCTTCAACTTGACTGGCACAATTCGAATTGAAGGAATTAAATATGGACCTAAATAACTCCTTCAGTATTTTGAATAAATTTTTCAAATAAATTTACCCAGTCGTTGCATGAAAAAAAAGAAAAAAAGATGAACTCACACTGGAATGGATAAGATAGGCTGAAGGGCTTTAGGGAAAACTGTTAACGCATTTTTTCAGCATTTCGGATCCTTAAGCTATTTTCTGGAAATTCATTCTCGCGCCTTGAGCATCATCAGGACAAATTAGATGGAGTTCATTCCGACTGCAACCATCCCCTGAGTCCCTGGGGTCTCTGTAAACTTTATGAAAATCGTCACGCTTTGGTCGAAATAGAAATAAAATGTGCCACGTACTCGTGACGTATGATGTATATTGGGGAATAAACACATTTTTCTAACTACACATATAAAATCCTAATGTACAGTAATGTCCAATATCGTGTTGGATATTCATAACGATGGTGAGTACGGACTGTGTGACGTGCGGCAGTGGTGGCGTGGTGTGGCGGGGATGGGCTGAGTGTAGTTGTAGTACAGCGTAGGAGTGGGTGGAGTTTGGGGGTGGGTCTAGTTTGGAGAGAGGGGTGGGTAATTGGATATGGCGGAAATGGTGAGTGTGTGGTAGGGGTCAATGTGAACGTGGAGGCGGGTTGAGTGTGAGTGTGAGAGGGTGTGGGGCCCGGGTGAGTTTAGGGCGAGGTGGGTGTTGTTCAGGAGTGAGTATGAGTGTGAGTTGGAGTAAACAGAGTGCAACAAAATCATTCCTGGATACAGCTAAACAGTGCTTGCGGCAACTGAAAAAAATATAAAGAACTGTAGTGAATAAAGCACTTCTCTTTTCGTTTCAAATTATTGTGCATTGGCCTGAATCACGAGTCGAGAATATGATGTCCACGTTTTATGTGTAACAGTTCAACCTCCAAGTGACGCCTGGAATATTTCTGTTTATATTCTGCCACAAGCGTCATCGTTACCGACAGTTAAATGCTCTGGACAACCCTGGTCCCGCCTCGGCCACCTGCACCTCGCAGGGTTCAGAAGACGCTGGCTTTTACAGTTTTCTCCCTCACTACTCTGACACACACACACACACACACACACACACACACGAAACCACGAACCAGACAATGAAGAAACACATGTACTAATATAACACAAAACGCATCACTCTCACGTTCTAAAACTTTCCCTAAAACTAAATAGCTCGTGTGTGTGTGTGTGTGGGTCTTACGCCCGTAGTCTTGAAACTCAGGACAGAGGTTACCATTCCCTCATCCCGCTCGAAGTGGAAGCTCACACCTTCAGCGTAAGTGGTAATCTTGCAAGCGTGAGAGCTCACCCCTTCATGTGGGTAGGAGGAAGCGTGAGAGCGCACCCCTTCATGTGGGTAGAAGGAAGCGTGAGAGCGCACCCCTTCATGTGGGTAGGCGCGGGGAACAGTTGGTAACACTGATTAATCTTAAAATTTATAATCCTAAATTAGAAAAAAAAAAAGAAAAAAAAAAGCATATAACAGTTTCTAAGACTGACATACAATATAATCTCTTAATGTTAGCAATTCTTACCTCTTTTATTATTAAAGACTGGCATTTGTTCTTGAATACTCTGTATAAGAGTATGCATACAGGCTGTGTAGAACCAGTACCGTAGGAAAAAATCGGTGTCAGACGTGACTTGAAAAGGTTGATACGGTCAGTAATAACCCTACGAATATGCCTTGGCTGATCATACCGATCTTCACTACATTTCTGCTCCAGATGTTTGTTTTTGCCATTTCTCCCACCCAAAACCCTGAAATCCCACCAGTCCCACCAAGACACTTGGGAGGGGGGGGGTTAATTTGATAACCAGTCACGAGCATCAAAAATAAGGGTCAAATTCGTCCAAATCACACCAAAATACACCAGAAAAATATATTGCCAAGCCAAAACAAAATAGTGCGGACTTGCAAAATTTTACCGAACGCAAACATGAGACTTAGTAATTCAAATGAACTGGCTGTGCACGATTCGTCTGTATCGAAATGGACATGTTAGACGTAGACTTCATGAACCTCTTCACTGCTAGACATCTTTCTAAATCTGAAGAAAATCGTCTGGAGGTAACAATAATAAACTAATACAAGTAAGTAAAGGTGTTACTCTCAAGCCGAAGTGGCCTTAGGTACAAAAGGGATAAAGTTAAGGAGGACGGACGTACTGTTAACATTAAGTTTTTGGGTAAGCAGATCTTAAAATAGATGGGAAAAACTTGTGTCCTGTGTATAAGGCAAGGCTTCTGAAGTTGGAGAAGTTATAACACTTGGCTCTGACCTCTTAAATCCACAGATGTTTATTTATTTATTCATTTATTATTTATGTGGTAACCATAGGGGTATTTGCCTTCTTAGTGTGACTGGTAAAATATATGGTAGAATACTCATTGATAGGGTTAGGCATATGACAGAGGTGCTAGTTGGAGAAGAACAAGGGGGATTTAGGAAGGGAAAAGGGTGTGTAGATCAGATATTTGTTCTAAGATGTTTAGTGGAGAAGTATCTAGAGAAGGGAAGGAAAGTGTATGCTGCCTTCATGGACTTGGAGAAAGCTTATGACAGAATAGATAGGCAAGGTATGTGGAAGGTATTAAGAATATATGGAGTGGAGGGGAAATCGTCGAGTGCTGTGAAGAGTATGTACGAGGGAGCTAGGGCTACGGTGCGAGTGGATGGTGAGCTGAGTGAGTTCTTTGATCTCAATGTGGGACTGAAACAGGGGTGTGTGATGTCTCCATGGCTGTTTAATATATATATGAATGGGGTTGTAAAGGAGGTGCAAGGTAGGGCAGTGGATGTGGGGGTGGCCCTAATGAATGAGGGTGAGATTTGGAAGCTTCCGGTGTTGCTGTTTGCTGATGATACAGTATTGTTGAGTGAAGATGAATGGGAGTTGCAAGTTTTGGTGAATGAATTTGGGACAGTGTGTAGGAGGAGGAAGCTGAAAGTTAATGTAAACAAAAGTAAAGTTATGGTGTTTGAAAGGAATGAAGTCACAGAGTGTGCAGTGAGGTTGGATGGTGAGGATATGTAGAATGTGAGTGCATTCAAGTACTTGGGTAGTGTGATGAGTAAGGATGGAACTTTGGGGGATGAAGTACGTGAAAGGGTACAGCAGGGAAGAAAGGTTGTTGGTACACTGAAAGCAGTGATGAGAAATAGGGAGGTGAGTATGGAAGTTAAGAAGTCACTGCATGATGGTATTGTGATCCCAACCCTGACGTATGGAAGCGAGGCGTGGACCTTGCAAGAGGGGAACAAGTCAAGAGTGAGAGCAGTGGAAATGAGTTACTTGAGAGGAGCATGTGGAGTGACGTGGAGGGACAGGTTGACGAATGAAGAAGTGAAGGAACGTTGTGGGGTAGATGTGGATGTGGTTGAAAAGATTAGGAGAAATACACTGAGGTGGTTTGGACATGTGGAGAGAATGGAGAATGAAAGACTGACTAAGAGGGTGTATGTAGGTGAGGTGGAGGGAGGGAGAGGGAGGGGTAGACCGAGGATGAGGTGGAGGGATGGAGTTGAGAGGTATATGAGGGAGGGGGGGGGTGAGTTGGGGGGAGGGTAGTCAAATGGTGGGTGACAGAGTGACTTGGAGGCGTTTTGTCTGCGGCCACCCTTTGCGGGATTAGGGCGTCGGGCTACAGATAGATTTATTATTTAATCTTAAGAGAGATATTTTCTACAGGTGGGATTTAGAATGGCTGTACTTAAGCATTCCATCTCGAAAGCTTACCAATCTAAATAAACCATCAGAGACAGGAAGAAAATAAAGAAAAAGTCGTCCTTAGTTTGAAGGGGTTCACGAGTTCCATCCTCCCCTCTCCACCCACCTCCCAACCATCTCAGTTACCAGTCCACGCCGTTTTTCACTGCCAGCATCCTGACATCATCTCCTATTCCTTACCTTTCCACTACCATCTTCCCTTTTCCATGACTCCCCACCCGAACCTCCATCTCCAACATCCCTCCCCCCCCCTTTCCTCTCCTCCATTTCCATGCTTGTTTTTAGCCTCCCTACCCTCATCTTCCTCACTATATTTTCCCTCCATCTCCATCTCTCATACCACGTTTCTTCTATCTTCCTCCCTAAAACTTCTTTCTCTCTCACATAAACTTTCTATTTCTCCAACTGCCTCCATCACACCTCTCGCCTCCACTTCACTCTCGCACTTCTCTCTTTTCCTCCCACACACTTAATTTCTCTTTCCCCCCCGACACCTCTATCTCCTCTTTTCTCCCCAAGGCGTCAGTGGGCTAATTTAATCTTTCACATAACGTCTACTTTTATGGGTTTGGTACTACAAGTTAGATTAGAAAAACTTGTAATTAATGTGTGTGTCAAAGTTGGGTATAAGAGTATGAGAGGAAGGAGGCAGTAGCGTGTGTACTTACCTGTGTGTACTGGTGGGGTCAGGACACTCAAGCGGCGGGGAATAAAGGCATCTTCACCTTGTTTTCCCAGTCCTGTCAAGAGAAAAAATAATATATATCTTTTACTGGATAATATATATTGTACTTTAACATACCTAAGATGCCTAAGATACTTTGAAACATAACATTCACTACAAAGGAAAGTAATCCCCTAAAACTAATAATGTCCATATTAACTAAAGTAATACCCTCATAAAACTAGTGTCTCTATTAACTAAAGTAATGCCCTAAAAATATTAGCGCTGTGTCCATATTAACTAAAATATCCTAAAACTACTAGTGTCTTTATTAACTAAAGTAATATTCTAAAAATACTAGAGTTTATATTAACTAAAATACCCAAAAAAATACTAGCATCTATGTTCACTCCGGCTTGGCATTTCTTTCAGGGGCTATGTAGAGTATATCATAACCAACATAAATAGCTTAACAAACAAATGTGCGGTATCATATGACTCACACCATAGCTTAAAGTGGATCCTCAGTTCGTTTGGAACCCTTCGGCTTGATGATGGCAAAACTGTAAAACCTAGTTATTTTCCAGAGCTATTATTATTTTTAGCAGTGGAACAGTGCCTGTAGGAATAACGTATCAGTGCTGGCTAAATGCTCAACAAATGCCTCACCAATGACGTATGTCATATATTAATTACAATCACTACAGCAGTATGTAATAAGCTGCATACATGAAACTCTTCCGTAAACATAATATGCAACATTTAATTGAGGCTTTATCATGAACACACGACCAAAGAAATATACTGGTGTCTTCATACTATCAATGTAGCAAGTGATGTAGTCTAAAATTAGTCAACCACTTCACACCAATGACGTATTTCACATACTATTGTTCCTAGTACCAAACGATTTTATTCAATTTAGGAGAGATTTCGTACCAGAGGAGTAAGCTGTAGTCTTCATTAGTCTCTTCATTACTGCAGGTCTGTCCTGACCTGAATTAAAACCTTTAGTGGTAACAAGAATATCAAAACACGTCATCGGACTGATTGGGTTACAGAAGGATAACAACGCTAAGTTCATATTTAGCAGCTTTGGTCCGCTCCTGATAACATCAAGACTGGCAGTTTAGTTGTTAATTCTATACAAATGATATCTGGTAAATGAGAGGCAAGGGAAGAAGGGGTTGTGGAAACTGTATTTAAATGCAGAGAGATGAGTAAACTGCCTGTTAATAATGAAGGAATATACCTTAGTGTGGTATTTTTGTCGTGTCAGGACAGGGGTATAAGTAGGGCTGAAGTGTATAAAACACATTGAGGAAAAAGAGGATATTTTTTCCTGCAATAGGTCAACAGAAAATGAACACTAATCTTGACTGATGATGGATGATGTATAGTGGGCGACGACGACGACGACGACGACGACGTCGACGATAATGAAGCCAACAAGTTGGCAAGTGATCTCTTGTTTTATTGTGAGGATCCATGAGGAAGGAGCGTCTGTATCAAGGTGGTAAATGGAAAGATATTGTTTAGAAAGGAGAAAGGTTCGTCTCCTGCTTTTTCTTACTCGGACATCAGCTTATCGGAAAAAAAATGACAAATCATTGTGTTCATTGCCATGCCTCTTCGTCAGAGCTGGCTGACATTCCTTCTGAGTTAGCGAATAAAAACTGTGTAAAGAAGGTAGCTTCATATTTTCGATGAGAATGTAGCGCACATAAGATTGTTGTTTAAGTTAAGCTGTGCATACAACATCATCCTATTTATGTACCCAGCTGTCATTTATCACTAAACACTGAACCATGGCGGACTCTAGGACATTATCCTAATTAATTGTTACAGAATATAGAAGCGAACTAATAGTAGGTACAAGAACAGGTTGAGATACACTGTATACATATTGTATAAATGTGTTGATGTGGTTTTTCAAAATAAACTGTATATACTACGCATAGAAGAAATAAAATATTATAATTTGCACTACTGTTCATAATCTGCAACACAGCTGTTCTGGTCTGCCTGACAGTGTGTTACAACCAGCGTACAAACCTACACCTGTCACTGTTTACCACATCGACATATTAATCACTTCACTACAATAAGGTATTATGCTTTTTACATTTCTATTTGCAGAATAATTTCTTTTCTTTAGGAGAGCACCCAAGTAGTCAATCTCTTAATGAAGGTTTTACCAAAGATTTCTATATCGAAACTCCTCTCTTGAATACAGTCAGTTTAAGGTAACAAGCGTAAATTAAAAACAATGTCTTAGGCTGAAGGGATTAATCAAAGGTGCCAGAGTTTAATACTACATAATACGATAGCCTAGAATCACCCCCACCAAATCTCCACATCAACCTCTCTACTCAGAGGCTGTCAATCCATTCACCCCGAGGTTGTACTGCTCCGACATATTCCCCCCGACATGTCGGCAGGTACAGTACCTGCCAAGGCATATCGTGTACTCTGGCATATACCGACAGTAAGTGGAGGAAAGGAAATACAAAGGTACAAACACACTCACACACGGAGAGAGAAACAGAAAAGAGTAGGAGATGCGAGAGGGGAGGAGGCTGAGGCGGGGAGGTGAGAAGAGGGGAGGGGTCAGGGTGGGAGGGAGCAGAAAGGAGAGAAGTGAGAAGAGGGGAGGATCAGAGTATGAGGGACATGGGGGGATGTTGGTGTAAGGGGATAGGAGGGGAGATGGGGGCGGGGTGGTATAGGTGGGGTTGGCCTCGTTACCACAAACTCCACCACAATCTCGACCCAACTTATTAATTCTTCTCTCTTTCCTTCATTCCTTCCTCCCTCCCTTCTCCACCACCTTTCCTGCTCTTCCCTGTGTCCTATCCATCACTATGCCCATCCCTGTGTCCTTCCTTTTGTTGTGTCCTTCCTTCCTTCCTTGTAGCCTTCCTTTTTTTTCCTTCCCTGTGTCCTTCCTCCCCACCTTGTGTTCTTTCTCTCTCTGTGTCCGCCTTTGTGCCATTTCCTTTCTGTACCTTTCCTTGTGTCCGTCCTTGTGTCCTTTCCTGCCTGTACCCTTCCATATGGCGTTCCCTGTGTCCTTCCTTGTATTCTTTTCTGTATCCTTCCCTGTGTCCTTTCTTGTATTCTTTTCTGTATCCTTCCCTATGCCCCTCCTTGTATGCTTTTCTGTATCCTTCCCTGTGCCCCTCCTTGTATTCTTTTCTGTATCCTTCCCTGTGCCCCTCCTTGTATTCTTTTCTGTATCCTTCCCTGTGTCCTTCCTTGTATTCTTTTCTGTATCCTTCCCTGTGTCCTTCCTTGTATTCTTTTCTGTATCCTTCCCTGTGTCCTTCCTTGTATTCTTTTCTGTATCCTTCTCTGTGTTCTTCTTTGTGTTCTTTCCTGTCTGAATCCTTTCATATGCCTCCCTGTGCTCTTCTTCCCTTCCCTGTGACATTCCTTGTGTTCTTTCTGTATCCTTTCCTGTATTTTTCCTTGTGCTCTTTCCTCTGCGCTTCCCATCTTTCTTTTCTACCCTCCTCTATTTTCGTTTCTTCCTCTTGTTTAGAGCCTGCTCCTATTTTCTTGCCCCCCTCCCCCCCTCTCTTCCTCTGTTGAAACAAGATACTGCAATGTCAAGCATCAGGAAGTCAGAGGGAGAAGGAGATGGGGGATCGACTGATCATCCAGAGTAGAGGAAGAAGCAAATGTATGAATAAAAGTATAAGTTTAATCAAAGGTGGAAACAGCAATAGTGCCATCTGAGTGGAAACGAATGCATGAGATGCAACTAAATTTATCAGAGATTTTATGGCAAGGCTTCATAAAGGACAAGATGAGCTTGTACTCTTCAGCTCATTGTCCTTAGACCAGATGAAATTATTCTTCGTAAAAGGAGGAACATAGTTGGAACAATTCTTAGAGTTACAATTTGAATTAGGAATAAGTTGTTGCCGGCATCACTGAAAGGCAACGTCCTGCGTTATAGACAACAGCAAAACAAGGGTGGTTGAACTTGTGGTTTAACTGAGGTGTACTGGCAATAGTACAAAGGTAAGAAAAACAAGTCTATGCTTCCGTCTCTGAATGGGTAATTTACTTGATGCCTGCAACACATTGGCGGGGCTCTCGACTACAGAAGCAGCTGTTTTCCCTACCTATGTTCGTATATCCATTTCCTCTCAGAATTTTCTCTCCTCTCTCCCTCTTCCTCCTCCCCAGATCCCATTCCCTCACACCCTTCACCACAAACATACCTAATCACCGCCATTACCCCACACTTAACCTGCTCTCCCGCATCCTTTATACCTACTCGGCCTTCACTGGATATTTTTACGTCTCATTCTCTCGTTCTTTCTGTTCATTTCTGCCCGGCTGAACCTGCTGATGAGCCGGATTATCTCTCTGCACTCTTCTTACTTTCCTCTTTTATACCTTCTCTCTCTCTCTCTCTCTCTCTCTCTCTCTCTCTCTCTCTCTCTCTCTCTCTCTCTCTCAGCCACTCACCTACAGTTCCTCTCCCACGCCTCTTACCAAGCCTCTTTTTCATCTGTTTATCTTGTTCCCAACTTTGGTAATCTTTTTTTATCTTTATTCCCTCCTCTCCCATTATTTGTATCGCCCATCTCCAGACACAGATTGTTTTTAATTTTTAATTAAAAATCTCTGACTATAACGGCTTTCACTCTGACTATCAAGACGAAAAGGGAGAAGAAAAGGAGGAGGAAGAAGAAGAAGAAGAAGGAGAAGAAGAAGAAGCAGCAGCAGAAGAAGAAAAGGAAGATGAAAAAGAAGGAGGAGGAGGAGGAGGGAAAAGAAAAATGAAGCAATGGGATATATAAGAGGAGAAAGACAGGCAAAGGAAAATGAAAAATAAGAAACTGGGACTCGTGCTGAACAGCTAAAGAAAGGAAGCTGCAGAGAAGTAAATATGGTAAGGGGCAGACAAGGCCGGGGACAGAAAGAAGGAAAAAAAGGCGAAGATTGAAGGATGAGAGTGTGAGGAAGGGTCATGAGAGAGGAAAGAAGGAAATGGAGAAGGAGGGAACTTTGAGGGAGAGATAAGAAGGGGAAGAGTCATGTGAAGGAAAATAGCTAAGAGGAAAACTTGAGTGACAGGAGAAAAGTTATGAAAGGAGAAAAGGGAAAAATTATAGAAATGAGGAAAAATAGGGACGGAAAGACGGAAACAGATGGAAAGAGAAGCATGGGGAAGAGATCAAAACGGAAGAGGATGGGATTGAAAAAAAGGGTAAGAAAGAAACATAGGTGATAGGGTAAAAAACTCATAAATGAAAGAAAGGAAAAGGAGGATAAGGCAACATGAGGAACTGGTAAGAATAAGAGGAGGAAAGGAAGGATAGAAGGTACGGTCGTCAGCACAATTTCGCTGCAAGTCTGCTCGTGTGGTGTGAATCCTTTTGTCTGCCAACAGTGTAAGGGGACATAGACTTTTATACACACTAAGGACGTGTTTTTAAGAAGTGTTACTACTGCCTAGAGTACAATATTCTGTATTCCGTATGTGATTATAAAAAGTGCAAGAGCTGACAGAAGAATGTTATGGAACGACGTTTGAGCATAATATTCTGGTATTCCTCATTATAACGGTGTCTAAGCTCCCTTCTCCTCTCTCCCCCTTACTCATCCTGATGTCCTGTCCCTCCCATCGTCCCTCCTACCCGCCACCCACGTTCATGTCTCACCACTTTCTCCTCTCCCCACCCTCTCTACCTTCATTCATTTATCCATGGCACTAAACCGACTGGTGCATCGCAATTCTCTTGCCTGTTTACTAAACCTAGCCCGTCCTGTCCTCAATTGCTCGCAGTACTTTAATAAAACTAACTATCCAAGGCTAATTATCAATATTCATTACTGTTCGAGTCCCATTCTCACCCTCCCCGTCTCCTTCCTACTCCGGTTATTCCAGTTGTCATTCTTTTCTCCACCCTTTGTCACTACCAACAACCACTAGATACAGAAACGTTTGACATCTCGCTATTATGTTGTATTGCTTTTTTTTTTTTTTTTTTTTTTTTTTTTTTTTTGAGTGAGCCTGGCAGTCGGTGGCTATTATTTCAGCAGGCGGAATTATCAAACATTCGTGCCCATTCCTCCTACTTGTCTCTCTCTCTCCAGGGAAAATGTTCCCATTCTCCTCATACTGTTCGCTGAATCATGAAGCAGTATCAGAACCAATAATGATCCGAACTGCTGCATCATGTTTGGAGTAGAGTGGGAGAAAAAGATTGTGACATGACAAGAATCTCACGGATGTCGAGGAGCAAAAAGGTTACAGGAATAGACACGAAATAAAGAAGAGTGCCGTTCTTTACGTAGGTTAGCGCCGTGAATAAAATAAGGTAGACAGGGTGTGGAGAGAGTGGAGTGGAAGTGATGGGAGAGCATGAGAGGTGGGAGGTGAGGTGAGAGGTAGAGTGGGGAGGGACAAAGGATGGGTACGAGGGAGAAAGCAGAAGTTTCATAATTCCACAACAATCTTCTGTCGTCTTTTGCACATTTTTATGCAAAACATATATAAGTAATATTGCATTCTGGGTATTTATAGTATTAATTCTTACAAACAAGACTTTAAAGCGTATCAAAGCCTCTGTGGCAACTAGTTCCCATAAACTGTTGCCAGACAAAATGACCCACATCACACCAGCAGGCTTGCAGCGAATTTATGCTGACGACTGTACGAGAGTGGGTGAGGAGACAGGGATGACAAAATTCTTCACTCAGAATAAATTTATTCTTCCTACAGTGTTCAATCATTCTATAAGCTGACTGATGACTCCACACACACACACACACACACACACACACACACACACACACACAAGCAATCAATAAAACGCTCAAGAGTCGTAACCTTCTCGACATACTGTTCAAGAGCAAATGAGCGCCTTGCAAAATAAAGGCAGCTAATTTTATGGTCATATTATATTTTTACTTCCATCACTCAGTATCTGGCGAGGGGTGGAAGGCGGTAGGACAGGAGGATGAAGAAGGGGGGAGGGGGGAGGAATGAGTTGAGGTGAGAAGAAGGGAAGGGAAAGGAACACAAGACGAGAGATTGGGAGTTTAGAGAAGGAGAGATGTGGGAAGGGGAAGGGGGAAGTGATGAGTACTGAGAGATGTTGAAAACTAGGGGGCCAGGGGAGTGAGGAGAGGGTGTAGGAAGAGATGAGGAATGGAAGACGTGAGGGCAGGAGTGGGGTGAGGGAGGGGAAAAGGGAAGTGATGCGCAGGTGAAAGTGGTAGGCAGAGTGGGGGAGAGAAAGGAAGAGAAAGGATGAGTGGAAGATGATGAGGAATGTGCGGTTGCGGGGAGAAGTTGAGAGGGACAGGGTTAGAGAGGGAAAGTGGGAGGCGTTAGAGATGGGGAGTAGGTGGGGAGAGATAGCTGATGGGAAGGAATGGGAAAAGAGAGGAGTGAAACAAAGAAAAGTGAAGCAAGGAAGCTGATGAGGTAATGAGAAGAGAGTGACGTAGATAATGAGGGAGACAGGAAGGGGAGGGGTAGAGATGGGGCAGGGATAGGGTGATGATGAGGGATGATGGGAGGAAAAGACGGGGAAAGTGAGGTGGTAGGTGACAGATAAATTGATATGGTGAAAGGGAGAGGGGAAGTAGTGATACTGATGGTGTTAGTGACGAATGTGAAGTGATGGAGTGATAGGGAGAAGGGGAATATAAAGGGACGGACGGAGAGAAGGGGAACTAAGGAGAGGGAAGAGGTAGAGATATGTACGGGTATGTGATGAGAGAGGCAGGTGATGTGGAAAAACGTGATGGCGAGAGGGAGTCAAAGACTAGGGTTAGAATGGCATGCATAAGGGTGGAGAGGTGAATTAGAATGCAAAGGATGTTAATAAAGTAGAAGCGTTGACAAAAAGGGAAGTGAGAATTTGAACTGAAAGCTCAGTCAGAATCGGGTGGGTAAGGGGTAAGATTGAATCAGTTGTTCCCAGGGTTCCTGTGTGAAGGATTGAGCTGGAAGGGTACTAAGCGTACTGGCCTCCGCCTATCGGCTCATAGTCGCGAGGCTCATAGGTCCCTACCACGGGATTCCCCTCTTTATAAACTTTTGAAAATGCCCAGTTCCGTCCTATACTGAGGACACTGGGCTCAAATAAGTTAAAGAAACTGATAGATTTCCCAGTGTTTAAAGGAGGGAATGCGAATGCAAGACTGTAACTTGACTGGCAGAAGAGATCAAGGTGAGGGCGGAAGAAAGGATGGGATTAAGAAAAGATACGAGGAGGGAGGCAGAGAGAGATGAGTTGGGTTGAGAGAGAAGGGAGAGGAACGCAATGTTGAGAGGAAAAGGAGAGAGAATTAAAAGTGAGGGGAAAGACAGAAGGTATCAAGGTTAAGAGGTAAAGAAGAGAGACGTTAGACTGAGACGGAAGCAAGCTTAAGAGGGGAGGGGATGGAGAGAACGAGGGGAGGGAATGGAGAGGACGAGGGGAGGGAATAGAGAGAGAAAGGGGAGGGAATGAATGAGAGGGAAACCAAAGAGGTGAGTGGTATAGGGTTGGCGGAAGGGTATAATGTAGGGGAAAAGATGGTGGGTAAAACTGAGATAATGTGGGAGAAGGAGGGATGTGTAGACGGTGAGATAATGAGGAATGAATCTGTATACAAGGCACGCTGGACTGGGATGAACAGGGTGACGTGGGAGGACTATGGGAGTAAAGGTCGTATTCCTGATGCCACAGGAGACCTTGTAACACCTGTTCCTCAGCGATTTATTCGCCCTATTATACCTTTTTATTCCCTTGTACATTACTGAGGCAAAGTACGCTCATACAACAAACATATGAATTAGGTAAAGAGAAACACGAGACTTTAGGTATGATGTGCAAAATAAATTGGTAAGAAAATTGTATTGCGAAGTCACGTATTCCACCTGGAATACGACCTTCAGAGTGGTGAAACAAAAGCAGCCGTGAAGGAAGGGTTAGAAAAGAAAAAGAAATGAAAAAACTGGGGAGGGGGGGATATGCGAGCACGGAGAAAAATTATAGAGAAGTTTGAGAAGATGGCCAAGAAAAAAGGAAGGGAAGGCATGAGAAGGCTGCAGAGAAAAGGGAAGAAGTACAATGTGTGTGTAGTTTCAGTGAGGAAAGATAACGTGAAACAAGGAGTATCTGCTTCTAGACAGGCAGGGTAACGAAGGAAGGGAAAAGCTGAAAAATATGGGAAGATGAGAGGGAAATCTAGGAGGCAAGGAGAGGAGGAAATGAAAGAAGTAAAATGGGAAGAGAAAGAAATCAACGAGGTGAAGACATGAAGAGAAAGGTGGTAAAGAAGAAATAACAGGAAGGAAAGGACAACAGAAGTGGAAAGAAAATACACGGGGACGATGAAGCCTAAGAAAGGGAATTCGGAAGTAAAGGTACGCGTACAAGAAAAGGGGACAGAAATGAACTAGGTAAGGACATGTTGATTAGGTAAGGATTTTTGTCAGAGAAGGAATGTTAAAGAAATAACTGGGAAGGAAATGACGGAACAGTAGAAAGGGAATGAGAATTACGGAGGAAAATGTAACAGCTGCTAAAAGACTCTACAGGACCAATAAACCTGCTGCTGTTTACTTACCTATGATTGGAAGCAGGTGTAATGAAAAAAGTAAGTTAGTTTTCTTGTGATCGTGTCTCTTCTCGTATTTTATTCCAGCTACCGTCCGACGATCTTATGCAGCTGAGAATGAGTCTTCAGAGCCTGAGAGTGTTAATACTGTTACCATGAACCCTCCCATCGTCGGGACAAATAATATTAAGGTCAAAATGACAACAAAAGATTTTATTCATCTAAGAGTGTGCTTCAGGCGCCTGGGAGTGTTAGGAAGAGTGTGGGAGACGAGGGAAAAAGGGAAAGAAAAGTGTTGAATAGGGTTGGGTACTGAAAAGCTGTGAGGGAAGGTTTACTGTAGGCAAGATGAATGGCGTAATAAATGGGGCTGCAGGAGGTCTTTCAGGAGGCTTGTTGATATGAAAGCCGGGGATTCTGTACTATTTTCACACACGTTTATGAGGAAAAAAAAAAAGCCTCCTCCATAAACGGGTAACCTTGCCATCGATTGGTAAAAAGTATGCTGGGATGCAAAGGTTAAAGAGCTTTTTTTTTTTTTTTTTTTTTTAGATAGTGCTAAGAATATTCAAGATTTTTCGTCTTAAATCGGCATTTCGCAAGCGACTCACTACATATATCCCGTATGGACATCAAGGTTATGTAAATGACGGTGGGTTAAAATATTTATGTAAATTATTTTCCTCCTTATCCATGGTCACAGGGTTACAGCAGCATAAAGTACATCACATACTCAACAACAGTGACTTAATTTTCACTGTCAATTTACAGTTAATTGTCTATCGCTCCATTAATTGCGAAGGGGCTCGGAGCTATGCTACTTTGTCCAGACGTTTAAAGCAAGATTGATTAGTCGTCCGACCCTGAGTGCCATTATGTGAACAACAAGCTTTTAAACCCATACAAACTTCATCTGTCTGCAGCGCCTTAACCCACTGAACCATCAAGTGATATGATTACCACTCAGCGTACTAAATTGTCTCCTGGGCTTCAGGAAACCAACTGGTTTGTCACTGCTTGCAGTCACATGAAGGTGGCACTACATCAAGTGCGTGGACAGTGAGTACCCCGACCAACAAAAAATGAATCCTCATTTACAAATGTCATTTGAGTATTGCAAAAATATTAACGCGGTGACAGAAAATCATAAATTACAATACCTTTTTCGAGGTACAGAAGGCCAAGAAGAGGCTATCGTAGTGCACAGTTTCCACTACCAGGTGACGGCCAACGCACACCGTGGTATTACACGATGTAAACACTGCCACACCACCTGTAAGCCTTCACGTCGTGGACCTATTTTAATATTTATCCTTGCTGACTCTTGACAAAATTATTCATACCAGGAGAGATTTTTAAACTGGAAGGATTACATACCGGAATAGCCTTTATTAACTTCTTCTTTACTACGTGGCTCTCATATAGTGAACATAATCGTCTGGAGGTAGCAAAAAAAAAAAAAAATACACACGTGCACACTAGAAATTGTGGAACGTATTCACGCGAACAGATCTGCTGATGCTGCAATTTTAGCTTCCCAACAATGTGTGCAGGTCCGCTGTACCATTAATAACTGTCAAGGTTATTAATAACATGCCAAAGGTGGCTGTTGTGTATATATACGCAACAACTTATCTTGCTCTCGTGTTCCTGAACTCGATTCTTCTGAATTCTCTACACTCTGGCTTCGGCTTTCTTGTCATTCTCTGACTAAATATATTTGTGCTGTTTACTTATCTCCTAATTCTACTGACTATCAAAAATTCTTTGACTATCTTACTTCTACGATGGAACACATTCTATCCATTTCTCCTTTCTCTGAAATCTCCATTCTTGGAGATTTCAATGTTCACCACCACCTTTGGCTCTCCTCTCCTTTCACGGATCCACCTGGTGAACAAGCATACACCTTTTCTATCCTAAATGACCTAAAGCAGCTTGTACAAGCACCCTACCCGTATCCCTGACCGCCTTGGAGAGAGCTCCAACATACTTGATCTCTTCCTTACAACTAATCCTTCTGCTTACACTGTTAATCTTTTCTCTCTGTTGGGCTCCTCCAATCACAACCTTATCACTTTAACCTGTCCTATCGCTCCGGTACGGCCTGCGGACCCTCCAAAAAAACGTCGTCTCTGGCACTTTGGAGCTGCGGATTGGGAGGCCCTCAGGCAGTACTTCTTTGATTTTCCCTGGAATGATTCTTGCTTCCATGGCCGGGAGCCATCTGGGTGTGCCTTGCGCATTATGGAGGTTATTCTCTCGGGCATGGAAGCATACATTCCTTTCTCATATCCTTTGACTAATGCACGAAAGCCTTGCTTTAATCACGCTTGTTCTAATGCTGTCCGCAACAAGGAGAGGGCCAATAAAAGGTACCGGAGCCAACCCACCCCTGAATCACATCTTTTATACATTTCTGCCCGGAATCGTGCTAAGTCTGTTCTTCGCTCTGCTAAAAATAATTTCATCCGTACAAAATGCTCTCAACTCTGACTCGAACTCTTCCCGCTCCTTCTGGCACCTTGCCAAAAACCTTTCTAACAACTTTACCTCATCATCCTTCCCTCCTCTTTTCTACTCTGATGGTTCTGTAGCTATTTCTTCTACTGATAAAGCAGATCTCTTCGCTCAGACTTTCTCCTCCAACTCCACCTTAGACGATTCCGGTGCTGTTCCTCCCTCACTTCCCCCCTCTGACTTCCTCATGGCTGACATTAAAATTTCTTCAGCTGATGTATTTTCTGCCATCACTGGCCTCAGTACTAACAAGGCATATGGGCCTGATGAGGTCCCTCCTGTTGTTCTCAAGAACTGTGCTTCTGTGCTTACACCCTGCCTAGGCAAACTCTTTCGCCTTTGTCTGTCAACTTGTACCTTTCCTTCTTGCTGGAAGTTTGCTCTCATTCTGCCAGTCCCAAAGAAGGGTGACCACTCCCAACCCTCCAACTATCTTCCAGTTGCTTTAACCCTTTAACCGCGGGTATTGTTTTGGTCTGACTGTCCTCTCCCGCGGGGGTTTCAGCTAAATGTAAACAAACCTTTTAACCTTAATAACTCTGCACAGAATAAAGCTAGAGAAAAAAATAAGGTACCATTAGAAAGTACTAACCTTCAGCTTTCCATTGATGTAGGTTTCATGACTTCGTTGACTTTCACAGGACGGGCAGTGCCGTTAGAAGTGAGGGGTGTAAAATCACTATTTTTCGCTCACACATCATTACCTTCGCTCATACACCATTACCAAATGCCAACCTCATTCTGATAATAATACTATAAACATATATGAACACTGCACATACGATAAACACCCACTCTGTGTTCACTGAGGCAGGTAAAAGGCACTGTAATTACCTGCACTTCACTGCCACATCAGCGGTGTTGTAATCACTATTTTTCGCTCACACACCATTACCAAATGCCAACCTCATTCTGTTAATAATACTATAAACATATATGAACACTGCACATACGATAAACACCCACTCTGTGTTCACTGAGGCAGGTAAAAGGCACTGTAATTGCCTGCACTTCACTGCCACATCAGCGGTGTTGTAATCACTATTTTTCGCTCACACACCATTACCAAATGCCAATCACATTCTGATAATAATACTATAAACATATATGAACACTGCACATACGATAAACACCCACTCTGTGTTCACTGAGACAGGTAAAAGGCACTGTAATTGCCTGCACTTCACTGCCACATCAACATGTGTTGTCACTCACACAGCTGGACAGATACTGATGCGCGCTTGGTCAGGGGTGGGGTGGGGGGCCCAGGGGGTGGGAGGTGGGGCCCCAGGGGGGGGAAGAGGGAGGTGGGGGTCGGCTGGAGTGAAAGAACTTAATAGCTACTCTCCCTTGAAACAATTGGCGCACGGAAAAAACGCGGGGTATTCAAAATATTCACAAACATTCGAGAATGACACCCGCGGTTTGGTCCAGTTTTTGCAACGTCATTCTGGAATGACACCCGCGGTTAAAGGGTTAACATCCTGTATTTCAAAAGTTTTCGAGTCAATTCTCAATAGAAATATTTTAAGGCATCTTTTCTATCACAACCTTCTTTCTGATCGTCAGTACGGGTTCCGTCAGGGACGCTCCACTGGTGATCTTCTCACCTACCTTTCAGACTCCTGGTCATCCTCCTTTCGGGACTTTGGCGAAAGCTTTGCCATTGCACTTGACATCTCGAAGGCTTTCGATCGAGTCTGGCATAAATCTTTAATTTCCAAACTGCCCTCCTACGGTTTCAATCCTTCTATCTGTGCCTTCATCACTAGCTTCCTTTCTGGTCGTTCTATAGCCACTGTTGTAGACGGCCATCGTTCTTCTAGATCTATCAACAGTGGTGTTCCTCAGGGCTCTGTCCTATCACCAACTCTCTTCCTTTTATTCATCAATGATCTTCTAAGCTGTACATCTAACCCTATCCACTCATACGCTGATGACTCCACCCTTCACCTTTCCATTCGGTTCCCACAACGCCCATCTCAACAGTTACTTCAACAAACAAGGGATGAGGCTATGGTACACCTAATGTCTGACTTGGCTCGTATCTCTGACTGGGGTAAAAATAATATGGTTGTTTTTAATGCATCTAAGACTCAGTTCTTACACCTATCAACCTGACAAAATCTTCCACAGGTATACCCACTAATGTTTAATAATATTCAGCTTAATCCTGCATCATCCTTGAACATGCTTGGAGTTTCATTTACTCGGGACTTATCTTGGAAAGATCATTTTACATCTCTTGTAAAATCTGCTTCCAAGAGATTGGGTGTGCTATGCCGACTCCGCTCTTTCTTTACCCCTGCACAATTGTTGACTCTATACAGGAGTTTTATCCGCCCCTGTGTGGAGTACAACTCTCATGTGTGGGGAGGCTCCCCACATACAGCTCTTCTCAATAGGGTGGAGTCAAAGGCTTTTCGCCTCATTAACTCTCCTCCTCTTACTGACTCCCTTCAACCTCTGTCTCTTCGCCGCACTGTTGCATCTTTATCTCTTTTCTATCATTACTTTAATGGTCACTGCTCCTCTGAACTGTCTGCTTGCATTCCTCCACCTCTACGACGGGCGCGTAGCACCCGTCTGGCAGCAAACTTTCATCCCTTTTCTGTCCAACTCTCTAATGCAAGAGTTAACCGTTACTCCCAGTCTTTCATTTATGCAACAGGTCAACTCTGGAACTGTTTCCCTCTGTCTGTATTTCCTGCTGCCTATGATCTCCATTCTTTCAAACGCAGTGTGTCCAGGCATCTCGAAATGATCGGATCTTGAATTTGGCTCTCTATTGTATATTGTTTTTCTCTTGGAGGGAACTGTTACTGCGGGCTCATGGCCTTTGGTTCCTTCTTCCTCGCATTAAAAAAAAAAAACTTGGCCAGTAGTCCTGCCTGTGGTAAGAGGTCACTACAAAGAGTCGTCCATCTTTCTCTCCTTGCTGTCCTCTTCTGCTCTTCTGTCCCGCCTCTCTTCTTGATATTTCCCTGTCTCACCTTCACCTTTTCTCCCTGACACCATTTACACGCCAGCCTTAGTACCACACAACCACGGGGCGCCTTGACGCTACTAATCCACCTTTCCTTAATGCCTTCCTTCCTTCCTTCCTTCCTTCCTCCTTATGATCTTACTTTTCAGGAACGGTCCCCTTGATACTCCAAGAACGGTCCTTGATTTCTTACTTGCGTATAATTCAGGAACGGCCCTACTGTCCTGTCACTGCCACAGCCTCTCACACCTGACTTGACTCTGACCCAAGACACCACACCTGCCTCTCTCTCTCTCTCTCTCTCTCTCTCTCTCTCTCTCTCTCTGCATGTTTCTGTGTGTGTGCTGTGTGTGTGTGTATATATATATATATATGTATATATATCTGTTTATCCTTAACTTTTCTGTCTTTTAATCTAAGTTGAGAGAGAGAGAGAGCTATCCCTCTTCTTACCTGCAACATCACTAATGAGGCCCAGACAGGTGTATTGTCACATCCCAGAAATGTGTGTGTGTGTGTGTGTGTGTGTGTGTGTGTGTGTGTGTGTGTGTGTGAGAGAGAGAGAGAGAGAGAGAGAGAGAGAGAGAGAGAGAGAGAGAGAGAGAGAGAGAGATGGGGGAGGGAAACAGAAGGGCAATACTGTATTTTATATTTTTCTGATGGAAGTTACAACACCAAGATAGAGAGGAAGAGCAAAGGAGAGGCGAGAGGAGGAGAGGAAAACAGGAAGAGAGGTAGACAGCAAGACAGGAAGAGAGGAAGACGGGAAGAGAGGAAGGCAGGAAGACAGGAAGAGAGGAAGACGGGAAGAGAGGAAGGCAGGAAGACAGGAAGAGAGGAAGACGGGAAGAGAGGAAGGCAGGAAGAGAGGAAGGCAGGAAGACAGGAAGACAGGAAGACAGGAAGAGGAATGGAAAGACGAGAGGAGGAGAGGGAGGAGGAAAGTGAAAAGAGGGGAAGGAGGGTGAATGGTTGAAGGAAGATTGGGAAGGAGGAAAGGAGAAAAAATGGAGAGGGAGGAAAGGAGGGATGGAGGAGAGAGGAGGAGGAGGAGGAGGAGGAGGAGAGGAAGGGAAGGGGATGAAGAATAGAACGAAGAGGGAATGGGAAGGAAGATGGGAAGACGAGGAAGGAAGGAAGAAGAGGGAAGAAGGAAGGAAGGAAGACGAGGAAGGAAAGAAGAAGGAAGAAGGAAGATGGGAAGACGAGGAAGGAAAGAAGAGGGAATAATTCACTTGCTGGCAGTTGCTTACCACAAACATGTAATCCACTTATATTTACATCCAGTTGGTATAAATATTTTAGGAATGGACGAGGCCTTTAGCAACAGCCACTTTTGTAAAAATTTATTTCCATTGTTTTTCCTCCTCTATGTATTGTGTGTAAAAAAAAAAGGAAGGTAAGCACACACACACACACACACACACACACACACACACACACACACACGATCCTAGGTATTACAGAATTTGGCACACACACACACACACACACACACACACACACACACACACCGTTCGCTGGCTCAGTGGTAACGCTATTGCTTAGCATCTGAGTCGGGGGTTCGCGTCTTGTTCGGGATGCAAAAGTTTCACTGACGAAGTGGTTGGGTACTGTCCCCCTTGAGCAAGGGGATGGGTGTGCGCATGTGTAAAAGTCAAGGCTTTGCCCTTAGATCGAACTATATCAGCTCTCAGCTCTCTTCCGGGAGGGTAAAAAGCTGACGATGACAACCATCACGTGATCCTGACCCACCTGTGAATTACACATGTAATAATTCACCCATCAGCGCTCCTGTACTACACTCATATAAATATATGGTGATTTAGGCAGCTTAAAACGTCAAAAACCTTCCAACAATACTGTCAATAACGTCAGATATTTACACATAACATAAACCACAAAATAACAATACTGTCAATAACGTCAGATATTTACACAAATATAAACAAACAAAATCAACTCGAAATTCCACCGTAATTTCGGACACCTCTTGGAGGCTTCGTAATATCCCTTCCTCGGCGATTTATTTTTCCTGCTGCACCTTAATATCCTCTAATATGGTGTTAATACAAACTACGACTGTATTAAAAAATATAAATAACGTCACAGAGGACAGCAAGGTGTAATATGCAAAATAAACTGCTCAGGAAAAGATGCTAAGAATCCTTCCATTTCAACGAGATAACGTCTTAATTTTCAACCCCGACTTGGGAGGCTTCGTAACGCCTCTTCCTCAGCGATTTATTGTGCACATTACACCTTAATATTCTATTGTGTGTTACTGAGGCAACTGTGCCGAGATTTAAATATAAGCCGTAATCTCTCATATAGGACATTTCGTAACATTTCTTTCTCGGCGAACTATTTTGCACATTCACCTTAATATCCTGTTGTGTGCGATTGATGTAAATTATGGCGGTATTAGCAAAGTATAAATATCATACAAGCCAACAGAAAGGTCTAATTTGAAGATGAATCGCTAAGGAACAAGTGCTGCCAAGCCCACTATTCCAGCGATATTACGGATTAATTTTCAACTAACTTTGATCGCTCCGTGATACTTCTTCTTCAGCGATTTATTTTGCACCATACACATTAATATTCTCTCCTATGTTACAATGACTTGCAATTGTGCCGACATTAAAACTTCAGTCGTAATCTCTCATATAGGCCTTGGAGATTCCGTAGTGTGTCTTCCTCGGCGATTACTTGGCGCATATACCATAAAATCCTCCAGTATGTTATAAATGGAATCTACGTCGATTTTAAAAGTGACAGATTACATGAAAATCAATATTAATGTGTAATATGCAAAATAAACTGCCGAGGAATAGGCATTACGAAATCTCCATATTAAGGATATTTTTAAAACTTGGCGCCCAGCCCGAAGCGACAGCCTCTTGCTTTTGTGTTAATTTTATGGCTGGTGTGTGTGCTCCATCGCTTATCTCTGGGATATGAGCCTTATTACCAGCATCATAGAGCTGCCTTACACTGGCATTCACCAGCAGGCTTCGTAGCACCTTTACATAAGCCATTTATCCCGTACGTTACACATTAACATTCTCCTGTAGGCCATTTGTAGCGTTGTAATACCGACATGGTTTTTGTCAATGACATGAAAAATAATACTGACGTGTAATGTGCAAAATAAATCGCTAAGGAAGAGGAGTTACCAATTATCCAGCCTCTCAGAATACCACCTTTAACCCTTTCAATACGGTGACAAAATGTATTCTTGGTATGAGTGGAGAATAAGTCGCCGGGTTGAAGGGGTTAAGGGATTATAATAGCTCAGGATTTGTAAATGAAACGTGAGGACGAAATGGTGATTAGCCTTATAAATCCGTGTGTGTGTGTGTGTGTGTGTGTGTGTGTGTGTGTAAATGAAGGGCACCACTTGGGAGAGGGGGAGGGAAGGTGGAGGAGGACTGGAGGAGGGCCATCCATAACAGTACATGCAGTCACAGGCAGAAGCTGCGTACCATTGTACTGAGTGTACTTGGCTGTAACACAACCCACATATAATTAACAGCTTTAGAAGAATGTGCCAGGCAGCAAATCATCTGTCAGGCATCAACACACAGCAAGCAAATCTGAGACAAAGATGTGTTCACACACACACACACACACACACACACACACACACACACATACACACACCTCTGTAGTGTAGGCTATCTCCCTCAATAAACCAATGTAGGACGTTTCAGCCACGGACGTTTGGGCCATACATGGGCCACCAACCTAGGACGTCTTGAAGTGTGAAGTGTTATGAACCTAACCTAACCCAACCCAACCCAACCTATGTCCCACCTGCCGTGGCAGAACGTGCTGGGGTGGTGGGCCGTGGCTCAAACGTCCGTGGCCCAAATATAATACAGAATGGAGGCAGCAGGAATACACCCAACCAATGCACCATCATACACAACGGTATATGCTATTTTGCCTAAACTGCAGTCCCCACTAAGAAGACATTTACACAAGAAAATAATTACACTAGTAAAAATAAAATGACCACACACACACACACACACACACACACACAAGAATAACTGCTATGAGTTATGTTAATGAAAAGCTCAGGATCCATGTGGTGGTGGTGGTGGTGGTTGTGGCGGTGGTTGGGTGGTGGTGGTTGTGGCGGTGGTTGGGTGGTGGTGCTGGTAGTGGTAATGATGGTTGGATGGTGGTGGATGCGTGGTGGTGGTGGTTGGCTGGTGGTGGCGGTTGGGTGGTGGTGGTTGGTTGGTGGTGGTGGTAGTTGTAATGATGGTTGGGTGGTGGTGGTGGCGGTTGGGTGGTGTGGTGGTGATTGATGGGTGGCGGTGGTGGTGGTAATGGTGGTTGGGTGGTGTGGTGGTTGTGGCAGTGGTGGTGGTGGTGGTGGTTGTGGATGGATGGTGATGAATGGGTGGTGGTGGTGGTGGTGGTGGTGGTGGTTAGGTGATTCACTGGCAATGGTGGTGGGTGCCCCGCCTGCAGCAGGAAGAGGGGTATTAGGCACATGATACGGTAACACGATGCTAAAGTGCTGGACAAGTGATGTATTGCCAGTGTCTCTAAGTCTTGTTGGATCTGTAAGAAATTAGCTGCAACATGACAATATTTTGCGTCTATGTAAGGTGCCTGAACTATATTGATGGTACTGACCAAACCAATGGCACTGCGTCAGGTTCCGTCTATGTAAGGTGCCTGAACTATATTGATGGTACTGACCAAACCAATGGCACTGCGTCAGGTTCCGTCTATGTAAGGTGCCTGAACTATATTGATGGTATTGACCAAAACAATGGCACTGCGTCAGGTTCTGTCTATGTAAGGTGCCTGAACTATATTGATGGTATTGACCAAAACAATGGCACTGCGTCAGGTTCACGCAGCCACACCTCACGCCTCACACTCTCTCACCTGCCATATTGACACCAGCACAGGCTTGCTATTTTCACACGTCTTACCCGTTCATTTGTGCTGCTAGACACACGCTGCCTCGTTCTGGCAGCTCGCTGTTGTCTCACACCGCTGATGTGGCCCACAGTCTTGTGTAAGTGCGGCACAAGTTGGTCAATTGACAAAAATACACCAACAAAATACCCACATAGGTAACTTCCTTGCCTGTGCCTGCCCTCCTGGTCGGCTGTTGCATTGTGGGTAGTGTAGTGACGTCACACAGCCAATCAGATGCCATCTCTTTCCGGCGTCAGGCCCCGCAGCCAATCACCGCAAATGTACGTACTGTATAACATCTTTCACTCGTGCCTCAGGGATAAATCTGTACGAATTAGTGGTAAACATCTAACTGTACATTAATACTGCATTAATATACGATGTTTGTGATGTATACAACAGAAAATAAGGTCACTCGTTTTCCCGTCCAGTGTGAGAAAATGTTGTGATATAAGCCTTATTTGAAGATATACTATTTTATAAAGGTAATATTATTATCGATGAAATAACTGTTGACAGCCTAAGCCCTACGCAAAGTGGCTGGCATTCATGTTATTGTAGTGTTGTACCATTTGCTTGCACACCAAACGATGTCAGTGGAATTTAGCATGCAATGTGGGTACGATTTATTATGACTATCATTATAACGCGTTGATGGCCATTGTGTTGCTATAAATGACACACTTCTTACCCAACCCCACCTGACATCCAACCCAGCCCTGCCTCTTGTTTACCTCCAACACACTGAGTACTGCCACCCCTGCCGCCTGCACCTCTGTCCCTTCCACTCATGCCACCCTACCTTTCCTCAGGCCTGCCCTGCCTACCTGCTACCACCAACACCCCTGCCTCTCCTTAGCCCTTCTCTGCCTCACACCCCCCTGCCTACCTGCTACCACCAAAACCCGTGCCTCTCCTTAACCCTTCTCTGCCTCAAATCCCCCTGCCTACCTGCTACCACCAACACCCGTGCCTCTCCTTAACTCTTCTCTGGCTCACATCCCCCTGCCTCACCTACCCCCACCACCCTGACGCCTCCAGTCTGCACAGTCAAGGTGCCGGGGTTCTGTCAACAACTACAATACCTACACAAGAAGCCAACTCAATGTACCCCTTCGGCCCGGTCATGTATTTTAGGCTGATTAGCGCCCAGTGGTTTTATTTAGACAAAGATGGTCTTGCAGGGGGAAGCCAAGGATGAGATGGAGGGATGGAGTGGAGAGGTATATGAGAGAGGGGTGTGTGAGCTGGGAGCAGGGCAGTGAAACGTCGGGGGACAGGGCGACTTGGAGGCGATATGTTTGTGGCCACCCCTTACGGGATTAAAGCGTCTGGCAAAAGAGAGGTAGACAGATAGATAGATAAAATGCTAGAAATTCACTCTTACAATAAAAATTAAAATCGCCAGACAGAAAAGATTACACTCTGTGTGTGTGTGTGTGTGTGTGTGTGTGTGTGTGTGTGTGTGTGTGTGTGTGTGTGTGTGTGTGTGTGTGTACAGTATGTCTGTCAAAAACTGAAAGTGAGTTGTCTGACGGGAATTTCATTAAAACATGTGGTCAAGCATATATATATATATATATATATATATATATATATATATATATATATATATAGGGTATATATACATACAATCAAATGCATACACACTCACACACACACACACACACACACACACACACACACACAAACACACACACACAAACACACACACACACACACACGGAACATGTATGAACATGCATACACTGCTTGCTAATATGAGAGCAGCATTCACATACATAAATGAAGACATGCTGAGAAAGATAATAGCATCATCCATCAAACTAACCGTGGAGTATGCATCAGTAGTCTGGAGTCCTCATCTCAAAAAACACATAGATAAGATTGAAAAAGTAGAAAGGGCAGCTACAAGATGGGTACCAAGCTTAAGGGACCTAAGCTACGAAGAAAGACTAAATAAACTGAATCTACCAACACAACAGGAGAGAAGGAAAAGAGGTGACATGATTATGCTGTATAAATGCATATCAGGGAAGGAGAAAATAGACATAAATGATTACTTAACCTATGGGGAAGCATCAGCAAGAGGACACTGCAAAAAACTGCATAAGAAGAGAGGCGATAAATACATAAGGAAATTTAGTTTCCCAAGTAGGGCAATTGATCAGTGGAATGCACTACCGAATGAAATAGTGTGTGCCAAAACAATTCACAGTTTAAGGATATGTACTATAAATATGGTTTAAGACACGGGACAGTACGAGCTGGACTCATACCTGTAAAGATACAATTAGATAAGAACACACACACACACACACACACACACACACAGTACATTGAACATCTACAAATGATAAGCAGCACACAACACACACACACACACACACACACACACACACACACACACACACACACACACACACTTTCATATAAATGTACACAGGTTCACATAACATACAGACGCACACCAGTGCTCAAACACACATCGGTACTCATATACACTTATGATTTTATCAGCACTTCTCTGTATAGCAGAGAGAGAGAGAGAGAGAAAGAAAGGAGGAGGAGGAGGAGGAACATGTCTGAGCCATCCTGAATTTCGTCTCTCTCTCTCTCCCAGCACAGCTCAGTATTGTAATGGCAATCCATGTCAACGAAACAGGCAGCATAAAAGTCAATGTAAATATGTAACAGGCAGAATACATGACCAAGGAATATGTAGGCTACTACAACGCCAAAACACCTCTTCCTTAGCGATTTATTTTGTTTATTGCACCTTGACAGTCTGGTGATGTCATTTGTGTCGCTCTGACGTCGACATACTCGTAGTTTGCATCAGTGTCCAGACCCAAGGGTAGACAGCCAGGCGCCACAGATATAACCGACACACGTCTACACCACCCCTTGCTCATAGCGACACTGATGGGCCCCAGGTGGTACTGGCTGAGGTATGGGGGTGTGTTGTGGCCGCAGACAGCTGGGCACCACGGGTATAACCGACACATGTCTACACCCTCCCCTACTCATAGCGACACTGATGGGCCCCATGTCACCAGGGCCTTGTGGTACTGAAGGAGGAATGGGGGGGGGGTGTTGTGGCCGCAGACAGCTGGGCACCACTTTGGGGGCGGGGCTTGCAACAAAGAAAATCCCCCCCAAATAGAGGGGAAACATGGGTAACTCGGGCCAATATTTCTAAGGTTCATTTGATTCCTTTGGTATTTTTTTCTCACTGCTGTTGTTCTCGTGTTGCCTCGATGTTCAAGGGTCGTTACATTCCTTAGTGGCGGTGGTGTAACATAAATCTCTATATGACTTCACACCTGGACACTCAGTGCATTGTGCTGTCCATTCTCTCCACCTAATCCACAGTTTATCACATCATTCCTGGCTTATTTCCCAGGGATATCTATACTGCGCTCTGATTCTACACTATATAGGTGATTTACTGCTTAATCATATGCTTTGTACTGTGATCATATCGTATCGTTTATAAAGGCTCCTATAAGCTTGTATGCGCCGGCCTTGGTCACATAATGGCTCTCCACGCTGCTCGATCTCTGGCAACCTCCCTATTTTGTCCCTTATCCCTTAGGTCACACTCTATGTCCTCATCTCAGGTCTTTTTCGGTCTGCCTCTCGCAACCATAATATCTGAATGTTTCCTGTGCTTCTTACCATTTGTAGATGTTCACTGTACTGTGTGTGTGTGTGTGTGTGTGTGTGTGTGTGTGTGTGTGTGTGCTTCTCACCATTTGTAGATGTTCACTGTACTGTGTGTGTGTGTGTGTGTGTGTGTGTGTGTGTGTGTGTGTGTGTGTGTGTGTGCTTCTCACCATTTGTAGATGTTCGCTGTAATGTGTGTGTGTGTGTGTGTGTGTGTGTGTGTGTGTGTGTGTGTGTGTGTGTGTGTGTGTGTGTGCTTCTTATCATTTGTAGATGTTCGCTGTACTGTGTGTGTGTGTGTGTGTGTGTGTGTGTGTGTGTGTGTGTGTGTGTGTGTGTGTGTGTGTGTGTGATTCTTATCATTTGTAGATGTTCAATGCAATGTGTGTGTGTGTGTGTGTGTGTGTGTGTGTGTGTGTGTGTGTGTGTGTGTGTGTGTGATTCTGATTATGTTCTATGTTTTGTGTGTGTGTGTGTGTGTGTGTGTGTGTGTGTGTGTGTGTGTGTGTGTGTGTGTGTGTGTGTGTGTGCTTCTTATCATTTGTAGAGTTTCAATGTAATGTGTGTGTGTGTGTGTGTGTGTGTGTGTGTGTGTGTGTGTGTGTGTGTGTGTGTGTGTGTGTGTGTGTGTGTGCTTCTTATCATTTGTAAATGTTCAATGTACTGTGTGTGTGTGTGTGTGTGTGTGTGTGTGTGTGTGTGTGTGTGTGTGTGTGTGTGTGCTTCTTACATTTGTAGATGTTCAGTGTAATGTGTGTGTGTGTGTGTGTGTGTGTGTGTGTGTGTGTGTGTGTGTGTGTGTGCTTCTTATCATTTGTAGATGTTCAGTGTAATGTGTGTGTGTGTGTCTGTGTGCTTCTTATCATGTTCAATGTAATGTGTGTGTGTGTGTGTGTGTGTGTGTGTGTGTGTGTGTGTGTGTGTGTGTGTGTGTGTGTGTGTGTGTGTGCTTCTTATCATTTGTAGATGTTCAGTGTAATGTGTGTGTGTGTGTGTGTGTGTGTGCTTCTTACATTTGAAGATGTTCAGTGTAATGTGTGTGTGTGTGTGTGTGTGTGTGTGTGTGTGCTTCTTATCATTTGTAGATGTTCAATGTAATGTGTGTGTGTGTGTGTGTGTGTGTGTGCTTCTTACATTTGAAGATGTTCAGTGTAATGTGTGTGTGTGTGTGTGTGTGTGTGTCTGTGTGCTTCTTATCATGTTCAATGTAATGTGTGTGTGTGTGTGTGTGTGTGTGTGTGTGTGTGTGTGTGTGTGTCTGTGTGCTTCTTATCATGTTCAATGTAATGTGTGTGTGTGTGTGTGTGTGTGTGTGTGTGTGTGTGTGTGTGTGTGTGTGTGTGCGCTTCTTATCATGTTCAATGTAATGTGTGTGTGTGTGTGTGTGTGTGCTTCTTATCATGTTCAATGTAATGTGTGTGTGTGTGTGTGTGTGTGTGTGTGTGTGTGTGTGTGTGTGTGTGTGTGTGTGTGTGTGTGCTTCTTACATTTGTAGATGTTCAGTATAATGTGTGTGTGTGTGTGTGTGTGTGTGCGCGCTTCTTATCATGTTCAATGTAATGTGTGTGTGTGTGTGCGCGCTTCTTATCATGTTCAATGTAATGTGTGTGTGTGTGTGTGTGTGTGTGTGTGCTTCTTATCATGTTCAATGTAATGTGTGTGTGTGTGTGTGTGTGTGTGTGTGTGTGTGTGTGTGTGTGTGTGTGTGTGTGTGTGTGTGTGTGTTCTTACCTAATTGTTCTTACCTAATTGTATCTTTACAGGAATGAGTCAAGCTCGTACTGTCCTCTGTCTTAAACCATTTTCATCATACTACTCATTTATGCATTGTTTTGGCACACACTGTTTCATTCGGTAGTGCATTCCACTGATCAATTGCTCTTTTTGGGATACTAAGTTTCCTTACGTCTTTATCACCTCTCTTTTTATGCAGTTTTTTGCAGTGTCCTCTTGCTGATGCTTCCCCATAGGTTAAGTAATCATTTATGTCTATTTCCTCCTTCCCTGATATGCATTTATACAGCATAATCATGTCACCTCTTTTCCTTCTCTCCTGTAGTGTTGGTAGATTCAGTTTATTTAGTCTTTCTTCGTAACTTAGGTCCCTTAAGCTTGGTATTCATCTTGCAGCGGCCCTTTGAACTTTTTCAATCTTGTCTATGTGTTTTTTGAGATGAGGACTCCAGACTACTGATGCATATTCCAAGGTTGGTCTGATGAATGATGTTATTATCCTTCTTAGCATGTCTTCATTTATATATGTGAATGCTATTCTCATATTTGCAAGCAGTGTATACATGTTCCGTACCTTCTCACTGATGTGGTCAGCCGGAGATAGTCTGTTATTGATAATCACACCTACGTCCTTCTCTCTTTCTGATGTGTGTAGGGATTTATTTCCTAACGTATAATCCCAATCAGGTCTTTTTCCACTTTTACCAAACTTGATTACATGACACTTGTCCACACTGAATTCCATTTGCCATGTATTACTCCATTCATGAAGTTTATTTAATTCTACTTGTAGCTCTTTACAAGTGTGTGTGTGTGTGTGTGTGTGTGTGTGTGTGTGTGTGTGTCTGTGTGTGTGTGTCTGTGTGTCTGTGTGTGTGTGTGTCTGTGTGTGTGTGTGTGTGTGTGTGTGTGTGTGTGTGTGTGTGTGTGTGTGTGTGTGTGTGTGTGTGTGTGTGTGTGTGTGTGTGTGTGTGTGTGTGTGTGTGTGTGTCATAATGCTTCATGCAAAACGAGATCCACACGGCACTGAAGTCACTTCATTCAAAACTTCAAGTTATATTGAATTTTAAACTGGGCAAAATGTAAATGTGACTGTGTGCTGTGAGTGTAGGCTTTGAATCTATCTATCTATCCATCTATCTTTCTGTCTATCTGTCTGTCTATCTATCTATCTATCTATCTATTGCTGGATGCCTTATTCCCACAAGGCACAAACAAATCACCACAACATCACCCCATCCTCTGGCTTTTGGCTGCCCTCCCTCCAACTCACCCCCCCCTGTCTCTTATATCTCTCCATCAGGTGAACATTAACATGTCATAGGCAGAAATAAACTGCTAAGGTAGGGGTGCTAAGGAGCCTTTTTAGCCATCAAGTATACATGCTGCTATTAACAGATATTGTTGTATGGTAGTTGTATGGTAGTATGGTAGATAATGTTGTATGGTATATGGTAGATGATATTGTATAGTAGTATGGTAGATAATGTTGTAGGGTAGTTGTAGGGTAGTATGGTAGACAATGTTGTATGGTAGTTGTATGGTAGTATGGTAGATAATGTTGTATGGTAGTATGGTAGATAATGTTGTATGGTAGTTGTATGGTAGTATGGTAGATAATGTTGTATGGTAGTTGTATGGTAGTATGGTAGATAATGTTGTATGGTAGTTGTATGGTAGTATGGTAGATAATGTTGTATGGTAGTTGTATGGTAGTATGGTAGATAATGTTGTATGGTAGTTGTATGGTAGTATGGTAGATAATGTTGTATGGTGGTTGTATGGTAGTATGGTAGATAATGTTGTATGGTAGATAATGTTGTATGGTAGTTGTATGGTAGTATGGTAGATAATGTTGTATGGTAGTATGGTAGATAATGTTGTATGGTAGTATGGTAGATAATGTTGTATGGCAGTTGTATGGTAGTATGGTAGATAATGTTGTATGGCAGTTGTATGGTAGTATGGTAGTATCACATGAGATCAAAGAATGCCACCAAAAGTGTCAATTCCTCAGTATGGCTTTATAGATTGGCTAATTCTATACTCATTTGACTCTAACTTGGTCTAAAATTGTCATCTCTCCGTCTTGAATTTGAAGTTGTACCACTAGTCATGAAGAAGTGCTGTGGCAAGGATTATAGAGCCTTAATATTGTCTTTTTCTGCCACAGATCTATGTGAAGTAAGCTGCAGCAGGGTGAAAATCTGGGCCAAGTTAGAGTAAAAAAGGTGTAGATGACAATGATGATGATGATGATGATGACGATGATGATGATGATGATGATGATGACGATGATGATGATGATGATGATGACGATGATGATGATGATGATGATGACGATGATGATGATGATGATGATGATGACGATGATGATGATGATGACGATGCTGTCTGCCCTTCCCTTTTAGCCCTTTCAGGCCCAGGTGTGTCTGTGTTAAGCCAGCTAAACTCCTGTGACATTACTGGTAACAATGTAGCGAGACGCCTTTGAGCTGCGTGGGTTAATTTTGCTGTGTAAGGTTATAAGCAGTGCTAACAGTGGCATAATGTGCATCTCTGAATGTCAGGTGTCTAGCCTGTCTTGCCAAAGTCTGTCATACACTATACTGTGTTGCCATATTCTGCCCTGCCTTACCCTGTGTTGCCAAAGTCTGCCATACACTATACTGTGTTGCCATATTCTGCCCTGCCTTACCCTGTGCTGCCAAAGTCTGCCATACACTATACTGTGTTGCCATATTCTGCCCTGCCTTACCCTGTGTTGTCAAAGTCTGCCATACACTATAATGTGTTGCCATATTCTGCCCTGCCTTACCCTGTGCTGCCAAAGTCTGCCATACACTATACTGTGTTGCCATATTCTGCCCTGCCTTACCCTGTGTTGCCAAAGTCTGCCATACACTATACTGTGTTGCCATATTCTGCCCTGCCTTACCCTGTGCTGCCAAAGTCTGCCATACACTATACTGTGTTGCCATATTCTGCCCTGCCTTACCCTGTTTTGCCAAAGTCTGCCATACACTATACTGTGTTGCCATATTCTGCCCTGCCTTACCCTGTGTTGTCATACCCTATAGTACCCTACCCTGTCCTGCCTTACCCAAACCTACCCTACAGTACCCTACCCTGTCCTGCCTTACCCTAACCTACCCTACAGTACCCTACCCTGTCCTGCCTTACCCAAACCTACCCTACAGTACCCTACCCTGTCCTGCCTTACCCAAACCTACCCTACAGTACCCTACCCTGTCCTGCCTTACCCAAACCTACCCTACAGTACCCTACCCTGTCCTGCCTTACCCAAACCTACCCTACCCTACAGTACCCTACCCTTTCCTGCCTTACCCGAACCTACCCTACAGTACCCTACCCTGTCCTGCCTTACCCGAACCTACCCTACAGTACCCTACCCTGTCCTGCCTTACCCAAACCTACCCTACAGTACCCTACCCTGTCCTGCCTTACCCAAACCTACCCTACAGTACCCTACCCTATCCTACCCCACCATACCATACTTAGTTTAAGTCTAGCTTCTCTCACCGGCCTCTTACCATATCCAACAGTAGTTTGTACCATATCACACCTCCCCATACCCCTGCCTACCACACCTCTTCCTACCATACCCCTGCCTACCACACCTCTGCCTACCATACCCCTGCCTACCACACCTCTGCCTACCATACCCCTGCCTACCACACCTCTGCCTACCACACCCCTGCCTACCAAACATCTGCCTACCATACCCCTGCCTACCACACCTCTGCCTACCATACCCCTGCCTACCATACCAAACCAAGCCCTTGTATAGTTTGAGTGCTGTATGCTACCATACGGAGTGCCGGTAAATGCGTGATACAGGTCTATCTACCTATCTATTGCCAGACGCCTTAATCCCGCAAGGGATGGCCACAGAACAACATTTCGAAACACTAAACAGTACACCCATCACAAACATCAACACCGCTGTGCACACTTTCAATACAGTTAAACAAAATGCAGACAAAAGACACGTCCCTAGAGGCAACAGAACACCAGAAATTCAAGGCCTCATCAGACAACGGGACACACTGCAACACTCCCCAACACCCCATACACAAGACACCGTACAACGAATACAAGAACTCAACACTCAGATAAACAATAAAATATCAGAACAGCATACACTAAACTGGAAAAATTACCTCCAAACACTTGACCACAAAACAAACATCAGCAAACTCTAAAAAACACTAAATAGCATCACACTTTCCAACAGCAACACCACACAATCACATGCTGTCATCACAACAACAGACACCATACCCTCAAACAAACAACAAGCAAACACTCTCATCAATCACTTTTCACAAGTCAGCCATCTAAACCCCCATCCCGAAGACCGACGTATCATCCGACGTAAGAGACAGTTCCCCACAGACCCAGACTACGCACCTTTCACTTACAACCAGACGAAGCACATCATTAACAACCTCAAGCACTCATCTGCCGGTGGACCAGACAACATAAGCAACATTCACCTTAAACACCTAGGACCACAAGGCATACAAGCACTCACCAACATATCAAACTACAGCTACTCACACAACATAATACCCAACATCTTGAAGCATGGCAATATCATCACTATCCCTAAACCCAACAAAGACCCCACGTTACCCTCCTCACATCCCTCCATCACACTCCTCTGCACCCCCTCTAAAGTCACTGAACGGTGGTACTACAACTAGTTACACCTCACTCCCCCCCCTCCTTCCCCCGAGCCCAATCACAACATGGCTTTAGGCCACTACACTCCACAAACACCCTTCTTACAGACCTTACACAGAGAGTTTTTGATGGCATGAATTCAGCTAGGCCACCACACAGAGCACTCCTAATCATACTAGACATTAGCAAAGCTTTTGATGCCATCCCTCGCCACAACCTCACAAACAAAATACTCAACACAAACATACACAATAACGCAAAAAGATAGTTGGCAAACTACTTAGCAGGCAGATGTGCACACGTAACATTTGCCGGTCAGTGTTCTAACATCAAAAACTTCACAAACGGCGTCCCCGAAGGATCTGTTTTGTCCCCTACACTCTTTAACCGATACATGCACGACGTACAGTACTGTACCCACACCCCACACACCACAGATACACATAGCTTCCTATGCAGATGATATAACACTTACATGTACGCACCAAAACGCAAACACAGCTGCACACATCATTCAACCTTACCTCAACACACTACACGAATGTTTCACCACAAACAGGCTCAAAATAGCCCCAGCCAAATCTACAGTGACTCTTCTCACAAACTGGACAGCAGAGCACAGTCACATCCCACACCTCACTATAAACAACAGTTCCCTACCACACACACACACACACACACACACATAAAATCCTTGGTGTAACATACAATACATCAATGTCATTTAAACAACACATCACAAACATTAAAAATAAAATAACACCAAGACTCAATGCTTTGAGGTCACTTGCCCATACAACATTCGGACACAACAAAGAAACCACCACCACAGTATACAAACAATACATACGTTCAGTGATGAATTATGCAAGCCCTGCTTGGGCTTCTAACCTCACCAAAACACACCACAACACTCTACAGACCATACAGAACAAGGCCCTGAAAATAATCACAGGCTGCACAGCTACTACACCCACAGACCACCTACATCAAGAAACCAAAGTCCTCAAGGTCAAGGATCACCTAGACATGAGAGGCACCCAGTTTCTTGCTGCAGCCTCCACAAACCCACAGTATCCACTACAGTACATGGCAGCACTTCCACCCACACCAAGGAACATCAAAACAACACCCAGCACACGATACCATACACAAATACTGTCATCTCTCCCCCTTCGCCCACCTCAGACCAGCTTCCAGAAGCATATCCACACTCAGATCACTCGCCGCTCCATTCAGTCACTTCAAGACAACACACAGCTGCATGCACGGCCTCCTGACATCCACTCTTCTGAATCCTACCTTCCTCGTGAGGACATGGTCCACCTAGCCAGGCTGAGATGTGGGCACCATCCAACCCTCTTAAGCTACCAGAAGATGCTGGATGACTCCGTCGCTGATGCCTGTCCAGGATGCAACACAGCACCCCATACTATTAAGCACATTATGGAAGACTGCATTGCACACAATCACCTACGCCAACAACACAACATACACTCTTTGAGAGCTCTGTGGGAAAGCCCGGTCTTGGCCATGGCCTTCCTAAGGGACTCGGGGCTGTTCGGCCAGACTGCCTAGGGAACAACTACTACTACTACTACTACTACAAATCGCCTCCATGTCACCTTGTCCTCTGCCACATCACTGCCCTGCTTCCAACTCACACCCCGCTCTCTCATACTGTACCTCCACTCCATCCCTCCATCTCATCCTTGGCCTCCCCCTCCCTCTCCCCCCTCCACCTCACTCACATACACTCTCCTCATCAGTCTCTCACTCTCCATCCTCTCCACATGGTCAATGGTATTATTTGCTCACATACACCAGTGCCTCTTGTACTGTATACCAAGCCGCGTGGCATCAAATACACTCCACCCCACTGACTGCTGTTCTGACATTGTTTTACCTGAGGTGTTCTGTTCTAAAAGGTGCCTTGGGGTCTCAGTAGGTTATTTTATTTATTTATTGATTGATTTTGAGGGGGGATGGGAAAGGAGGATGACAGCTGGGTGTGGGGAGTGAGAGCTGTGATTGTTTGGGGTAGGGTTGCAAGAACCTGTCTATATATCTATTGCCAGACGCCTTAATCCCGTCAGGGGTGGCCACAAACAAATCGCCTCCATGTCGCCCTGTGCCCCGCCATTTCACTGCCCTGCTCCCAGCTCACACCCCCCTCTCTCATATACTGTACCTCTCCACTCCATCGCTCCATCTCATCCTTGGCCTCCCCCTCCCTCTTCCCCCCTCCACCTCACTCACATATACTCTCCTCGTCAGTCTCTCACTCTCCATCCTCTCCACATGGCCAAGAGGCAGACTGCACAAGCCCTGGTACCAGATCCTACAGTGTGAGTGGCTAGAGGCTGCTGGGGCTGGAGTAATGTGGAGGGCGGCCATTAGGTGACCCATGGCCACGTGTGTATGTTGCCTTTATAAACGGTACACAGCCTGTAATGCCACTAAGGGAAGTAGGCGGCTTAGCTGCCCTTAAATATACTGGATTAGGTTAGTCTAGCCTCAGGCCCCTACACTTTAAAGGCAGTGAAGTAGGTGTGCTTTGACCATTTATTTTGACATTCAGGTTACCAGTGGAATTAGGTCACAGTGGGTCTAGTGGGGTCAGGTCAGGTCCATATACATACATTTATAACCATTCAGGACACTTCAGGTCATGGTGGAGGTGGTGGTCTAGTGGTTAGAGAAGAGGCCTACCGTTTTAAAGAATGCGCGTTCGATTCCATGCAAGGGAACGAAAGTCTGCTGATCTGAGTCTCTAAAAAAAGATGACTGAGCTGCACCACCCACTGAAATGTCTTAACACCCCTGCTAATATCATCACAGTCCTGAGTGAGACTTGTGGACGGTGGGTATTAGTGGCCAAGTGGTGACGTGAAGGACTTGGGATGTAGGAGAACTGCTGGGCCTCGGGGATATGGCTGTCAAATCAATGGCCTCTTCCGTAGCAACTTGTTTGGCACATTACACCTTATCATTCTCTTGTATGTTACTTATATTAATGCAGACACAGCTTGCATCATTATCAGAAAGGAAGAGGAGAGTGAAAATTAATGTAATATGCAGAACAAATCGCTAATAAAGGTGCTACGAAGGAGGTGGGGGAGGGGTGTATTATGTGCGCTCGTTCATGTAACCCCTTTCCATGGTTCAAAAATTCCAAAGTAAACGCAGACGCAATAATAATAATAATAATAATAATAATAATAATAAAGGCCTACAGTGTTCCTTTCGCTTTAAATTGGCCAAAAATTGCCATCTTCTTATCCTGAATGCTGCGTTGTAGCAAAAGACGAATGCTGGTCGCTGGGCTATGGTGTTAGTAATGAAGAGGTATAGATGTCGAGTGTAGCATTATCCTTTTCTGCCGCTGAGGTACGTGATTATAGTTGTAAAAGGAAAGGTTTGGGTCGAGGACTTGTAATTCAAGAGTCAATGCAGCCACCAAATAACCTAGACTCACTAAAAATGCAATAAAACATCTACAGCGAACTATTAGACAACTCATCAAGACACATATAGTTTACAGGACGATACACTGCATCACGGTATCTGTCACAGTACATTATATTCGTCTAAGGGAAACAATAGAAAATTGTACTGTGATTTCTCCTCTGAGTCTCTAAAAAGGTAACATTTAGTACTGCTGAGGTTTTAACTAATTTTAGAAAGAGAATTTGAAACTAGAAAGGAGTGCCAAAGGTGGGAATTTTGTTCGTAGTTATTGACTTCGGCTTCATCTTATCGTCAGCAAACCCAAAATATCCGGCAAGAGGGTAGCATTCATGCAAATAATGTAGCATATAAATCTTTTACACAGCTAACTCAATCATAAGTGCAGCGATACTAGCATATAAACCAACAAATTGATCAAAACCACGATACCAGTTTGAACTTCGCGGGCATCACATCCGAGACGCAGGCAAGGTTCCAAAATTTTAAATGTTTTGAGCGGTGCACGTGCATACAATTGTTTGTTTATCTTTCAGTTTGAACGCAACCAAGCCAAAAAATATAAAAATCGAAATCATCAACGAAACAAAATTATTCTAATATTTTTAAAACGTGAAAACGCTGTGAAGGCATATTAAATCCCGGAAATGGTTAAAGATCTTTTATGAATACTTCCGAGGTTGGTGTTGCGAGTGTATCCGAAGCCATGTTTCAGGAGAGCATGTTAAAGTGATGTGGTGAGTATCCTAACTTGATTCCAGTTTACAGTTAATTTACTTGTATTATTGTGCTTGAGAACATTTGATATGGCAATGGAGATAACGCAGAGGTGGGCATTTCAAGTGTATTGGTGTTTCGTGATCATAAAGGGCGACAAGTCAACAAACGCTCAAGAAAGCCTGCTTCTTGATCATCCTGGTCCACTTCCATGATTTTACCACTAGCATCTGACTTACGCGCATAAATCTGCTTGTTAATATTAAATAAGGTAATGGAGGTTGTTAGGGTATAGGTATGTGATGGAGATATATGTGTTTTGAGACGGAGGTGTAAAAGAACAGACGCCGAAGAAGGCCAGCGTATCCTGCTCTGATTCGTTTTTCGGCAGCTTTCATCTAATTTACTTACATAATTCTACTCACTGATGTTAGATAGAGATTATTAGGGTGTACGTGTATGAGGGAAGGTGGGTGTATTGAGGTATTTGGCATTCTTGTGAGAGCAGACGTCGAAGATGGCTGGCGTAGTAAGTATCCTGCTCTGCCTCCATATTTTCTTTACTAACAACAATTTCCCCACTTAATTCTGCTTACTGTTGTTATGCAAGGTGATGGAGATAAATAAGTGTTAGTTTGGTGGGAGAATGTTGTTGTTTGCAGATATTTAAAGGATTTTTTTTTTTTTTTTTTTGTCCTTGCCGAAATTTTGTAAACTTTCTGCCCCCGAAATTTTTGTAATGTTCCTATGTTATGCATTTCCGTCGATTTTTTTTTTTTTTATGATGTGGGTTTTGGGGGTATTTTTTTTGGAGAGGATTCCGTGTATAACCACGCCAGTACCACTATTAATGTATACGTTGCTCAATCCCTATCCCATGACAGCAGGATGTGGCACTGCAGAGAGGTAACTTCATCCTGCAGTCCACCGGGTTCACGTCTAGATGAGCAGGGAGTCACAGTAACACTTTTACTACTGTCTGCTGACGATTTTATCTTTGTGGAGAGGATGGAGAACGAGAGACTAACGAGGAGTGTATGAATGAGGTGGAGAGGGAGGGGGAGGCCGAGGATGAGATGGAAGGATGGAATGGGGAGGTACATGAGAGAGGGGGGTGTGAGCTGGGAGCAGGGCAGTGAAATGGCAGGGGACAGGGCGACATGGAGGCGATTTGTTTGTGGCTACCCCTCACGGGATTAAGGCGTCTTGCAACAGGTAGATAGACGTTTAGATCAACCAGGAGTCACACTAACACTTTACTACTGCCACCTGCTGACGATTATAACTTTATTTTTCACCTTATTTAGCCAAGACGGGTTTTGTAAGTGGAAGGGTTAGACACAGCCTGCATGCAGCCCCACACTACCTTGGAGTCTCCTAAGCGGAATAACATCGGTTACTGATACAAAGAATAAAGCTGGAATTTGTACTCTAACTTGGACCACACTCTTGGCCTTTGGAAGCTTATTTCACAGCTCAGTGGCAGAAAAAGACAATACTGCGACTCCACATCATAGCCATAGCACTTCTTCGTGACTAACATCGTATTCTAATGCTAATCTTCTTACAACTACGGCCTAACATTCTTTCCATAGCACTTCTTCATGACTAGCATCGTATTCTAATGCTAATAATTTTATAACTACGGCCAAACATTCTTTCCATAGCACTTCTTCATGACTAGCATTGTATTCTAATGCTAATCTTTTTACAACTACGGCTTAACATTCTTTCCATAGCACTTCTTCATGACTAGCATCGTATTCTAATGCTAATCTTTACAGCTGTGGCCCAACAACATCCATTCCATAGCACTTCTTCATGACTAGCACTGTATTCCGATGTTAATCTCTATAACCCTCAGTACACGATGAAGAGAGAGCAGTTTTAGGCCAAGTTAAAGTGGAAACAGTATAATCCTGAGCTTAGATTAAAGAAACATAACAATGATTAAAAAAAAAAAAAAAACTTCAGTCTGTTGATGTATTTTCTTAGACGATATTTTGTTTCATTCTTGTCGCCTCGAGACGGTTTTGTGTAGATTTGGGAGAAATATTGTAATAGGTTAATGGAGACCTATTACTACTACTACTACTACTGCTGCTGCTGCTGCTGCAGCTGCTGCATTGCTCATACTACTACTAAAAAAAAAAAACGAACTTAAGGTGGTAATAGGGGCTGTTGCTGTGAACTGAAAGGCGATAAAAGGAATTGTGGGTATAAAGCTGGATACTAATGGTATTCACCTAACATCTTGTAATTATATTAGCCAAATTGCTTTCAATACTGCTGGGTTGGGGCAGATATTGCATAGTACATATAGGCAACGTGACTGTGTACTCTAATATTTCATTAAAGTTGTGTGGCCTGTGAGAATAGTGTGGTGCATTTATAACGCTGCTCTTCTACTCTATCTGGCTAGTTCTTGTGTGTTGTAACGACGGCTCAGTGTTGTTAGTGTCTTGTATATCATGTACCATACCGGGAATTCATTTCCTGCTACCACACACACACACACACACACACACACACACACACACACACACACACACACACACACACCATCAGAATGAGCTGTCCCCAAAACACGGTAAAATATTGCCAGGTGAGTTTTTAGTACTATTTACAGTCCACCCAGTACAGTACAACAATTTTGGCCCCACCTGGACCCTCTTCATGTAGGTAAGGGGTACAGGCTCCGAGTCATACAGGAAAAAACAAAACAAAACAATATGGGTATATATTCTTTGATAATAACAAGAGTAATATTGGTCACTTTCTCCCCCCACCTGCAACTAATTGTTCCTTTCACTTGCAGGTACGATGTTACTTGTTACTAGTGCGTTACTTGGGTTACTTGCAAGATGGCAACATGAATACAGAGTCAGGCAGCGGTACGTGGCAGCCTAAGTTACAGAGAACCAGTGGCCCCAGTGTAGTGGCTTTCGAATTAAGGTGAGTCTTTTAGCCTTCTTAGTGCACTGACACATTAATTTAGTCTGGCAGGCTCCATGTGATTTTAGTCAGTAGATCAACTCTGGAACTGTCTCCCTCCCTCTGTATTTCCTACATGAAAGGAGCGTTGTGATGTGGATGTGATAGGAAGCGTTAGGAGAAAGAGATTGAGGTGGTTTGGCCATGTGGAGAGGATGGAGAGACTAACGAGGAGAGTGTATGTGAGCGAGGTAGAGGGGGGGAGAGGGAGGGGGAGGCCGAGGATGAGATGGAGTGATGGAGTGAAGCACCGCCGGATTAAGGGAGGGGCCCAAGGGGCCCGGGCCCTGGGCCACCCACCAAGAGGGGGCCTCCCACCAGAGCAACTTGTGTTCATTTCATTTCGTGTTTATGCATTACATATTACAGCATTGGATGAATAGTCCCCGTTCAGTATTTCCTAACTAAAAGTGTCCTATTTATATATTAGGATTTAGGTTACCAGTCTGTGGTGTATGCCACTGGGGGAGTTGGAAAGGGGGCCTCCCTTCCAAGCGGGCCCCGGGCCTCCCACATGCTTAATCCAGCCGTGGAGTGAAGAGGTACATGAGAGAGGGGTGTGAGCTGGGAGCAGGGCAGTGAATTGGCGGGGGACATGGCGACATGGAGGCGACTTATTTGTGGCCACTCCTAACGGGATTAAGGAGTCTGGCAATAGATAGATAGATAGACCTACATGAAAATTAGTGTCTTTGAGTGTGGTGTGTTGTCAGTCCAGATCAGCGTCTTTGCCACTTCACTCCGATGATGTCTGAGTTTATCCTTTTCATCTCCAGGTCATTTTATTCAACTAAGACCGAAAAGAAAATTGAAGTGCCTGAGTGTTGTGTCTTGGTATGTTAAGCTGAGGTCTTTCTGAACCCTGTTGAGAATGGCAAGCACAGGACATAATTATAATCTTTTCACTTCTCTTTCTGTGTACATATAACTCTCCCATCCGTCTCTCAACTTTCTCCGTGCCTCTGCTTGCAATCCACACACTATATGCTTTCTTCATTTGCGCCACAGCCTGTCTCACCTCTTCGTTCCACCCTGCTGTTCCTTGCACCCCCTTTCGTGTTCTCTTCACCCACACACAACCTCACATATTTTTCATTTTGTTACTTCCATTAGCTTGGGAGAGAGGATGTTCACCCCCGGAGCTGGGGGGTTTAAAGTTGGTGGTATATCCGCCTGAGGATAATGTGGGGCAAACTAGGTCTTTCATGAAACACTTTTATTCTTACAAAATAGTCAAACAAAATGCCTCTCCATGTTTGTATCAGTTTAAGTCCATCGACCCTTGTTAGGCTACACCTGGCCATTACCAAGCTGAAGAGGGTTGGGAATCTTGGTCACGTTAGAACAAATATGGTATTGTACTGTAAAGTCACATGGATAGCACTCGAGCAGAATACACTAATTCCTTGTTATAGGTTGGCCTTATTTCTGTCTTTTTTGCTGTACACTTTTTGAATCCAGTGACATTGTCAGTGGTATGCTTGCCATCTGTACACCACTATGTAAGTTAAGACAACATTAATCCCTTCAATCCAGTGCCATTGTCAGTGTTATTCTTGTCATCTGTACACCACTGTGTACTTTAAGACAGCTGTAACCCCTTCAATCCAGTGCCATTGTCAGTGTTATTCTTGCCATGTGTACACCACACTGTACTTTAAGACAGCTGTAACCCCTTCAATCCAGTGCCATTGTCAGTGTTATTCTTGCCATGTGTACACCACACTGTACTTTAAGACAGCTGTAACCCCTTCAATCCAGTGCCATTGTCAGTGTTATTCTTGCCATGTGTACACCACACTGTACTTTAAGACAGCTGTAACCCCTTCAATCCAGTGCCATTGTCAGTGTTATTCTTGCCATGTGTACACCACACTGTACTTTAAGACAGCTGTAACCCCTTCAATCCAGTGCCATTGTCAGTGTTATTCTTGCCATGTGTACACCACACTGTACTGTACTTTAAGACAGCTGTAACCCCTTCAGTCCAGTGCCATTGTCAGTGTTATTCTTGCCCTGTGTACACCACACTGTACTTTAAGACAGCTGTAACCCCTTCAGTCCAGTGCCATTGTCAGTGTTATTCTTGCCCTGTGTACACCACACTGTACTTTAAGACAGCTGTAACCCCTTCAATCCAGTGCCATTGTCAGTGTTATTCTTGCCCTGTGTACACCACTGTGTACTTTAAGACAGCTGTAACCCCTTCAATCCAGTGCCATTGTCAGTGTTATTCTTGCCCTGTGTACACCACTGTGTACTTTAAGACAGCTGTAACCCCTTCAATCCAGTGCCATTGTCAGTGTTATTCTTGCCATCTGTACACCACACTGTACTTTAAGACAGCTCCCATCAGTCCAGTGATGTATTAATTATTTGTTCTTGGTATCTCTAGGCCACTTTATTCAGTTTAAAGACTACTCGTGAGCAGTTGTTGAGTAACTCTGGTCTGTCTGGTTGGGCAGACCTATCAGTCGCAAACAAGCCACTCCCCCTGCAGGGCCGTGCCATGCAGTGAACCAATGTTTCCTTGCAGTGGACAGCACCTTGCCACTGCCAGGTGCGGGCAAGAGTATGGAGGTTGGCTTGCCAGACGGAATTTGCATCTACATCCAGTAACAGGGACGCCATAGTAGGCTGCACATCATGCTGCTGTTTGGTGTTATGGTTACCACCCAGCGTTGTACGGCCATAGTAGGCTGCACATCATGCTGCTGTTTGGTGTTATGGTTACCACCCAGCGTTGTACGGCCATAGTAGGCTGCACATCATGCTGCTGTTTGGTGTTATGGTTACCACCCAGTGTTGTAAAGGGTTTCCTTTTTTTTTTTTTTTTTTTTTTTTTTAATGCAAGGAAGAAGGAACCAAAGGCCACAAGCCGCAAACTGTTCCCTCCAAGAGAAAAACAAGATACAAGGGAGAGCCAAATTCAAGAACCGATCATTTCGAGATGCCTGAACACACTGCGTTTGAAAGACTGGAGATCAAAGCTAGCAGGAAATACAGACAGAGGGAGACAGTTCCAGAGTTGACCTGTTGCATAAATGAAGGACTGGGAGTAACGATTAACTCTTGCATTAGAGAGTTGGGCAGAGAAGGAATGAGAGTTTGGTGCTAGACGGGTGCTACGCGCCCATCGTAGAGGTGGAGGAATGCAAGCAGACAGTTCAGAGGAGCAGTGAACGTTGAAGTAGCGATAGAAAAGGTTACAGGGAACCAGTAGGCTTGTCACTCAGTGTAGAGCCACCTGAAGTGGAAAGAAGAGTAATAAAAAGCAACAGGAAGGATGGGAAAAACAGGGAGAGAAGAGGCCAGACACAAAAAGGGAATGACAGGTGAAGGAAGAGGTAGGCAGCACTACATCAAGTGCGTGCGTGATAGTGGGACAGACACAAATGGGGAATGATGAATGAAGGAAGAAGTAGGCAGCACTACATCAAGTGAGTGGATGATAGTGGCCAGCAGCCACCACTGCACCCTGGTATAGTAAAGGCAGTAAAGAAGGTTATACTGTAGGCAGCACTACATCAAGTGAGTGGATGGTAGTGGGCAGCAGCCACCACTGCACCCGGGTATAGTAAAGGCAGTAAAGAAGGTTATACTGTAGGCAGCACTACATCAAGTGAGTGGATGGTAGTGGGCAGCAGCCACCACTGCACCCGGGTATAGTAAAGGCAGTAAAGAAGGTTATACTGTATCTAACCTCGCCAGTTTGAAGTCTGTCCTAAGCTGAATATAAACTTCCATAGTAGCAAGAATAATCTGAAGCATAGGTTTGGCCAGGTGGAGAGGATGGAGAATGAGAGACTGACTAGGAGTGTATGTGAGCGAGGACACCATGAATGAGATGGATGCATGAAATGAAGAAATATATGAGAGAAGGAGGTGTGAGATGGAGGGAGGGGAGTCAAATCGCAGATGACAGAGCAAAGTGGAGGCGATTTGTCTGTGGCCACTCTTTACAGGATTGTCATGTGGCCATATATATAGATAGATAGATTGACATACTGTAGATGTCACTGGACTGAAGGGGTTATATTTTCAATAATTTACAGACAAAAGGCTAATACATTTCCATTTGTAACTATAAAGCTGATTTGCCACTTTGCTTTGGTGATGGAGAGGGACGCCTTCATGTGGTGGCACTGATATATCTGGGCGGCTACACTGCATGGTTAAATAACACCCCCAGCTACTGCCCTGCCCCCCGAAAGGAGAATGGTGGACTTAAAAAAGCAACAGATGAACATGGCTATACTACAATATTACCACTACTACTACTACCACCACCACCACCACCACCACCACCACCAAGCACTGCCAAGTTTCCCCTGATTTAACCACATTCCCCTTTGCAGGGAAAAGTTCATTATTTATTTTCAACCTTTACCTGACAATGAGACCCTCCAGTAATTAGTCAACATCTATTTTAGTGATTATTCTCTCCCTTACTGTCTTCTCTCCAGTGTTTTGTTCTTTTGCTTATCATGCGTCTGCATTGAATTAGTGCCATATGGTGTTTGACAGGCGCTGGGAATCCAGTATTCAGTTCAGTTCCACCTTATTCTATCAGTTGATATTTGTCCCCAGGTGGCATGGTGGCTGGCCGGAGTAGTTTGGTGCAGAATAGATGCGGAACGTGACTGGTGGAGAAGGCCAGATGGACGACTCGTTACCATGGCAACCACCTGATGCTTACGGTGAGCATTTTCTTTGTAATAGACTTTAATTTTTACTTTTGTTTTTTGGAAGCTTTATATATTGGACAGATTTATTATTATGGACTAGCGGTAAAATATATAGACTTTTGCATTTTGTCATATATATATATATATATATATATATATATATATATATATATTTTCATGATAATGCTGGCAAGGCATGATGGTTGGGTGGGTTACAGTGATGTCAGTGGTTGCCCCTGGGTTAGTTGTTGTTGTTAGATTTACCTCCCTTGGCAGGACCGGGCCAAATAAGGGCCCGCCAGAGCAGATCTGAATAATTAATGGGGCTCAAGGACAGCTGCTGGTGGAGTGGATTGCTGTTGAAATGTGGGTTCAGTAGCAACAGCCGGAAGTATTCACTGCATTAGTTTCCGGAAGAGGTCGGGGGTTTTCTTCTTTAAATTCCCGTAGGCAGTGTTGGCTACTTCTTCAGGGTCAGTGTCGAAGTTCAGGAGAGGGTCGAAACTGGCGTGCTGGGGAGACGAGAGTTGGTCGTTGGCTACGTCAGTAGGAGGTTCCACTACGCTTCTGTCCATGGTGTCGTCTTGGAGTTCGTAGGCAGCAGGTCTTGGTGGGGAGGGAGGTGCCACTGGATCTTGGGAGATCAGAGGGTCGGGAGTAGACTTCCATTCCTCCCCAGCTGCTGGTGGAGGTGAGTGGATCTCAGCGGTGGTCGTATCTAGGTCCATAGTCGAAGCTGGGTCATTAGGAGTGGTAGCAGTCGCCCTGTTGAGAGGAGCATCCAACTGCAGCCATTTCCGCGGTGTCGTGTGGGGTGGGACTGGCTGCAGTGGCCGGGGCCAGTGCTCCTGACGAGTGGCGGGACGGGCATTGAGGGTGAAAATTTTGGGAATGGCAAGGCGGGGCAGCCCATTCTCCTCAATGATTTGAGGGAGGAGAGTGCGCAGAGCCGCCCTGTCATCACCGCAGAAAGCCCTCGCCGTCGCGATGCACATCGCAACGATGGTGTCCATCTCCCCAGAGCACCTAGGACCCTTGGACCGGTGTCTCCGGCCCGTGGGACGTCATCGTGCATAGGCAGAGCCCTGCACAGCAGCACACCCCGGCCCAGAGACATCCCTGGCCTCAGGACCCTTAGGAGACTGTGAGAGACTGAACTCCACCGTCTCATACTCGCCAAGAGAGTGCTGGAGGTGCCGTGTATTGGGTGCAACGATCACTCAACTGTGCACGAAAACATCAGCACCAGTGTCCTGTCGCGTGATGAAGCCGTACGCAGCCTTAACGTTGAACCAACACACGATTCCCCTGATCTGGGCTCCCAGCTACTCGGATGTGCTGTCAGATGCCCCCCTCAGCGCGTCTTAGGCAGTAGCAGGTGTTCTGGCCATGACGTCTATTGGTTCCGCTAGCCGAGTTTCACTAGCTCTGCAGTGATGCTCTACCCACGGCTGATGGGCCGGAACTGCCTGGGTTAGAGAGAGAGAATAGGAGAAACTGCAGCATGGTTAAGAGATATGATTTAGATAATGTTAGAGAGAGTGCCCACGAGTAAGAGAGAGAGTAGGAGAAACTGAAGTATGGTTACGAAATTTTATTGATGGAGAAGTGACGATGGCAGGCCCAGCTGTTGCCAACCAGTTCTTAGTAAAATTGAGCCTGTTGTTGTTTATATATCATGTTGGTGTTGTCACTGTCCATACTCATATATCTAATGTTTAAAGGTATATTTGTCAACAGAATACCGGATATTTCTACTGGCTCGATTTCTGTTTAAATACCATCATCATTATTATTACCGCCTCCACTACCACCACCACCACCACCACCATCACCGCCACCACCACCACCACCACCATCATTATCCTCCTTCTCCTCCTCCTCCTCCTCCTCCTCCATCATCATCATCATCAAAATCATCATCATCATCATCCCCGACGCCTTGTTCCCCCTGGCTATTTGAATCTGGTATAAATGTTTGTGGATGCTGCCTCATCCTATCGCTAAGTAGGATAGTTAGCATGATGGTAGTAGTATAGTATAAGCTGATTTTCATACGGTTAATGTGTCGTGCAGTATTTATTATTATTATTATTATTATATTTTTCAGTCACGCTCCGAATACTTAGTTGTGTTACGTGTAATTCGTATGAGTCTCCTTGGTTACTAGTCAGATCAGTCCTTCACACCTTGTATACTAAGTCGTGGTTACGTGAAATTTGATGAGCCTTAGTTATGAGGTAATGTGGATCTCCTTGGTTACTAGTCAAATCAAACCCCCCCCCACCTGAATACAGTATTAGGTCATGGTTACGTAAAATTCGATGAGCCTTAGTTATAAGGTAATGTGAATCTCCTTGGTTACTAGTCAAATCAATCCCCCACCTGAATACAGTATTAGGTCGTGGTTACGTGAAATTCGATGAGCCTTAGTTATGGTTAATGTGAATCTCCTTGGTTACTAGTCAAAAAAAAAAAAAAAAAACCAAACTGACTACACTTGGCTATCAACCCAGCTGAAATGGGATGGGGATCATTATCAGATAAGAATAAACGTCTTTCTGTCTATCTATCTATCTATTGCCAGACGCTTTAATCCTGTAAGGGGTGGCCACAAACGAATCGCCTCCATGTCATCGTGTCTCCCGTCATTTCACTGCTCTTCTCCAAGCTCACATCACCCTCTTTCATATACCCCTCTACTCCATCCCTCCATCTTATTCTCGGCCTCCCTCTCCCTTTCCTCCCCTCCACCTCACTCACACTCTCCTTGTCGGTCTCTCATCCTCTGCACATGGCCAAACCACCGCAGTGTCTTTCTCCTAACCCTTTCTATCACGTTCACATCCACACCACAACGCTCCTTCACGTCTTCATTTGTCAGTCTCTCCATGTAACTCCACATGAAAACATACACATAACTGCACTTAGGCTATATACACTGTTACGGAACAGAGAAAGATAACGTACACTTTAAGTGAGAATACTAAGAGTCACTACTGTCCCGTAAAGTTCCAGGTTCAAAACAAAAGAGTTAGGTAAAATTACAAGTTAAAGTTTAATGCTCAAACTAACAACAAAACATTCAGAACTCATAAGGATAATGTAATGGCAAAAAACAGGTTAAATATATGGTTAACTGCAATAGCCTCTATTAACACGAAATTAGCAAGAGTAAATTTATCTAAGTCAGCCCTGATAAAATGAGATACCAGATAATACTCAGTGAATGCCAGATAAATTATTACAGATACAAAATATTATCAAACATGACTGACATAAAACCCAACATTAATCAAAAACCTCACTAGGCCTAAGAATTAACCTTATGCTACACAGTACAAGAAAAAATACAACAGTTATACTCAAATTACACACAGCTGCTAGATGTTTGGAGATTTCTTGAGCACTCACAATAATAATATCTGTACAGGGGAGGACAGAGATGTGAACAAAATGAGGAGCAGATCTAAGTGGCAATGATGCAGAGACTGAGCTCATTATATAGGAGCCAGGAGAGCTTGATACAACTTGTAATAAGGACGCGCAAATGAAGCCATGGGGACATAGAGTTCACAATCCCGCTCTGGACAACAGAGAGAACGACTTACTCTACTATAACGGTAGAAGGGGGGAACTGAGGCAGAACACGCTCGTGATCAAACATGCAGCAACTGTGCGTTAAAAATCACACAAAGGATGATGAAATCATAGGCTATGTAACACCTCCCCACAAAGAAAAAAGAAATTTACAAAGGAAATTTCTTATTACTCTAAAACAATCTGTACATGGCATTACAGAACATGCAAATGTCTTTCCTAATGTTACAAAACATGAGATCTCCCTAGCACGTTCAGTCATAGGTACTTGCCAGTATCCCTTTAACAAATCAAACTTACTTATGTACCTAGCCTTTCCGATCTTGTCTATGCAATCTTCCACACGAGGGAGAGGGTAAGTGTCTGTTTTGGTTATCTGATTAACACGTCTGTAGTCAATGCAAAGCCGCTGTGACCCACCTGGCTTAGGGACCAGAGTGACAGGAGAACTCCACTCGCTCTGACAGGGCTCAATCATCTTGTGGTCCAACAGGTAGCCAAGCTCCTTCTGGATGAGAGGAACTTTCACTGGGTTCACACGGTAAGGAGGCAGTTTAATTGGCTTTGTGTCTCCAACATCGACATCATGCATCAACACAGTGGTTCTTCCTGGAGTAGCACGGAACACTTGCGGGTACTCCTGCAGTAATGCCGAAAACTCCTGCCTTTCCTTGGGAGGTAGATGAGAAAGCTTAGTCTGGAGATCATTCATGACATCAGGATTCTTCCCCAAACTATCACTCAGGCTCATACTGCATGGGAGAGCTTCACTTGCAGACTCGGGTGGAACAGCTACAGTGCAGACTGGATTATTTTCGTCCCGCCTGTGATATAACTTAAGCATGTTGATGTGACATAGTTGCTTGCTCTTTCTACGATCTGGTGTGGCGATGACATAGTTGACATCACTGAGTTTCTTCTCCACGAAATAAGGGCCACTAAACTTGGCTTGAAGAGGTTGCCCATGAACTGGTAGCAGAATCAAAACCTGATCTCCTGGCTGAAAGTGGCGTAACCTGGACTTCTTATCATACCAAGTCTTCATCTTCTCCTGAGCAGCTCCTAAATTCTCTCTCGCCAGCTGTAAAGCAGTGGACAGCCGTTCTTTGAACTTCATCACATACTCCAGCAGGTTGACGTCATCTTCCTCCGACAGCCAGCATTCCTTGAGTAGCTTAAGGGGTCCTCTTACTTCATGGCCAAACAGTAGTTCAAAAGGTGAGAAGCCCAGTGATTCATTTGGAGATTCTCTTGCAGCAAACACAACGAATGGAAGACCTTTATCCCAGTCTTTCTGATGTTCCAAACAGTATTTCTTGAGCATTGATTTGAGTGTTTGATGGTATCTCTCCAACGCTCCTTGGGTCTGGGGATGGTAAGCTGAAGACGTGATCTGGGAGATGCCCAACTCTTTCAGAGACTGCTTGAAAACATTCGACATGAAATTACTTCCCCGGTCTGACTGTACCTCCTTAGGCAGACCAAACTTTGTGAAGAACCCTAGCATTTCCTTAACCACGTTCTTTGCTGAGATGTTTCTAAGTGGAATGGCTTCAGGATAACGAGTAGCCATATCAATCATGGTCAACACATAAGAAAATCCTGAAGAAGTCTTAGGAAGAGGGCCCACAATATCCACCAACACACGGGTGAAAGGCGCCTCAAAAGGAGGAATGGGAACTAGAGGTGCAACCTTTTCGGTCTGATTACACTTCCCCACAACTTGACAGGTGTGACAAGATTTACAATACCAGGAAACATCCCTGAAGATACCTGGCCAGTAGAAGTGTTTCAAAATGCGTGCCACAGTCTTCCTCACTCCAAGGTGTCCTGCCAAACTGGAATCATGAGCCACTCTAATGATATCCTGCCTACAAACACGAGGGATGACAACTTGATGTACAACCTCCCATTCACAGTCGGCTGATGCTGTTGGGGGTCTCCACTTCCTCATAAGTACTCCTGACTTTACATAATAACAAGTAGAAGCACCAGCTGACTCTTCCTCACTGCAAGCAGAGTTAGCTAGACCTTTCAACTCAGGGTCAGCAACCTGCAACTCAACCAACTCTTGACGAGACAAATTATCAACACTACGGGGTACTGCCTCATCTGGTGAGTGGTCCAAATTAGCAAGAAAAGTGTCAGCTAGGATAACATCATCATCATCATTATCCTCTAAATCACCAGTAACTTTAGACTTAGCCCTAGTGACAGCACATGCAGGGAACACATCAGGGACATCACAATCCTGGGATGCAGCCACTGGCTCACCAGACAACTGAGGAGCTGGACACACTTGACTTCCACCAATATCATTTCCAAGTAAGAAAGTTACACCTGACATTGGGAGTGTCTCAACCAACCCAACCATAACAGAACCATTAACAAAACCAGACTCTAAATTCACTCTGCACAGAGGAACAGAGAAGTAATTATTCCCCACACCTTGTAAGATTACAGTTTCATCAGAGGAATTAAAATTAGAGCCTAGAACACTGGTCAGCATAAGGGATTGGCAAGCACCTGTATCACGATATATTTGAACTGATTTCCTGTCATTACTGTCCAGAGGACTGACAAAACCATCAGACAGGAAATTAGCACATGAACTCTTGAGAGTGTCACCCACGTTACTGCTCAAAAGAGGAGCTCCATCATGAGAATTTAAGTTACCCCTCAAAGCAGGTTCAGTTAACTCAGTTAAAGAATTCTGGGAACTCTCAAGAGTGGACACTAGACCAATTGACTGAATATTTAAAGACTCCTTTTTGTTCACATCACGCTGTCTCCTGAAACATCTCTCCGTAGTATGACCAAGCTTACTACAATAAGTACATTTACTTTTCTGAAATCTAGAGGTGAAGCTGGTATTTACTTCCTGAGAAACATCATCCTTATTCTCTTTCCTGTTACCTGTACTCTGAGTAGAGGCAACGTACTTACTCTCAGCTTTCCCTTTTTCTCTAGAATATCTCTTGTGAGTGAGAACATACTCATCAGCTAAAACTGCAGCATCAGACAAATTATCTATTCTTTTCTCATCAAGATATAGGCTTACATCTTTATAAATACACCTTTTGAAGTCCTCCAGCAAAATCATCTGCTTAAATTTGTCAAAATCAGAATCCACATTCTTAGAATTTAACCACTGCTCCAACAAATCTTCTTTGATTTTTGCATACTCAACATGGGATTGCTTATCTTGCTTGTAAGTTGTCCTAAATTTTACTCTATAGGCTTCAGGAACAAGCTCATAGGCCTTAAGAATCAAGCTCTTAACTACATCATAATTATCAGACTGATCCTGAGGCAAAGATGCATAAGTTACTTGAGCTTTACCGGTGAGAACAGTTTGAAGGAGTACTGGCCAATACTCCTTAGGCCAATTAAAACCTGTAGCTACCCTCTCAAACAACTGAAAATACTTTGTTAAATCAGATTCATTAAAAGGAGGGACAAGTTTAACATTTTTAGCCACATCAAAATCATCAGAGCTAGATGACCCAGTTCCACCTTGTTTCATGCGATACTCATGGTCTGCCTGAATCCTGGCAAGTTCAATTTGTGCCTGAGCCTGTACCTGTGCCTCTTCAATACGAGCATTTGCTTCCTTAACACGAGACTCCGCCTCCTTAGCCTTAGCCTCCTGCAGAGCTAGCTGTAACTTAGCTAATTCAATCTGCGTTTGCTCATTTGGAGGAGTTACATTAAACAAGCTTTTATTAATCATGCCAACAATTTGATCTTTAGAATGATGAGAGTGAACTGCAATTCCCAATTGTTGAGCAACAAGCTTAAGTTCATTCTTTGTTCTGTTTTCTATATCACACACTGTTTGCACATTTGACAAAAAATCTTTGGCTTCATCAAGTGTAGAAATAGTAGCCATCATGAATATATCACAGTCACAAAATATCAAACAATATCCTTATGATAATATCCTGAATATCCTGATATGAGGTCGCCAAATTTATGTTACGGAACAGAGAAAGATAACGTACACTTTAAGTGAGAATACTAAGAGTCACTACTGTCCCGTAAAGTTCCAGGTTCAAAACAAAAGAGTTAGGTAAAATTACAAGTTAAAGTTTAATGCTCAAACTAACAACAAAACATTCAGAACTCATAAGGATAATGTAATGGCAAAAAACAGGTTAAATATATGGTTAACTGCAATAGCCTCTATTAACACGAAATTAGCAAGAGTAAATTTATCTAAGTCAGCCCTGATAAAATGAGATACCAGATAATACTCAGTGAATGCCAGATAAATTATTACAGATACAAAATATTATCAAACATGACTGACATAAAACCCAACATTAATCAAAAACCTCACTAGGCCTAAGAATTAACCTTATGCTACACAGTACAAGAAAAAATACAACAGTTATACTCAAATTACACACAGCTGCTAGATGTTTGGAGATTTCTTGAGCACTCACAATAATAATATCTGTACAGGGGAGGACAGAGATGTGAACAAAATGAGGAGCAGATCTAAGTGGCAATGATGCAGAGACTGAGCTCATTATATAGGAGCCAGGAGAGCTTGATACAACTTGTAATAAGGACGCGCAAATGAAGCCATGGGGACATAGAGTTCACAATCCCGCTCTGGACAACAGAGAGAACGACTTACTCTACTATAACGGTAGAAGGGGGGAACTGAGGCAGAACACGCTCGTGATCAAACATGCAGCAACTGTGCGTTAAAAATCACACAAAGGATGATGAAATCATAGGCTATGTAACAACACATACAGACACATCCACTTCCACACCACAACACTCCTTCACTTCCTTATTTGTGAGCCTGTCTCTCCATGTAACTGCACATGAAAACATACATACACATACATAAACTTATATACGCATACATACACATCCACTTCCACACCACAACGCTCCTTCACTTCCTTATTTGTCAGCCTGTCTCTCCATGTAACTCCACGTGAAAACATACACATAACTACACTTATATACACAAACATACACATCCACATCCACACCACAACACTCCTTCACTTCCTTATTTGTCAGTCTGTCTCTCCATGTAACTGCACATGCTCCTCTCAAATAACTCGTTTCCACTGCTCTCACTCTCGCCTTGTGTCCTTCCAACAATAAACCAATGTGGTGTGGGTAAAGGTTTGATGTGTTGCTCAGTAGTGCAGTATCTCAGGTGACAGGCAAAGAGAAAGCTGCCCTAAATAATCACTGTGAAAGATGACTGTAGTTGGTTCACCTTAACTTGGTCCAAATTTCGTCCTTTTGCAGCTTATTTCACGTAGCAGGTGGCTGAAAAAGTGTGTGTGTGCAAACAAGAAATGGTGTAGTGCTTGTAGTGGACATCTACGTACATACATCATACATACATACATACATACATACATCATACATACAGTATATACATACATATTCACACATACTGTACATACATAGACATGCATACATACATACATACAAATACATGCACACACACATTGTACATACATTCTTTTATATATATATATATATATATATATGATTCATCAGCAATGCAATCAGTTTCTTTCCAACCCCAATATTGTTCTGTTCATAGTACTCTGAGATGGGTTGGCCTGGTGCACAGAATAACACATGGCCTATAGTTCTTTCACCTTAACGTGGCCCAAATTGTCGTCGTCTTACAGCTTATTTCACACAGCTAATTGGCAGAAAAAGACAATGCTGTGGCTGTACTCACAGCACTTCTTCGTGACTAGCTTCGTGACAATGTTTCACCATAACTTAGCCCAGGTGTTGGTTATCTTGTAGCTTATTTCACATAGCTCAGTTGCAGAAAAAGACTGCTATGGCCCTACATCCCTTTCGCTGCACGTCGTGACTAACATCATACTCTAGTGGGGAACTATAATTATTACAGCTTGGCATTCATGATGGAGAGACGGCATTTTTAGGTGCAACCTGTGTTCTCTTCAGCCATTCCATAGCACTTATTCGTGACTGGCATCATATATTAGTGTTAATCTCTGGCTACTAGTCACAATTCAGAGTAGAGTGAAGGCAGTTTTTGGCCAAGTTAGTGTAGAAGGAGTATAGCATCACTGACATCATTCCTTTCAAAGACGGTAATTTTAGTCGTTGCCATAATTTAGTTTCAGATTTTGTTTCACACACTAACTTCCAAACTCATTAACTAGGTCTGATATGCAGAATAAATCGGTAAGCAAGATGTGTTAGGAATTCTCAAATGTCATTTGCAATAAGACCGGGAGTCTGCGTTGCCATGGAGATATTTGCTTTCCCGTCAACTTCATCTTACTGGCTAACGAGAGAGAGAGAGAGAGAGAGAGAGAGAGAGAGAGACGTCGCTCTCATCCTCACTCCGCGGTGACCAGCATAAAAATGGCGATATTTCACTAACTTCACCTGCCAGCTGTGTGTTTTTGGTACAGGCGGGTGTGTATATGGTTATTACAACACTGGATCACTTATGTATCGCCTGTGTACCTGAACAACATTATTTATGCCAAAAATAATATTCTTTCAGTATTGCCAATATAAGGAGGAAACGTACCATCCCAGTTACACTCTTAAGACAAATAAAAACAGCTTTACTTCCTAGTTTGTAATAAAGGGATGGTTTGTATGGTGTTAATATTACAAATAACTATATTTCCTATGGTATATCTCCTTTATTTTCTTATTATCCTGGTGGTAAAATCCACACCTGGTCAACAGGTAATGCAGTGCTGATGTGGGAACTGTTGTGTGTCAGTCTGTGCTGGAAAAGGTTCAAGGTTTGGGTTGAACTGCTTCCTTCAAGTCAGGTAATGTGTGTTTAAGCTGCAGTTATCATTGATGCGGCTGTCTGGCTGAACCCAAGTGAACACATGCCATATAACAACATTAATTGCACCATCAGTTGGGTAAATTAAACCCCAGTATTTAAGAAAATGCTGGAGCACTGGCAGGTTCGAAGCATGGTTGGTCTGAAGTGGTTGGTGTGGTGGATGAAAGGAGGGTGTAGTGCAGAAAGGGAAAATAGGAGAGGATAGACCAAGACTGATGCTGTGTGAGAACAGAACATTTGTTAGGGTAGGACAAGACAGGCCAGACGTCAGGCTAAGTTTGATTGTACAAAATGTACCAGGTAAAGTGATTGGAAAGGCTCAGGTCAACTTATACCTGCTGTTTCTGTTCTTGGTATCCAAACCTGACAGTCTTTACTACAGCACCACCAAGCAGTGCAACTTATTGTTTTAATGGTAATATTATTTTAGCTGCATTGATTTATTTCTGTGTTATTACTGTTAATTATGTATGCAGGAAGGAGGCATTTTATTGGGTAGTTATGTAGTGTGATTAACACAGAAAACCTATCTACACTAACAGCACATTAGGCAAACCCGCTGATTTAGTTCAGCCAAAACCTGTGCTGTATTTACTGTATAAACTGTTCTAAACATAAACTGTGTATATAACTGCCTGTATAGACGCTTAGCATCACTCAGGCAACTAACAAACACTTTACAAAATAATTAGTCAATATTACAGTGACAAAATATGACAGACAAACCACCTGTCATACTAGATAACTTATGGCGTTGAGTTTATGCTGTAGATTAGTTAGGATCCTTTATAAATGCTAGCCTGACGCTCTCACAACACCCACGGGGCATAGTTATAAATCATCCCAGGCCTTAGTGCCGTATAGGATTCTTTGACGTAATATTTTGATCGCTATTCACAACGCCACCAAACCCTTCACAACGGAATTATCTATCTATCTATCTGTCTATCTATTGCCAGACGCCTCTATCCCTTATACGGGGTAGCCACAAACAAATCGCCTCCACGTCACCCTGTCCCCCGCCATTTCACTGCCCCGCTTCCAATTCACACCCCCTTCTCTCATATATGGAACTAAGAGTGAATATTACAGTGATAAATACAACACACAGTTGTATGTATTATAATTCACTGCTACAGGAACGTGTATATGGGAAGAAATGCCTCTCTCTCTCTCTCTCTCTCTCTCTCTCTCTCTCTCTCTCTCTCTCATAGCAGCAAGGAGAGGTGATCTCCATGGTAACGCAGAATCACTGTCTTATTCCAACATCTATTTCGTAACACCCTTACCTTGGCGATTTATTCTGCTAGTTACACCTCAGTCTCCCTGTTTATGTTATCGATGAAAATTGTCATGTTAGAGATGGGAAGGATAAATGTTAGGGTGTAATATGAAAAATTAATCGCAAAGTAGCAGGTGTTGCGGAGTCTCCTGTGTTCCTTATAGAATTCACTCTTGTCACATCGGAGTAAAATCGTCTGGAGGTGGCAGGAATAATAATAATAATAATAATAATAATACTAATAATCAAAACTCTAGACTATACTCCTTCTACTCAGACTTGGCCTAAAATTGCCACTGTCCACCTTGAGCGCTGAGTTATAACGGTAGGTCAGCATTAAAATATGATGCGAGTCACGAAGAAATGCTGTGGCCAGGATGTACAGCCACAGTATTGTCTTTTTCTGGCACCGAGCTTCGTGAAATAAGCCGTGAAGACAGACAACCTGGGCCATCAATCATTCAAGTAGGCTTCGTAACACCCATCCTTTAGCGATTTATTTTGGCTATAACACCTCAGCATTGTCTTGTTTAGTAATTATATGGTTTTAATACAGTTTACATCAGTAACATGCAAATAGGTACTGAGGTGTGGAGTGCGGAATAAGTGGCCAAGGTAGAGGTGTTACGAAATAAAGCATATCGTCTTGGCTATGCTTCTTCCATTTTACCTGCACCTCGCCATGTGGAAGGACTCTGTTCCCATCCTGGCCAGGCTCTGCTTGCCACAGCAAGGCGCCTTCTTGCATGTGCTTGATGGGTCTGCTCTTCCCCACACACACCGAGATAAAGTAACAAAGGCAACAATAAATGTGAAGTATTTGTAATTAATAAGTGGTTGAGGAGGTGGTGGCATTGGCGGTGGTGTTGGAAAATTAGTTATATTGGTCAGTCCATCCAAGTTATTTTGGTGCTGTATGTAACAAAACTGTTGTATATACCATACACACCATATACCATACACACCATATACCATACACACCATATACCATACACACCATATACCATACACACCATATACCATACACACCATATACCATATACCATACATACCATATACCATACACACCATATACCATACATACCATATACCATACACACCATATACCATACACACCATATACCATAAATACCATATACCATACACACCATATACCGTACACACCATATACCGTACACACCATATACCGTACATACCATATACCGTACATACCATATACCGTACACACCATATACCATACACACCATATACCATACACACCATATACCATACATACCATATACCATACACACCATATACCATACACACCATATACCGTACATACCATATACCATACACACCATATACCATACACACCATATACCGTACACACCATATACCATACACACCATATACCATACACACCATATACCATACACCATATACCGCACATACCATTACTGTACACACCATATACCATACACACCATATACCGTACATACCATATACCATACACACCATATACCATACACACCATATACCATACACACCATATACCGTACATACCATATACCATACACACCATATACCATACACACCATATACCATACATACCATTACTGTACACACCATATACCATACACACCATATACCATACACACCATATACCATACACACCATATACCATACACACCTATACCATACACACCATATACCATACACACCATATACCGTACACATCATATACCATACACACCATATACCATACACACCATATACCATACACACCATATACCATACACACCATATACCATACACACCATATACAACACATCTAATTATAGCCCATAACAAGTCTATACATAAATAAATTGGAAAAGCATATACATTGCTATGAAACACTAGCCTCAATAAAGTGTACTAGTAGTAATTGTAGATGTTAAAGAGTATGATGCTAGTTGGTGTGTGTGTGTGTGTGTACTATGAGGGTATTTAATTCTAGATGTTATGTTAAGAGTATGCATGCTAGTGTGTGTGTGTGTGTGTGTGTGTGTGTGTGTGTGTGTGTGTGAGTGTACTATGAGGGTATTTAATTCTAAATGTTATGTTAATAGTATGCATGCAAGTTTGTGTGTATGTATGTATGTGTGTGTGTGTGTGTGTGTGTGTGTGCTGTGAGGGTATTCAATAAGTGCCAGTATACACGCGTGTGATAATTAACTCCTTGTTTAATTAATAGGTATACATGCTTATTTCCTCTGTCTCATTTCAGCACACTCACTGCCATCCCCACGCCCACACCAGCAGCCTGAGCCGTCTCCGCAACACACAAGGGCCTGCAGGTGAGTTGGCAGTGTATTAAAGGCACACACACACACACACACACACACACACACTCCATCACGTCATTCCTCTCAAACACAAGAATTTTTACTCTTTCCTACATTCACATCCCCAGTCCCGTGGAGCCCTTAAATGGGCAGGGGGTGCTAAGAATCTCACGGTTGCCTCAATTACAATCTAATTCCTTTGTCAATGCAAAAAATACAAATAAAATTGGTAACTGGAATGTGAGAACGCTAAATCATGACGGTAAAATTGATGAGTTAGTGAAGGTTTTTCAAAATTACGGACTTGATATTTGTGCTCTGACAGAAACTAGATTAACTGGAGTCGATAAGTTGGATTTGGAGGATGGTATACGTTTATTGATATCTGGTCGACAGGACGGAATGCATTATCAGGGAGTAGGATTGTTGCTGGGTTGTAAGGCAAATAAGGCTTTATGTGAGTGGGATCCTATAGATGAACGATTGTTATACGCACGGTTTAAATCAAATCATGGCAACATCAGTCTGTTTGTGTGTTATGCACCTACTAATGATGCACTCGATGAAAGGAAAGACACATTTTATGAAAAGTTGCAAGAAGGAGTGGGAAGGGTACCTAGACATGATGTTTTGATCTGCGTTGGAGACTTTAATGCAGTAATGGGCTGTTCAAATGAGGGATTTGAGGCATGTATGGGTAAGATGGGAGTTGGTAGTAGGATGAGTGAAAACGGAGTGAGGTTTGGAAGCTTCTGTCTAGCAAATGACTTAGTCATTGGGGGCACACTCTTTCAGCATTGCAATATACACAAGACAACTTGGGTGTCGCCGTGTGGAAAATATAAAAATCAGATTGATCACATCGCTATCAGTAGGAGGCATAGAAGTTCTCTGCTAGATGTTCATGTTAAACGGGGAGCGGATATTGGTAGTGACCATCAACTCAACATTGCAAAAATAAGGTTTAAACTTAAAAATCAGAAGAAGGAAAAATCTGGTGTTGGAAGATACGATATTGTTAAGCTTAGAAGGGAAGGAGAAGAAAAGGAGGAATTCAGATTAGAATGCAGAAATAGGTTTTTGGTGTTGGAAACGTTGGAAGAGGGGGAGAGAAGTGTAGATGAGACGTGGGAGGATGTGAACAAAGTTTTGCATGAGACTGCTGAATGTACGATTGGAAGGAGACATAGCTTCAGGAGAAAGAAATGGATATCAGAGGAAACGTGGGATATGATAAAAAAGAGAGGTGAGGCTAAATTGAGGAGTGAGATGCAATGCGTTGATGAACAAGAGATTGAATTAGCAAGAGCTGCGTACTGGAGTTTGAATTCAGAAGTAAGAAGGTTAGCTAGGAGAGATAAAAGAAGATGTGTGGATGAAAAGGTTGCAGAGACTGAAATCTTAATAAACAAAAATGATGGACAGAGTCAAAGAATAGCATATGAATCGATTAGAGAACTGAGTGGTAATAAAGGTAAACGCAAGGAAATACCAGTTAGAGACAGGGAAGGAAATTTATTGACCAAAGATGGAGATATTAAAAATAGATGGAAAGAGCATTTTGAGACAGATCTTAATAGACCAATACCACCAGAAGAGGATATACCGTCTGCTCAGGAAGATTTAAATATAGAAACAGGAGAGTTGAGGCTTGCAGAAGTGGAGAAAGCAGTAAAACAGTTAAAGAATAATAAGGCACCAGGGGAGGATGGTTTATTTCCAGAAATGTTTAAAGTGGAGGGGGATAGATTAATAATGATCTTGACCAAGCTATTCAATAAGATATGGGTGACGGGGTTACTACCATCAGTTTGGAAGAATGGTGTGATTGTTAAAGTTCCGAAGAAGGGAGACCTGAGTGAATGTGGTAATTGGAGGGGAATCTCTTTGTCACCGATAGCTTTGAAAGTTTTCAGTAGAGTGTTGTTAAATAGGTTGGAGCCAGTGGTTGAGGGTATTCTGAGGGATGAACAGGCTGGTTTTAGAAAGGGACGTGGTTGCAATGATCAGATCTTTATAGTTAGGCATTTGATGCAGCAAGTTAATGAAATGAGAGTACCGTTAAGTCTTTGTTTTGTTGATTTTGAAAAAGCTTTTGATAGTGTTTCGAGAGAGACTATGGGGAAGATCATGAGACATTATGGAATACCAGAGGAGTTTGTGAGGGTCATTATGAACATGCATGAGGACACATTTTGTAAAGTGATGGTTGATGGTTGTCTGAGTGATTCGTTTGAAGTCAAGTCCGGAGTAATTCAAGGTGGTGTTCTATCGCCTTTACTATTTATATTGGTCATTGATTACATTATGAAACGCGTTGGAACAGAAACCGGTGCAGGTATACTTTGGGGAGAGAACAGGAAACTTTTGGATTTAGATTATGCAGATGATATAGTTTTGATTTGTGATGGGCCAGAAGAGATGCAGAGAGTGTTGGACTGTTTGGTGAGTGAAGGTCGCAAGGTGGGTTTGGTTATTAATTGTGGAAAAACTGAAATAATCAATATGAATATGGAAAATGCGCAGGAATGTGTAATTGGAGGTATGGTTGTAAAGCAAGTTGATAGGTTTAAATATTTAGGTGCTTATTTAGCCAAGGATGGTTCTTTGAACTTTGAATTCGAGGAAAGGTTAAAGAAGGCTAATCAGGCAATGGGAATGCTTAAAAATATTTGGAATAATAACAATTTCTCTGTGCATACAAAAATCAAACTTTATAAGGTAATGGTTAGGAGTATCTTAATTTATGGACACGAGTCTTGGTACAGCACAGTGACTATGGAAAATAAATTCTTGGTGTTTGAAAATAAAGCACTTAGAAGAATATTAGGAGTTAAGTGGTGGGAAAGGATACCAAATAGTAGAATTAGAGAAATAACGGGAGTGCAGCCGATCGATGAATATGTTAGATTCTCACGATGGAAGTGGCTAGGACATGTGTATAGGAGACAGGGAATAGTACGAGGTACACCAGGGTGGGTGGCACTTGGTAGGAGAGGTAGAGGAAGGCCAAAAGAGACGTGGGTGAGGACAATGAGACGGGAAGCTGGAGATGAATGTTGGGGAGATCTTGAGGAGTCAGCACAAGATAGGATGTGGTGGTGTGAGTTCATCGAGGCCCTATGCATCCCCGAGGGTGCCGCAGGAAATGATTGATTGATTGACATTCACATCCAGATTTCTTCTCTCTCTCTCTCTCTCTCTCTCTCTCTCTCTCTCTCTCTCTCTCTCCCTCTCACACACACACACACACACACACACACACACACACACATTAACCAGGTGTAATATGATGAGTAATTAGCTAAGGTGACATAGTAGGCTTCTTAACACCCGTCCTTCAGCGATTTATTCTGCCTATAACACCTCAACATTGTCTTGTTTAGTAATTTTATGGTTTTAATATAAATATAGTTTACCTCAGTAACATGCATACAGATACTGTGGTGTGGAGTGCAGAATAAGTTGCCAAGGTAGAGGTGTTACGAAATAAGGCCAGCTGGAGTACCACCGTGAGTCTGCGTTGCCATGGACACCATAGGCTTTCCCGCCAACACCACCGTCCCTGTCAGCAGTTCTTCGGGAGGGGGACTATTCCGTGGCAGTTATTTTCAGTAATTCGGTTGTACAGTTCTGTGGCTGCATTTAGCGGTTATTTGTAAAGGGTAACGGCAGGGAATCTAACGGTGTTATAGACATTTTTATAAAGGCTCAGGAATGTTGTACATGTACTTTTATGTAACGATTATGTATTATCTGACATCTCAGATAAAAAATATTCCTAATAAGCCCAAACTAAAATTCAAAGCATTTGGTCAGTAAATATATCATTATATAACGAACAGCACATCAGAAAGGATACTTTGGCCATTTTGGGCTTATCTGTTCAAGCACCCTATAGAGTATCCAGATTACCCCCCCCCCCAACCCCACCCATTTAGGAACTCAGAGAGAAGAGAGAGAGAGAGATTTGCCCCTCATCCTGTCTCCTCGGTGGCCCACATAAAACTGACGATATTTCCACAAACGTAACTTCCGTGTGTGTGTGTTTGGTACAGGGGAGTGGGTACAGGGTCATTACAACACTGGCATCATTTATGTATCGCGTTTATACCTACATAAGTATATTAAAGGCAAAAGTGTTGGTGTTACAGTGGTGCCAAGTTAAACAGCAATACTGTCATCCCACATCGGTCTGACAAGCAAAGGAAAGCAACTCAGGTTTGTGGTTCAAGGGATATTGAAGGCTTATATTGTCAAAGTAATGTGTCAAACATTATTATGTAACTGTCTTTACCACTAAGCCACTTATGTCGTAAAACATTGAATTATTATGTTACTGTCTTTACCACTAAGCCACTTATGTCGTAAAACTTGGAATTATTATGTTACTGTCTTTACCACTAAGCTACTTATGTCGTAAATCAAGCACACACTTTATTATCAAAGTAATGCGTCAAACATAGAATTATTATGTTACTTTCTTTACCACTAAGCTACTTATGTCTTAAACATTGAAGTATTATGTTACTGTCTTTACCACTAAGCTACTTATGTCGTAAATCAAGCACACACTCCCAAATCAGCAAATATTTTGTATGTGCCAGTTGAGTCTGCGTTGCCATGGAAACCACTCGTTTTCCCGCCAACAGCAGCACCTCCCTCTCATCCTCTCTCGTCGGTGGCCAACATAAAAATGACGATATTTCCATTATTTTATCTTTCTCGGCTGTTTCTTTGGGGCAGGAGGGTGGGTGTATGGATAGTACAATACTTACACCACTTATTTATTGCAGACGTTGAGGATAAAGAATATTTACAGCAAAATAATATGCTACATAGTGTTCTCAAGTATAATAAGACCAGTAGCCTGCCGATTCAATCTTAACTCATAGCAAAATTACTGAGGCTTCTTGTTTTTAGTCAACTTAGGGTTCATGAAAGTTTAATATTTTCAATAATGACTATTTTTATGCCATTTCCCTTAATGGTATAACTACTCATATGATAATAAAATCAAATTTGGTAAATGGCTAGCACGCCTACATCTGGGAACTGGGTGGTGTTGCAAGACCTCGAGGTGTTGGTTGAACTGACAAATGTCTTTGGTCGAGCTGATTCATTGATTCAGTTCAACGAGGTTAGATAACCTGCGTGTTTGAACTACACTCTCCTATGACTTTATTCTCACTAACACAGCCATAACAGCACATCAGTACGGTTAATTACCATATATTATCAGCGACAAACACCTCAAGCAGCGTTAAAAAACAACCCTTGTTGTGGATCTTGCTGCTTAAATTATGAAGCTAGAATCTGCAGTCTTTGGCATCCATGTTGGGCCAGGGAGACCAACGCAACACAGAAATTACAAGAGTGATATCTTGGCGATTTCTTTCATTTAAGAGATAATTTTGTGATATTGCTTGTATAGGCCAAGAGGCCAGTGTGTACCATCTTCAGGCGGACTACCAGCCTCCAGAATGACCTAATAATGATACAAGAGACAGCCATTAAACTTAGATCAGCCAATTAGTTACTTGCAAGGGTTTCTCTTCTTAGTGTTACAACTTGACACTCTCACCAACAACACCCTAAAAATGACATCAGAATTAAAATAATTTTACCTTAGCGCCGTTGATCTATTTTGTATTATTATTATCAACTGATGTGACTGAGAAACTTGCCAATTTGGGTGTAGTTATGTAGTGAAGTTAAGGCAGACATCAAGTGCACATTAGCACCACATTAGCTGACGTGACACATTAAGTTCTAACAAAATATGACGTAATATTCATAACATTTCTCACCTTTACCTGTGTTCAGGAGCCTTTTGTTTTCACTGGTATATCCCCCAAACACTTCACAACCATACCAGGCTGAATATTTAGCTGGAAATACCTCCATACACAGCGATTTCTGATACCGATTTACTTCCGTAAAGGAATATTTATCGTAAGAAATGGTTAAGATCATTTACGACTACGGTGCTACAGCCATGGCACCCTCGCATCACCCCACACAGTTGCCAGATCACAGGGTGTCTCCGGAAATTGCATGTCATAAATTCAGTTAACAGAGAGACACGAATATCTCACAGAATGGTTTTGAATTATGACCGCTAAGACAGCAAGGACGAAATATGTAAGAGAGACGAACAGTCTTTATAATATCCTTTTAATCTGGAACCGAAATCAGAGGCCAAGGGTACTTTTACTGTTGGTAACATTGGTATGCACATCATTTTAGCTTTAAATACAATTATTCGACTATACAGGCGAGAACTAAGCTATATGGGTATTGTAATATCGGTACAGCCACCCGTCTGCACCAAGAAAACAGTCCTACGCGATAAAGCAGTGGAAATATCGTCATTTTTATGTCGGCCACCGAGGCCAGAGGGTGGCTGGGAAGTCGCTCCAGTGGACAGGGAAACAAATGGTTGCCATGGCAACGCAGACGCTGGACTGTATTATTGTTTACATTTCTATAGCGATTTGTTCTGCTCATCACACTCCAGCATCTGCTTAGATTATATCAGTACAAATAATTCCAGTATCAAAATGATATTAATGTCATAGAAGAGAATAATTAGTTAAAATACGAGAAATATATTGCTAAGGAAGAGGTGCGAGGGAAGAGGGTTGGAGTAAGTGGATGTAGGTGGGAGTGGATAGGTCTATCTGTCTGTCTATTGCCAGACGCCTCAGTCCCGTTTGGGGTGGCCACAAACAAATCGCCTCCACGTCGTCCTGTCCCCCGCCATTTCACTGCCCTGCTCCCAACTCACACCCCCTCTCTCTCATATACCTCTCCACCCCATCCCTCCATCTCATCCTCGGCCTCCCCCTCCCTCTTCCCCTCTCCACCTCACTCATATACACTCTCTTCGTCAGTCTTTCACTCTCCATGCTCTCCACATGGCCAAACCACCTCAGTGTGTTCCTCATAACACTTCCTATCACATCCACATCCACACCACAACGCTCCTTTATATCCTCATTCGTCAACCTGTCTCTTCATGTGACTCCACAGGCTCGTCTTAAATAACTCATTTCCACTGCTCTCACTCTTGATATGTGTCCCTCCAACAATATCCAAGCTTCACTTCCATACTTTAGAGTTGGTATCATAATACTGTCATGTAGTAACTTTTTCACTTCCATGCTCACTTCCCTGATTCTTATCACTGCTTTCAAAGAACCAGCAACCTTTCTTCCCTACTGTACCCTTTCAAGCACTTCACCCTCCAAACCTCCATCCTTACTCATCACACTACCCAAGTACTTAAACTTACTCACATATTCCAATTCCTCACCATCCAACCTCGCTGTCCATTCACTGACTTCACCTCTCTCAAAGACCATCACTTTACTCTTCCCTACATTCACCTTTAGATTCCGTTTCTTGCACACTCTCCCAAACTCATCCACCAAGCCATGCAGCTCCCCTTCGTCTTCACTCAACAACACAGTATCATCTGCAAACAACAGTACAGGGAGTTTCCAAACACTGTCCTCTCTCACCAGGGCCACTCCAACATCCACTACCCTACCCTGTACCTCTTTTATTACCCCATCCATGAACAGATTGAATAACCATGGAGACATGACCCATCCCTGTTTCAACCCAACTTTCAAAGAGAAAAATTCACTTAGTTCACCATTCACACGCACTGCAGCCTTAGCACCATCATACATACTCTTCACAGCATTCAACAACTTTCCATCTACTCCATATATTCTTAACACTTTCCACAATTCTTGTCTATCCACCCTGTCATATGCTTTCTCCAAATCCATGAAAGCCGCATACAACTTCTTTCCCTTCTCTAGACTCTTTTCCACTAAAGATCTAAGAATGAATATCTGATCTACACAACCTCTTCTCTTCCTAAAGCCTTCTTGTTCTCCAACTAATTCCTCTGTTCTTTCTCTAACTTTGTCAATAAGTATCCTACCATACACTTTTCCATTATACTAAGAAGACAAATGCCCCTATGATTACCACACACTTCTTTTTCCCCTTTTCCTTTGTACAAGGGAATAATTATACCTGACTTCCAATCCTTCGGGACTCTACCTTCCTCCCAGGCCAATCTGCACATCTTCCACATCCATTCGGCTACTATCTCTCCCTCATGCTTCAGCATTTCACCACACACTTCATCAATTCCTGGGGCTTTCCCCAGTTTAACTTTCTTCATTGCATCCACAACTTCTGTCCTACTGATTTCTTCCTGTCTTCTTCTAGGTGTAGGGTTTTTTAAGATGGTGTTGGATGGTGTAGGTAAGAGTGGGTGGGTGTAGGTTGGTGAGGTTTAATGTGATTAGTTATGCAGTACATGGGTGTAGGTAATTGTGGGTGTAGGTTGTATATGATAAGTGTACGTAACTATGATACTGTGTTGGTGGGACTGAGTGGGTGTGGGCAATTGTGGGTGACTGAGGTTGCATTTGGATGGGTGGGGATGCATATACTGTACAGTAAGTGGGTGTCGATGGCTATTATGTCGGTGTGGTTGGGTGTAGGTGATGGCCCCACCTTGCCCCCCCCCCCTTGATTAGGACTTGGCCCCACCTTGCCCCCCAGAGATTAGGAAATGGCCCCACCTTGCCCCCCAGATTAGGACATGGCCCCACCTTGCCTCCCAGATTAGGACATGGTCCCACCTTGCCTCCCAGATTAGGACATGGCTCCACCTTGCCCCCCAGATTAGGACATGGCCTCACCTTGCCCCCCAGATTAGGACATGGCCCCACCTTGCCTCCCAGATTAGGACATGGCCCCACCTTTCCCCCCAGATTAGGACATGGCCCCACCTTGCCTCCCAGATTAGGACAAGGCTCCACCTTGCCTCCCAGATTAGGACATGGCCCCACCTTGCCTCCCAGATTAGGACATGGCCCCACCTTGCCTCCCAGATTAGGACATGGTCCCACCTTGCCTCCCAGATTAGGACATGGCTCCACCTTGCCCCCCAGATTAGGACATGGCCTCACCTTGCCCCCCAGATTAGGACATGGCCCCACCTTGCCTTCCAGATTAGGACATGGCCCCACCTTTCCCCCCAGATTAGGACATGGCCCCACCTTGCCTCCCAGATTAGGACAAGGCTCCACCTTGCCTCCCAGATTAGGACATGGCCCCACCTTGCCTCCCAGATTAGGACATGGCCTCACCTTGCCCCCCAGATTAGGACATGGCTCCACCTTGCCTCTCAGATTAGGACATGGCTCCACCTTGCCTCCCAGATTAGGACATGGCCCCACCTTGCCTCCCAGATTAGGACATGGCCCCACCTTGCCTCCCAGATTAGGACATGGCCCCACCTTGCCTCCCAGATTAGGACATGGCCCCACCTTGCCTCCCAGATTAGGACATGGCCCCACCTTTCCCCCCAGATTAGGACATGGCCCCACCTTGCCTCCCAGATTAGGACATGGCCCCACCTTGCCTCCCAGATTAGGACATGGCTCCACCTTGCCTCCCAGATTAGGACATGGCCCCACCTTTCCCCCCAGATTAGGACATGGCCCCAACTTGGCCCTCCCAACTATGAAGACCTGCTACGCCACTGGTCTGACGCTGCATACTGTCAGCAGTGGCCTCGGCTAAACGACTTTCAGAAGCTTTTGTCCCTACTCAGTAACGACCCTGCTTCCCACGGCTCACCACCTCCATCTCATCAGTTCTCTTGCATCTTGTTTCTCCATCTCCTTCTTACTCTTCTTTTCATTTTTTCCACAACCACCTCGCTTTAGCACACTCGTAGTCAGTTTGTCATATACACTTTGTTCTTCGGCTCCCTCTCTTTCTTCCCCCAAACTCCCCACTCTGTAAGCACGCCTACACACCTACTTCCAACTACACCCAGCCATACCCACCATTTCTCACCCATACCCACTTACAGCTTATAACTACCCACGCCAAACTACATCCACCTATGCCCTCCCACAGCGACCTACGCCCTCCATACTAACCTACATCTACCTTCATCCATCTACACTCCCTACACTCGTCCATATGCAACTGTACCCAGATACACACATTTACGCCTACCTACACCAATTTACACCAGTATACATCCACCCTCGCCCACGAACAACCACTCTCACTTACCCATAAACACCCACATCCATCAATGCCCATCTCAGCACTCCTACACCCACTCACACTCATCTACCCCCACCCACACTGACATACACCCATCAGCTCCCATCTACACCTGTCATAAAGACTTTGTAGTTACTTGTAGAGAAGTATATTTTAGACTTGTGGTCGAACGGCTTTTATATCTTGTAGTAGCTTCCCCACCAAATGTCATGTAGTGACAGGAGAGGTAAAGAATAGTATGGGACTATTTTTATTTGTCTTAGAAATATTAACAAGTCTCTCACACGGAACGAATATAAGTCCCGGGTAGCTACCTCCCTGTCTCGCTATCTGTCTCTCTCTCTCAAATCGCTAAGCCCTTCTTCCGTGACCTGTCTCTAGGGTCGCTTGTCTCCTTCTACTCTCTCTTTCCTAAAATCTGGTGTAGCAGGGGTGTGTCACGTGTGTTCCTCGTGGATGGAAAGCTTAAGGAGCCTGTGTGTGAGTATGTGTGTATATGTGTGTGCATGGTTACCAGATCTTTGTTCACGAAAGGACTGGTGACAGCTAACTGCATCATCTCCTTACTGGCCGCTGTTGTCAGCTTTCCTCAGTGTTAAGAGTGTGTAAGCATGTTTAGCACTGCTCGATTCTCGCAGACACAACACCTTCTCATCATCTGACTTCCTGCTTCTATCTATCTATTTATCTATTTATCTATTATGTAGTCCTATATCTGCTCGGTCGCGCAAAAATGGCGTACCATCGACATTTAGTAGTTATAATATATTAATACATACTACATACACATTATAATGAACTTATAAGCTAATTAAGTGAAATACATAATATTGTAAAGTAACATAATTGTATGAATATTGTATACATATATTATTCATAGTAAATAGTGATTATTCAGTAATATTACATTTTAAATAAGTTGTATACATATTTGAATAAATGCATTAAAGTAAATTATTTAACTGTAATACAGTATGTACTTGGGATATTATAGTGAAATGCATACATGCAAGAATAAAAATAGTTTAAAATTAAGATTATTGTAAGAGTTATTAATATATCATTCAAAGATAATGGTACTGGTCAGTCATATATGGGTCATTCTTCTTTGTATTATTATTATTATTATTTTTTTATTTTTTTTTTTTTTTAATATATATAATTAATACTATATCCAAAATATATACACTTCATTCAGGGTGGTTAACTGTGATGTTAACTCTCCCCCCACTAAATAATGACTCCAAATTAGCAATTCTTGCATGCATTCTGTGCATTGCGAACAGCAGCACTGCAACTACAATGCAGACGATTATAAAGACAGAAGGTGCTTGGCTATACACATAATATGGGTTGAACATACTCAAACTCAAATCTTCCCAGGGCTTCATTGTTTCATTGATCAGCTGCATAGTTTCAAACTTGGGTGAAGTCAGCTTAATACTTGTGCTCATGTTTAAGTTCATATTAGGCAGTGGGTGGAAATGTTTGTGTGTATGGTTGATAATTGCGTAGTGATTGATGGTGGAAAAAGTAGACATGGATGGTGTAAATACCGCACAGTAGTCTGGTGCTATGTATAATCCTGAGGCTGATGTATGAGATGGTGGTATATCTGGACAGACTATGTAAACTGATGTGTTATGAGGGAAATAAAAAAACTGTGAGTGTCCAATGCGTTGATGGTGTACAAGTTTATCTGGAGCAAAAGTGAAGTTGCAATGATGATGAATATTGTTATTGCTGATGATAACCATTTCACAAGGGACCGTATCAGTAGGCTGAAACGTGAAAATGTACGCAGGACAAAGATGAACAGCATGTAAGGATGTGCGGCACTTACGCTCAATCGTTGACTCACTTGCGAAAGTGACAGTGTCTCGTCTCTTGGAGACCATGATGAGTTCGGTGTCTGTGTTGATGTTGATGATGACCAAAGTGTTGTTATTTTTATAGGGAAAAGGGTGTATTTGGTATACTGTGAACAGGTCTTCAGTGATGAATGGTACATGAACTATCACTGATGTTGGTGTTAGTGTTGCTTCTAAGTACGGGTAATATTGCATAAATTCCCTACTGCGGAACAATGGCTTCAATTTATGTTTATGTATGCCTTGACTAACTATCTGACGTAGCTCATGAACTGGGAGTAAGTCATTTGTGATCTTGCCATCACCAGCATTCGAAATTCCTTGCATAAGTGCCCTGAAACGATCTCTAGTGTTCTCTAATTGTAGTAGAATCGTGTCAATATGTTCTGTGATGATGGAGAAGTGCTGGAAAAGAGTAACGTTGCCCTCTAATTCATTTATTTTATCTACACTCTCGAGAGCTACGTTTTCTGCTTGTTTCAGATTTTTCACAATTGTCTTCATTGCTGAGTTCTGTCCTGTGATGAATTTATCCTGGTATGTTAGTACCTGAGCTATCTTATTAAATTTGTTGTTTATTTCTTTAAGGTCATCCTCTGTAGCCAATCCAAAGATGTTCCCAAGAACTGCGCCGCCCAGATCGAACAAACCGCGCTTTTGGCGAGTACGTGTGATATTGTTCCTGTCGCTCAGTACCTCCATTCCATAAGATGGGAGATCTTGGATCATGACGAGTATAGTTGACTTCGCCTGTTCTAGTTTCCATTTCGCTAACTTCACCATTTCATCCACTTCCTTGGTGTTATGTGCTTGTGAAACATAATTCCCTATCTTGAAGTCCAGAGTTCGCATCGGCGTCGCAAGTCTTTCTAGATAAGTAGGTAAGTCATACAAGTAATCTAGACTTATTTCAGTACTCATGACGTCCTTGACGATTGTAGTCGTGGCCGTTGGAGCTATGAGACATCCTTGTCGTACAATATGCTTGGGGTCTAGGTGCACATATACTCTTACTATGTATAGGAGAATCCATAGCATAAGTCCCTTCATCGTAACCTACCGAAAAAAAAAATCTATTAATTTCCTATAAAGCTGTGGTTGATGATAGTGATGATGTGCGTTACGGTTGGCTGTTATTTCATTTATAGAAGGAGTTTAAATCGATATTTAATTCTCGTAAATGATGTACTGTAGATTTCATTGGAATAGTTGCACCTATGTTCGATTGTTTGGTATATGACCTTAATTTCTTTTTGTAATCATTGTTGTGTTCTTGCTTGGTTTCTTGAGGTACGTTCACCTGTTCGGTTGTATCCGAGGCTGAATAATTATGTGATAATTCCCTTGAAACTCGTTTTAAATGGTCAATATGAACTTGTTTTTCCTCGCCACTTGAAAGTGACTTAATTAAAACTTTGTTTGCTTTTATGTTAATTACTCTGTATGGGCCCTCAAATTTTGGGGATAATTTATTGTCTCTCGTATGAATAACTCCGTAAACAATGTCTCCTAAGCTGATAGGTGAATCTTTTGCCATCTTGTTAAATGCCTCCGTCATTTCTTCCTTGGACATCGTTAATTGTTTTTTCACTCTTTTGTGAATGTCCTGGAATTCACGTAACCGGAGTTTAGAGTAATCATCGTAATTGTATATAGGCATGCTGTCACCTTCTAGGAGCTCATATGGTAATTTTTTATCTGTGCCATATATAATGAAATGTGGTGTGTCACCAATGGATTTATTTATAGACCCATTAATGGAGGCCTCTACTCTGGGAATCCAATCATCCCAGCTTGCATAATTTTCACTGAGAATGTGTCGTAGCACATCTAATACCTTTTTATTTTGTCTCTCTACCAACCCATTCGATGCTGGGTGATAGGCCTAACCTTTTTGATGTTGTATTGTTTACATATTTCTTGTAAGATCTCAGAATTAAATTCTCCTCCATTATCACTTATTAATACCTTTGGGGTAGTAAAGCGACATATTACATTATCTGTTATTGCCTTTGCTACTGTCTCTGCTGTCTTATCTTTAATTGGAGCTAAAATGACATAACGGGAAAAATGATCCGTTGCTACGAATAAGTATAGGTTATTATTGTATGATAATGGCATCTTGAGTAAATCAACAGCGACAACGTCCCATGGTTGATGTGGTACAGGGTAATTACCCATCGGTGCGGGTGTGATTGGGTATCCTTTGTGTTTCGCACATGATTCGCATCTGTCTATATGATTGTTTATATCTCTTCGTAATGAAGGCCAGTAATATAATAGCTGGGCTTGGTTGAATGTCTTATCCTTTCCAGGATGTCCTGCATGTGGGCTGTCGTGTATCATTCGTAATACTTGGGGTATCATGTCATTAGGTACTACCAACAGGTTAGTATTTCTTTGGCGTTTTGGTTGTTTAGAGTTAATTTTCTATAATGTATTATTGACCATTGTGAATTGTTCAAGTGGGAGTGGAAGTTTGACCCACACTGGGTCAAGTCTTTGTGCCTTTGCGATATCCTCGTGGTTTGGGATATTTCCTTTGAGATCTAACGCCGCGACCTGAATTGTGTTCGGGTTCCTAGATAATGCGTCAGCTACTATGTTCATTTTACCTTGTATATAATGAAATTGTACATTGTAGTTTTCAACTGTACATTTCCATCTTGCTCTCCTCCCAGAAAGGAGTTTTTCTTTAAACATACCCACCAGTGGTTTATGGTCGGTGTATAAGTGGATTTCGTAACCATATACCAAATCTCGAAACTTTTTCTATCTATCTATTTATCTATCTATCTATTATGTAGTCCTATACACCTACCCCTACCCACACACTCCCAAAACAGCAAATATTTTTAATGTGAGAGTTGAGTCTGCGATGCCATGGAAACCACTCGTTTTCCAGCCAACAGAGCGACGCCCGTCATCCTGTCTCCTCGGTGGCCAACATAAAAATGACGATATTTTCATTATTTTATCTTTTACGGCTGTTTCTTTGGTGCAGGAAGGTAGGTGTATGGATAGTACAATACTTCTATCTATCTATCTATTGCCAGACGCCTCAGTCCCGTTTGGGGTGGCCACAAACAAATCGCCTCCAAGTCGCCCTGTCCCCCGCCATATCACTCCCCTGCTCCCAACTCACACCCCACTCTCTCATATACCTCTCCACCCCATCCCTCCATCTCATCCTCGGCCTCCCCCTCCCTCTTTCCCCCTCCACCTCACTCACATACACTCTCTTCGTCAGTCTTTCACCCTCCATCCTCTCCACATGGCCAAACCACCTCAGTATGTTCCTCATAACGCTTCCTATCACATCCACATCAACACCACAACGCTCCTTTATATCCTCATTCGTCAGCCTGTCTCTCCATGTGACTCCACAGGCTCCTCTTAAATAACTCATTTCCACTGCTCTCACTCTTGACTTGTGTCCTTCCAACAACGTCCAAGCTTCACTTCCGTACGTTAGAGTTGGTATCACAATACTGTCATGTAGTAACTTTTTCACTTCCATGCTCACTTCCCTGTTTCTTATCACTGCTTTCAAAGAACCAGCAACCTTTCTTCCCTGCTGTACCCTTTCAAGCACTTCACCCTCCAAACCTCCATCCTTACTCATCACACTACCCAAGTACTTAAACGTACTCACATTTTCCAATTCCTCACCATCCAACCTCGCTGTCCATTCACTGACTTCACCTCTCTCAAAGACCATCACTTTACTCTTCCCTACATTCACCTTTAGATTCCGTTTCTTACACACTCTCCCAAACTCATCCACCAAGCCTTGCAGCTCCCCTTCGTCTTCACTCAACAACACAGTATCATCTGCAAACAACAGCACAGGGAGTTTCCAAACACTATCCTCTCTCACCAGGGCCACTCCAACATCCACTACCCTACCTTGTACCTCTTTTATTACCCCATCCATGTACAGATTGAACAACCATGGAGACATGACATCCCTGTTTCAACCCAACTTTCAAAGAGAAAAATTCACTTAGTTCACCATCCACACGCACTGCAGCCTTCGCACCATCGTACATACTCTTCACAGCATTCAACAACTTCCCATCTACTCCATATATTCTTAACACTTTCCACAATCCTAGTCTATCCACCCTGTCATATGCTTTCTCCAAATCCATGAAAGCCGCATACAATTTCTTTCCCTTCTCTAGAAACTTTTCCACTAAAGATCTGAGAATGAATATCTGATCTACACAACCTTTTCCCTTCCTAAAGCCTCCCTGTTCTTCTCCAACAATACTTACACCACTTATTTATTGCAGTCGTTGCGGATAAAGATTATTTACAGCAAAATAATATGCTACACAGTGTTCTCAAGTATAATAAGACCAGTAGCCTGCCGATTCAATCTTAACTCATAGCAAAATTACTGAGGCTGCTTGTTTTTAGTCAACTTAGGGTTCATGAAAATTTAATATTTTCAATAATGACTATTTTTATGCCATTTCCCTTAATTGTATAACTACTCATATTATAATAAAATCAAATTTGGTAAATGGCTAGCACACCTAGATCTGGGAACTGCGTGGTGTTGTGAGACCTCGAGGTGTTGGTTGAACTGACAAATGTCTTTGGTCGAGCTGATTCATTGATTCAGTTCAACGAGGTTAGATAACCTGCGTGTTTGAACTACACTCTCCTATGACTTTATTTTCACTAACACAGCCACAACAGCACATCAGTACGGTTAATTATCATATATTATCAGCGACAAACACCTCAAGCAGCGTTAAAAAACAACCCCTGTTCTGGATCTTGCTGCTGAAATTATGAAGCTAGAATCTGCAGTCTTTGGCATCCATGTTGGGCCAGGGAGACCAACGCAACACAGAAATTACAAGAGTGATATCTTTACCTCTTCCCTTCCTAAAGCCTTTCTGTTCTTCTCCAACTAATTCCTCTGTTCTTTCTCTAACTTTGTCATTAAGTATCCTACCATACACTTTTCCATTATACTAAGAAGACAAATGCCCCTATGATTACCACACACTTCTTTTTCCCCTTTTCCTTTGTACAAGGGAATAATTATACCTGACTTCCAATCCTTCGGGACTCTACCTTCCTCCCAGGCCAATCTGCACATCTTCCACATCCATTCGGCTACTATCTCTCCCTCATGCTTCAGCATTTCACCACACACTTCATCAATTCCTGGGGCTTTCCCCAGTTTAACTTTCTTCATTGCATCCACAACTTCTGTCCTACTAATTTCTTCCTGTCTTCTTCTAGGTGTAGGGTTTTTTAAGATGGTGTTGGATGGTGTAGGTAAGAGTGGGTGGGTGTAGGTTGGTGAGGTTTAATGTGATTAGTTATGCAGTACATGGGTGTAGGTAATTGTGGGTGTAGGTGGTATATGATAAGTGTACGTAACTATGATACTGTGTTGGTGGGACTGAGTGGGTGTGGGCAATTGTGGGTGACTGAGGTTGCATTTGGATGGGTGGGGATGCATATACTGTACAGTAAGTGGGTGTCGATGGCTATTATGTCGGTGTGGTTGGGTGTAGGTGATGGCCCCGCCTTGCCCCCCCCCCCTAGATTAGGACTTGGCCCCACCTTGCCCCCCAGAGATTAGGAAATGGCCCCACCTTGCCCCCCAGATTAGGACATGGCCCCACCTTGCCTCCCAGATTAGGACATGGTCCCACCTTGCCTCCCAGATTAGGACATGGCTCCACCTTGCCCCCCAGATTAGGACATGGCCTCACCTTGCCCCCCAGATTAGGACATGGCCCCACCTTGCCCCCCAGATTAGGACATGGCCCCACCTTGCCTCCCAGATTAGGACATGGTCCCACCTTTGCCTCCCAGATTAGGACATGGCTCCACCTTGCCCCCCAGATTAGGACATGGCCTCACCTTGCCCCCCAGATTAGGACATTTGCCCATCTTGCCTCCCAGATTAGGACATGGCCCCACCTTGCCACCCAGATTAGGACATTTCTCCACCTTGCCTCCCAGATTAGGACAAGGCTCCACCTTGCCTCCCAGATTAGGACATGGTCCCACCTTGCCTCCCAGATTAGGACATGGCTCCACCTTGCCGCCCAGATTAGGACATGGCCTCACCTTGCCCCCAGATTAGGACATGGTCCCACCTTGCCTCCCAGATTAGGACATGTCTCCACCTTGCCCCCCAGATTAGGACATGGCCTCACCTTGCCCCCCAGATTAGGACATGGCCCAACTTGCCCCCCAGATTAGGACATGGCCCCACCTTGCCTCCCAGATTAGGACATGGCTCCACCTTGCCTCCCAGATTAGGACATGGCTCCACCTTGCCCCCCAGATTAGGACATGGCCTCACCTTGCCCCCCAGATTAGGACCTGGGCCCATCTTGCCTCCCAGATTAGGACATGGCCCCACCTTGCCTCCCAGAATAGGACATGACCCCACCTTGCCTCCCAGAATAGGACATGACCCCACCTTGCCTCCCAGATTAGGACATGGCTCCACCTTGCCTCCCAGATTAGGACATGGCCCCACCTTGCCTCCCAGATTAGGACATGGCCCCACCTTGCCTCCCAGATTAGGACAAGGCTCCACCTTGCCTCCCAGATTAGGACATGGCCCCACCTTCCCTCCCAGATTAGGAGATGGCCTCACCTTGCCCCCCAGATTAGGACATGACTCCACCTTGTCTCCCAGATTAGGACAAGGCTCCACCTTGCCTCCCAGATTAGGACATGGCCCCACCTTGCCTCCCAGATTAGGAGATGGCCTCACCTTGCCCCCCAGATTAGGACATGGCCCCACCTTGTCTCCCAGATTAGGACATGGCTCCACCTTGCCTCCCAGATTAGGACATGGCCCCACCTTTCCCCCCAGATTAGGACATGGCCCCACCTTGCCTCCCAGATTAGGACATGGCCCCACCTTGCCTCCCAGATTAGGACATGGCTCCACCTTGCCTCGCAGATTAGGACATGGCCCCACCTTTCCCCCCAGATTAGGACATGGCCCCACCTTGGCCCTCCCAACTATGAAGACCTGCTCCGCCACTGGTCTGACGCTGCATACTGTCAGCAGTGGCCTCGGCTAAACGACTTTTAGAAGCTTTTGTCCCTACTCAGTAACGACCCTGCTTCCCACGGCTCACCACCTCCATCTCATCAGTTCTCTTGCATCTTGTTTCTCCATCTCCTTCTTACTCTTCTTTTCATTTTTTCCACAACCACCTCGCGTTAGCACACTCGTAGTCAGTTTGTCATATACACTTTGTTCTTCGGCTCCCTCTCTTTCTTCCCCCAAACTCCCCACTCTGTAAGCACGCCTACACACCTACTTCCAACTACACCCAGCCATACCCACCATTCCTCACCCATACCCACCTACAACTTATAACTACCCACGCCAAACTACATCCACCTATGCCCTCCCACAGCGACCTACGCCCTCCATACTAACCTACATCTACCTTCATCCATCTACACTCCCTACACTCGTCCATATGCAACTGTACCCAGATACAGACATTTACGCCTACCTACACCAATTTACACCAGTCTACATCCACCCACGCCCACGAACTACCACTCTCACTTACCCATAAACACCCACATCCATCAATGCCCATCTCAGCACTCCTACACCCACTCACACTCATCTACCCCCACCCACACTGACATACACCCATCAGCTCCCATCTACACCTACCCCTACCCACACACTCCCAAAACAGCAAATATTTTTAATGTGAGAGTTGAGTCTGCGTTGCCATGGAAACCACTCGTTTTCCAGCCAACAGAGCGATGCCCGTCATCCTGTCTCCTCGGTGGCCAACATAAAAATGACGATATTTTCATTATTTTATCTTTTACGGCTGTTTCTTTGGTGCAGGAAGGTAGGTGTATGGATAGTACAATACTTACACCACTTATTTATTGCAGTCGTTGCGGATAAAGATTATTTACAGCAAAATAATATGCTACACAGTGTTCTCAAGTATAATAAGACCAGTAGCCTGCCGATTCAATCTTAACTCATAGCAAAATTACTGAGGCTTCTTGTTTTTAGTCAACTTAGGGTTCATGAAAGTTTAATATTTTCAATAATGACTATTTTTATGCCATTTCCCTTAATTGTATAACAACTCATATTATAATAAAATCAAATTTGGTAAATGGCTAGCACACCTAGATCTGGGAACTGCGTGGTGTTGTGAGACCTCGAGGTGTTGGTTGAACTGACAAATGTCTTTGGTCGAGCTGATTCATTGATTCAGTTCAACGAGGTTAGATAACCTGCGTGTTTGAACTACACTCTCCTATGACTTTATTTTCACTAACACAGCCACAACAGCACATCAGTACGGTTAATTACCATATATTATCAGCGACAAACACCTCAAGCAGCGTTAAAAAACAACCCCTGTTCTGGATCTTGCTGCTGAAATTATGAAGCTAGAATCTGCAGTCTTTGGCATCCATGTTGGGCCAGGGAGACCAACGCAACACAGAAATTACAAGAGTGATATCTTTGCGATTTCTTTCATTTAAGAGATAATTTTGTGATATTGCTTGTATAGGCCAAGAGGCCAGTGTGTACCATCTTCAGGCGGACTACCAGCCTCCAGAATGACCTAATAATGATACAAGAGACAGCCATTAAACTTAGATCAGCCAATTAGTTACTTGTAAGGGTTTCTCTTCTTAGTGTTACAACTTGACACTCTCACCAACAACACCCTAAAAATGACATCAGAATTAAAATAATTTTACCTTAGCGCCGTTGATCTATTTTGTATTATTATTATCAACTGATGTGACTGAGAAACTTGCCAATTTGGGTGTAGTAATGTAGTGAAGTTAAGCCAAACATCAAGTGCACATTAGCACCACATTAGCTGACGTGACACATTAAGTTGTAACAAAATATGACGTAATATTCATAACATTTCTCACCTTTACCTGTGTACAGGAGCCTTTTGTTTTCACTGGTATATCCCCCAAACACTTCACAACCATACCAGGCTGAATATTTAGCTGGAAATACCTCCATACACACCGATTTCTGATACCGATTTACTTCCGTAAAGGAATATTTATCGTAAGAAATGGTTAAGATCATTTACGACTACGGTGCTACAGCCATGGCATCCTCGCATCACCCCACATAGTTGCCAGATCACAGGGTGTCTCCAGAAATTGCATGTTATAAATTCAGTTAACAGAGAGACACGAGTATCTCACAGAATGGTTTTGAATTATGACCGCTAAGACAGCAAGGACGAAATATGTAAGAGAAACTAACAGTCTTTATAATATCCCTTTAATCTGGAACCGAAATCAGAGGCCAAGGGTACTTTTACTGTTGGTAACATTGGTATGCACATCATTTTAGCTTTAAATACAATTATTCGACTATACAGGCGAGAACTAAGCTATGTGGGTATTGTAATATCGGTACAGCCACCCGTCTGCACCAAGGAAACAGTCCTACGCGATAAAGCAGTGGAAATATCGTCATTTTTATGTCGGCCACCGAGGCCAGAGGGTGGCTGGGAAGTCGCTCCAGCGGACAGGGAAACAAATGGTTGCCATGGCAACGCAGACGCTGGACTGTATTATTGTTTACATTTCTATAGCGATTTGTTCTGCTCATCACACTCCAGCATCTGCTTAGATTATATCAGTACAAATAATTCCAGTATCAAAATGATATTAATGTCATAGAAGAGAATAATTAGTTAAAATACGAGAAATATATTGCTAAGGAAGAGGTGCGAGGGAAGAGGGTTGGAGTAAGTGGATGTAGGTGGGAGTGGATAGGTCTATCTGTCTATCTATTGCCAGACGCCTCAGTCCCGTTTGGGGTGGCCACAAACAAATCGCCTCCACGTCGTCCTGTCCCCCGCCATTTCACTGCCCTGCTCCCAACTCACACACCCCCTCTCTCATATACCTCTCCACCCCATCCCTCCATCTCATCCTCGGCCTCCCCCTCCCTCTTCCCCTCTCCACCTCACTCATATACACTCTCTTCGTCAGTCTTTCACTCTCCATGCTCTCCACATGGCCAAACCACCTCAGTGTGTTCCTCATAACACTTCCTATCACATCCACATCCACACCACAACGCTCCTTTATATCCTCATTCGTCAACCTGTCTCTTCATGTGACTCCACAGGCTCGTCTTAAATAACTCATTTCCACTGCTCTCACTCTTGACTTGTGTCCCTCCAACAATATCCAAGCTTCACTTCCATACTTTAGAGTTGGTATCATAATACTGTCATGTAGTAACTTTTTCACTTCCATGCTCACTTCCCTGATTCATATCACTGCTTTCAAAGAACCAGCAACCTTTCTTCCCTACTGTACCCTTTCAAGCACTTCACCCTCCAAACCTCCATCCTTACTCATCACACTGCCCAAGTACTTAAACGTACTCACATTTTCCAATTCCTCACCATCCAACCTCGCTGTCCATTCACTGACTTCACCTCTCTCAAAGACCATCACTTTACTCTTCCCTACATTCACCTTTAGATTCCGTTTCTTGCACACTCTCCCAAACTCATCCACCAAGCCTTGCAGCTCCCCTTCGTTTTCACTCAACAACACAGTATCATCTGCAAACAACAGTACAGGGAGTTTCCAAACACTATCCTCTCTCACCAGGGCCACTCCAACATCCACTACCCTACCCTGTACCTCTTTTATTACCCCATCCATGAACAGATTGAACAACCATGGAAACATGACACATCCCTGTTTCAACCCAACTTTCAAAGAGAAAAATTCACTTAGTTCACCATCCACACGCACTGCAGCCTTAGCACCATCATACATACTCTTCACAGCATTCAACAACTTTCCATCTACTCCATATATTCTTAACACTTTCCACAATTCTTGTCTATCCACCCTGTCATATGCTTTCTCCAAATCCATGAAAGCCGCATACAGCTTCTTTCCCTTCTCTAGATACTTTTCCACTAAAGATCTAAGAATGAATATCTGATCTACACAACCTCTTCCCTTCCTAAAGCCTTCCTGTTCTTCTACAACTAATTCCTCTTTCTTTCTCTAACTTTGTCAATAAGTATCCTACTATACAGTTTTCCATTATACTAAGAAGACAAATGCCCATATGATTACCACACACTTCTTTTTCCCCTTTTCCTTTGTACAAGGGAATAATTATACCTGACTTCTAATCCTTCGGGACTCTACCTTCCTCCCAGGCCAATCTGCACATCTTCCACATCCATTCGGCTACTATCTCTCCCTCATGCTTCAGCATTTCACCACACACTTCATCAATTCCTGGAGCTTTCCCCAGTTTAACTTTCTTCATTGCATCCACAACTTCTATCCTACTGATTTCTTCCTGTCTTCTTCTAGGTGTAGGGTTTTTTAAGATGGTGTTGGATGGTGTAGGTAAGAGTGGGTGGGTGTAGGTTGGTGAGGTTTAATGTGATTAGTTATGCAGTACATGGGTGTAGGTAATTGTGGGTGAGGTTAGGTGGGTGTAGGTGGTATATGATAAGTGTACGTAACTATGATACTGTGTTGGTGGGACTGAGTGGGTGTGGGCAATTGTGGGTGACTGAGATTGCATTTGGATGGGTGGGGATGCATATACTGTACAGTAAGTGGGTGTCGATGGCTATTATGTCGGTGTGGTTGGGTGTAGGTGATGGCCCCGCCTTGCCCCCCCCCCTAGATTAGGACTTGGCCCCACCTTGCCCCCCAGAGATTAGGAAATGGCCCCACCTTGCCCCCCAGATTAGGACATGGCCCCACCTTGCCTCCCAGATTAGGACATGGTCCCACCTTGCCTTCCAGATTAGGACGTGGCTCCACCTTGCCCCCCAGATTAGGACATGACCTCACCTTGTCCCCCAGATTAGGACATGGTCCCACCTTGCCTCCCAGATTAGGACATGGTCCCACCTTGCCTCCCAGATTAGGACATGGCTCCACCTTGCCCCCCAGATTAGGACATGGCCTCACCTTGCCCCCCAGATTAGGACATGGCCCCACCTTGCCTCGCAGATTAGGACATGACCCCACCTTGCCTCCCAGATTAGGACATGGCCCCACCTTGCCTCCCAGATTAGGACATGGCCCCACCTTGCCTCCCAGATTAGGACAAGGCTCCACCTTGCCTCCCAGATTAGGACATGGCTCCACCTTGCCTCCCAGATTAGGACATGGCCTCACCTTGCCCCCCAGATTAGGACATGGCCCCACCTTGCCTCCCAGATTAGGACATGGCTCCACCTTGCCTCCCAGATTAGGACATGGCCCCACCTTTCCCCCCAGAGTAGGACATGGCCCCACCTTGCCTCCCAGATTAGGACATGGCTCCACCTTGCCTCCCAGATTAGGACATGGCCCCACCTTTCCCCCCAGATTAGGACATGGCCCCACCTTGGCCCTCCCAACTATGAAGACCTGCTACGCCGCTGGTCTGACGCTGCATACTGTCAGCAGTGGCCTCGGCTAAACGACTTTCAGAAGATTTTGTCCCTACTCAGTAACGACCCTGCTTCCCACGGCTCACCACCTCCATCTCATCAGTTCTCTTGCATCTTGTTTCTCCATCTCCTTCTTACTCTTCTTTTCATTTTTTCCACAACCACCTCGCTTTAGCACACTCGTAGTCAGTTTGTCATATACACTTTGTTCTTCGGCTCCCTCTCTTTCTTCCCCCAAACTCCCCACTCTGTAAGCACGCCTACACACCTACTTCCAACTACACCCAGCCATACCCACCATTCCTCACCCATACCCACCTACAGCTTATAACTACCCACGCCAAACTACATCCACCTATGCCCTCCCACAGCGACCTACGCCCTCCATACTAACCTACATCTACCTTCATCCATCTACACTCCCTACACTCGTCCATATGCAACTGTACCCAGATACACACATTTACGCCTACCTACACCAATTTACACCAGTCTACATCCACCCACGCCCACGAACAACCACTCACACTTACCCATAAACACCCACATCCATCAATGCCCATCTCAGCACTCCTACACCCACTCACACTCATCTACCCCCACCCACACTGACATACACCCATCAGCTCCCATCTACACCTACCCCTACCCACACACTCCCAAAACAGCAAATATTTTTAATGTGAGAGTTGAGTCTGCGTTGCCATGGAAACCACTCGTTTTCCAGCCAACAGAGCGACGCCCGTCATCCTGTCTCCTCGGTGGCCAACATAAAAATGACGATATTTTCATTATTTTATCTTTTACGGCTGTTTCTTTGGTGCAGGAAGGTAGGTGTATGGATAGTACAATACTTACACCACTTATTTATTGCAGTCGTTGCGGATAAAGATTATTTACAGCAAAATAATATGCTACACAGTGTTCTCAAGTATAATAAGACCAGTAGCCTGCCGATTCAATCTTAACTCATAGCAAAATTACTGAGGCTTCTTGTTTTTAGTCAACTTAGGGTTCATGAAAGTTTAATATTTTCAATAATGACTATTTTTATGCCATTTCCCTTAATTGTATAACAACTCATATTATAATAAAATCAAATTTGGTAAATGGCTAGCACACCTAGATCTGGGAACTGCGTGGTGTTGTGAGACCTCGAGGTGTTGGTTGAACTGACAAATGTCTTTGGTCGAGCTGATTCATTGATTCAGTTCAACGAGGTTAGATAACCTGCGTGTTTGAACTACACTCTCCTATGACTTTATTTTCACTAACACAGCCACAACAGCACATCAGTACGGTTAATTACCATATATTATCAGCGACAAACACCTCAAGCAGCGTTAAAAAACAACCCCTGTTCTGGATCTTGCTGCTGAAATTATGAAGCTAGAATCTGCAGTCTTTGGCATCCATGTTGGGCCACGGAGACCAACGCAACACAGAAATTACAAGAGTGATATCTTTGCGATTTCTTTCATTTAAGAGATAATTTTGTGATATTGCTTGTATAGGCCAAGAGGCCAGTGTGTACCATCTTCAGGCGGACTACCAGCCTCCAGAATGACCTAATAATGATACAAGAGTCAGTCATTAAACTTAGATCAACCAATTAGTTACTTGTAAGGGTTTCTCTTCTTAGTGTTACAACTTGACACTCTCACCAACAACATCCTAAAAATGACATCAGAATTAAAATAATTTTACCTTAGCGCCGTTGATCTATTTTGTATTATTATTATCAACTGATGTGACTGAGAAACTTGCCAATTTGGGTGTAGTTATGTAGTGAAGTTAAGGCAGACATGAAGTGCACATTAGCACCACATTAGCTGACGTGACACATTAAGTTCTAACAAAATATGACGTAATATTCATAACATTTCTCACCTTTACCTGTGTACAGGAGCCTTTTGTTTTCACTGGTATATCCCCCAAACACTTCACAACCATACCAGGCTGAATATTTAGCTGGAAATACCTCCATACACACCGATTTCTGATACCGATTTACTTCCGTAAAGGAATATTTATCGTAAGAAATGGTTAAGATCATTTACGACTACGGTGCTACAGCCATGGCATCCTCGCATCACCCCACACAGTTGCCAGATCACAGGGTGTCTCCGGAAATTGCATGTCATAAATTCAGTTAACAGAGAGACACGATTATCTCACAGAATGGTTTTGAATTATGACCGCTAAGACAGCAAGGACGAAATATGTAAGAGAAACTAACAGTCTTTATAATATCCCTTTAATCTGGAACCGAAATCAGAGGCCAAGGGTACTTTTACTGTTGGTAACATTGGTATGCACATCATTTTAGCTTTAAATACAATTATTCGACTATACAGGCGAGAACTAAGCTATGTGGGTATTGTAATATCGGTACAGCCACCCGTCTGCACCAAGGAAACAGTCCTACGCGATAAAGCAGTGGAAATATCGTCATTTTTATGTCGGCCACCGAGGCCAGAGGGTGGCTGGGAAGTCGCTCCAGTGGACAGGGAAACAAATGGTTGCCATGGCAACGCAGACGCTGGACTGTATTATTGTTTACATTTCTATAGCGATTTGTTCTGCTCATCACACTCCAGCATCTGCTTAGATTATATCAGTACAAATAATTCCAGTATCAAAATGATATTAATGTCATAGAAGAGAATAATTAGTTAAAATACGAGAAATATATTGCTAAGGAAGAGGTGCGAGGGAAGAGGGTTGGAGTAAGTGGATGTAGGTGGGAGTGGATAGGTCTATCTGTCTATCTATTGCCAGACGCCTCAGTCCCGTTTGGGGTGGCCACAAACAAATCACCTCCACGTCGTCCTGTCCCCCGCCATTTCACTGCCCTGCTCCCAACTCACACCTCCCCTCTCTCATATACCTCTACACCCCATCCCTCCATCTCATCCTCGGCCTCCCCCTCCCTCTTCCCCTCTCCACCTCACTCATATACACTCTCTTCGTCAGTCTTTCACTCTCCATGCTCTCCACATGGCCAAACCACCTCAGTGTGTTCCTCATAACACTTCCTATCACATCCACATCCACACCACAACGCTCCTTTATATCCTCATTCGTCAACCTGTCTCTTCATGTGACTCCACAGGCTCGTCTTAAATAACTCATTTCCACTGCTCTCACTCTTGACTTGTGTCCCTCCAACAATATCCAAGCTTCACTTCCATACTTTAGAGTTGGTATCATAATACTGTCATGTAGTAACTTTTTCACTTCCATGCTCACTTCCCTGATTCTTATCACTGCTTTCAAAGAACCAGCAACCTTTCTTCCCTACTGTACCCTTTCAAGCACTTCACCCTCCAAACCTCCATCCTTACTCATCACACTACCCAAGTACTTAAACGTACTCACATTTTCCAATTCCTCACCATCCAACCTCGCTGTCCATTCACTGACTTCACCTCTCTCAAAGACCATCACTTTACTCTTCCTTACATTCACCTTTAGATTCCGTTTCTTGCACACTCTCCCAAACTCATCCACCAAGCCTTGCAGCTCCCCTTCGTCTTCACTCAACAACACAGTATCATCTGCAAACAACAGTACAGGGAGTTTCCAAACACTGTCCTCTCTCACCAGGGCCACTCCAACATCCACTACCCTACCCTGTACCTCTTTTATTACCCCATCCATGAACAGATTGAACAACCATGGAGACATGACACATCCCTTTTTCAACCCAACTTTCAAAGAGAAAAATTCACTTAGTTCACCATCCACACGCACTGCAGCCTTAGCACCTTCATACATACTCTTCACAGCATTCAACAACTTTCCATCTACTCCATATATTCTTAACACTTTCCACAATTCTTGTCTATCCACCCTGTCATATGCTTTCTCCAAATCCATGAAAGCCGCATACAACTTCTTTCCCTTCTCTAGATACTTTTCCACTAAAGATCTAAGAATGAATATCTGATCTACACAACCTCTTCCCTTCCTAAAGCCTTCCTGTCCTCCAACTAATTCCTCTGTTCTTTCTCTAACTTTGTCAATAAGTATCCTACTATATACTTTTCCATTATACTAAGAAGACAAATGGACCTATGATTACCACACACTTCTTTTTCCTCTTTTCCTTTGTACAAGAGAATAATTATACCTGACTTCCAATCCTTCGGGACTCTACCTTCCTCCCAGGCCAATCTGCACATCTTCCACATCCATTCGGCTACTATCTCTCCCTCATGCTTCAGCATTTCACCACACACTTCATCAATTCCTGGAGCTTTCCCCAGTTTAACTTTTTTCATTGCATCCACAACTTCTATCCTACTGATTTCTTCCTGTCTTCTTCTAGGTGTAGGGTTTTTTAAGATGGTGTTGGATGGTGTAGGTAAGAGTGGGTGGGTGTAGGTTGGTGAGGTTTAATGTGATTAGTTATGCAGTACATGGGTGTAGGTAATTGTGAGTGAGCTTAGGTGGGTGTAGGTGGTATATGATAAGTGTACGTAACTATGATACTGTGTTGGTGGGACTGAGTGGGTGTGGGCAATTGTGGGTGACTGAGGTTGCATTTGGATGGGTGGGGATGCATATACTGTACAGTAAGTGGGTGTCGATGGCTATTATGTCGGTGTGGTTGGGTGTAGGTGATGGCCCCGCCTTGCCCCCCCCCCCTAGATTAGGACTTGGCCCCACGTTGCCCCCCAGAGATTAGGAAATGGCCCCACCTTGCCCCCCAGATTAGGACATGGCCCCACCTTGCCTCCCAGATTAGGACATGGTCCCACCTTGCCTCCCAGATTAGGACATGGCTCCACCTTGCCCCCCAGATTAGGACATGGCCTCACCTTGCCCCCCAGATTAGGACATGGCCCCACCTTGCCCCCCAGATTAGGACATGGCCCCACCTTGCCTCCCAGATTAGGACATGGTCCCACCTTGCCTCCCAGATTAGGACATGGCTCCACCTTGCCCCCCAGATTAGGACATGGCCTCACCTTGCCCCCCAGATTAGGACATTTGCCCATCTTGCCTCCCAGATTAGGACATGGCCCCACCTTGCCACCCAGATTAGGACATGGCTCCACCTTGCCTCCCAGATTAGGACAAGGCTCCACCTTGCCTCCCAGATTAGGACATGGTCCCACCTTGCCTCCCAGATTAGGACATGGCTCCACCTTGCCGCCCAGATTAGGACATGGCCTCACCTTTGCCCCCCAGATTAGGACATGGTCCCACCTTGCCTCCCAGATTAGGACATGGCTCCACCTTGCCCCCCAGATTAGGACATGGCCTCACCTTTCCCCCCAGATTAGGACATGGCCCCACCTTGCCTCCCAGATTAGGACATGGCCCCACCTTGCCTCCCTGATTAGGACATGGTCCCACCTTGCCTCCCAGATTAGGACATGGCTCCACCTTGCCGCCCAGATTAGGACATGGCCTCACCTTGCCCCCCAGATTAGGACATGGTCCCACCTTGCCTCCCAGATTAGGACATGACCCCACCTTGCCTCCCAGATTAGGACATGGCTCCACCTTGCCTCCCAGATTAGGACATGGCCCCACCTTGCCTCCCAGATTAGGACATGGCCCCACCTTGCCTCCCAGATTAGGACAAGGCTCCACCTTGCCTCCCAGATTAGGACATGGCCCCACCTTCCCTCCCAGATTAGGAGATGGCCTCACCTTGCCCCCCAGATTAGGACATGACCCCACCTTGTCTCCCAGATTAGGACAAGGCTCCACCTTGCCTCCCAGATTAGGACATGGCCCCACCTTGCCTCCCAGATTAGGAGATGGCCTCACCTTGCCCCCCAGATTAGGACATGGCCCCACCTTGTCTCCCAGATTAGGACATGGCTCCACCTTGCCTCCCAGATTAGGACATGGCCCCACCTTTCCCCCAGATTAGGACATGGCCCCACCTTGCCTCCCAGATTAGGACATGGCCCCACCTTGCCTCCCAGATTAGGACATGGCTCCACCTTGCCTCGCAGATTAGGACATGGCCCCACCTTCCCCCCACGAGTAGGACATGGCCCCACCTTGGCCCTCCCAACTATGAAGATCTGCTACGCCACTGGTCTGACGCTGCATACTGTCAGCAGTGGCCTCGGCTAAACGACTTTCAGAAGCTTTTGTCCCTACTCAGTAACGACCCTGCTTCCCACGGCTCACCACCTCCATCTCATCAGTTCTCTTGCATCTTGTTTCTCCATCTCCTTCTTACTCTTCTTTTCATTTTTTCCACAACCACCTCGCGTTAGCACACTCGTAGTCAGTTTGTCATATACACTTTGTTCTTCGGCTCCCTCTCTTTCTTCCCCCAAACTCCCCACTCTGTAAGCACGCCTACACACCTACTTCCAACTACACCCAGCCATACCCACCATTCCTCACCCATACCCACCTACAACTTATAACTACCCACGCCAAACTACATCCACCTATGCCCTCCCACAGCGACCTACGCCCTCCATACTAACCTACATCTACCTTCATCCATCTACACTCCCTACACTCGTCCATATGCAACTGTACCCAGATACACACATTTACGCCTACCTACACCAATTTACACCAGTCTACATCCACCCACGCCCACGAACAACCACTCTCACTTACCCATAAACACCCACATCCATCAATGCCCATCTCAGCACTCCTACACCCACTCACACTCATCTACCCCCACCCACACTGACATACACCCATCAGCTCCCATCTACACCTACCCCTACCCACACACTCCCAAAACAGCAAATATTTTTAATGTGAGAGTTGAGTCTGCGTTGCCATGGAAACCACTCGTTTTCCAGCCAACAGAGCGACGCCCGTCATCCTGTCTCCTCGGTGGCCAACATAAAAATGACGATATTTTCATTATTTTATCTTTTACGGCTGTTTCTTTGGTGCAGGAAGGTAGGTGTATGGATAGTACAATACTTACACCACTTATTTATTGCAGTCGTTGCGGATAAAGATTATTTACAGCAAAATAATATGCTACACAGTGTTCTCAAGTATAATAAGACCAGTAGCCTGCCGATTCAATCTTAACTCATAGCAAAATTACTGAGGCTTCTTGTTTTTAGTCAACTTAGGGTTCATGAAAGTTTAATATTTTCAATAATGACTATTTTTATGCCATTTCCCTTAATTGTATAACAACTCATATTATAATAAAATCAAATTTGGTAAATGGCTAGCACACCTAGATCTGGGAACTGCGTGGTGTTGTGAGACCTCGAGGTGTTGGTTGAACTGACAAATGTCTTTGGTCGAGCTGATTCATTGATTCAGTTCAACGAGGTTAGATAACCTGCGTGTTTGAACTACACTCTCCTATGACTTTATTTTCACTAACACAGCCACAACAGCACATCAGTACGGTTAATTACCATATATTATCAGCAACAAACACCTCAAGCAGCGTTAAAAAACAACCCCTGTTCTGGATCTTGCTGCTGAAATTATGAAGCTAGAATCTGCAGTCTTTGGATCCATGTTGGGCCAGGGAGACCAACGCAACACAGAAATTACAAGAGTGATATCTTTGCGATTTCTTTCATTTAAGAGATAATTTTGTGATATTGCTTGTATAGGCCAAGAGGCCAGTGTGTACCATCTTCAGGCGGACTACCAGCCTCCAGAATGACCTAATAATGATACAAGAGACAGCCATTAAACTTAGATCAGCCAATTAGTTACTTGTAAGGGTTTCTCTTCTTAGTGTTACAACTTGACACTCTCACCAACAACACCCTAAAAATGACATCAGAATTAAAATAATTTTACCTTAGCGCCGTTGATCTATTTTGTATTATTATTATCAACTGATGTGACTGAGAAACTTGCCAATTTGGGTGTAGTTATGTAGTGAAGTTAAGGCAAACATCAAGTGCACATTAGCACCACATTAGCTGACGTGACACATTAAGTTGTAACAAAATATGACGTAATATTCATAACATTTCTCACCTTTACCTGTGTACAGGAGCCTTTTGTTTTCACTGGTATATCCCCCAAACACTTCACAACCATACCAGGCTGAATATTTAGCTGGAAATACCTCCATACACACCGATTTCTGATACCGATTTACTTCCGTAAAGGAATATTTATCGTAAGAAATGGTTAAGATCATTTACGACTACGGTGCTACAGCCATGGCATCCTCGCATCACCCCACATAGTTGCCAGATCACAGGGTGTCTCCAGAAATTGCATGTTATAAATTCAGTTAACAGAGAGACACGAGTATCTCACAGAATGGTTTTGAATTATGACCGCTAAGACAGCAAGGACGAAATATGTAAGAGAAACTAACAGTCTTTATAATATCCCTTTAATCTGGAACCGAAATCAGAGGCCAAGGGTACTTTTACTGTTGGTAACATTGGTATGCACATCATTTTAGCTTTAAATACAATTATTCGACTATACAGGCGAGAACTAAGCTATGTGGGTATTGTAATATCGGTACAGCCACCCGTCTGCACCAAGGAAACAGTCCTACGCGATAAAGCAGTGGAAATATCGTCATTTTTATGTCGGCCACCGAGGCCAGAGGGTGGCTGGGAAGTCGCTCCAGCGGACAGGGAAACAAATGGTTGCCATGGCAACGCAGACGCTGGACTGTATTATTGTTTACATTTTTATAGCGATTTGTTCTGCACATCACACTCCAGCATCTGCTTAGATTATATCAGTACAAATAATTCCAGTATCAAAATGATATTAATGTCATAGAAGAGAATAATTAGTTAAAATACGAGAAACATATTGCTAAGGAAGAGGTGCGAGGGAAGAGGGTTGGAGTAAGTGGATGTAGGTGGGAGTGGATAGGTCTATCTGTCTATCTATTGCCAGACGCCTCAGTCCCGTTTGGGGTGGCCACAAACAAATCGCCTCCACGTCGTCCTGTCCCCCGCCATTTCACTGCCCTGCTCCCAACTCACACACCCCCTCTCTCATATACCTCTCCACCCCATCCCTCCATCTCATCCTCGGCCTCCCCCTCCCTCTTCCCCTCTCCACCTCACTCATATACACTCTCTTCGTCAGTCTTTCACTCTCCATGCTCTCCACATGGCCAAACCACCTCAGTGTGTTCCTCATAACACTTCCTATCACATCCACATCCACACCACAACGCTCCTTTATATCCTCTTTCGTCAACCTGTCTCTTCATGTGACTCCACAGGCTCGTCTTAAATAACTCATTTCCACTGCTCTCACTCTTGACTTGTGTCCCTCCAACAATATCCAAGCTTCACTTCCATACTTTAGAGTTGGTATCATAATACTGTCATGTAGTATCTTTTTCACTTCCATGCTCACTTCCCTGATTCTTATCACTGCTTTCAAAGAACCAGCAACCTTTCTTCCCTACTGTACCCTTTCAAGCACTTCACCCTCCAAACCTCCATCCTTACTCATCACACTACCCAAGTACTTAAACGTACTCACATTTTCCAATTCCTCACCATCCAACCTCGCTGTCCATTCACTGACTTCACCTCTCTCAAAGACCATCACTTTACTCTTCCTTACATTCACCTTTAGATTCCGTTTCTTGCACACTCTCCCAAACTCATCCACCAAGCCTTGCAGCTCCCCTTCGTCTTCACTCAACAACACAGTATCATCTGCAAACAACAGTACAGGGAGTTTCCAAACACTGTCCTCTCTCACCAGGGCCACTCCAACATCCACTACCCTACCCTGTACCTCTTTTATTACCCCATCCATGAACAGATTGAACAACCATGGAGACATGACACATCCCTTTTTCAACCCAACTTTCAAAGAGAAAAATTCACTTAGTTCACCATCCACACGCACTGCAGCCTTAGCACCTTCATACATACTCTTCACAGCATTCAACAACTTTCCATCTACTCCATATATTCTTAACACTTTCCACAATTCTTGTCTATCCACCCTGTCATATGCTTTCTCCAAATCCATGAAAGCCGCATACAACTTCTTTCCCTTCTCTAGATACTTTTCCACTAAAGATCTAAGAATGAATATCTGATCTACACAACCTCTTCCCTTCCTAAAGCCTTCCTGTCCTCCAACTAATTCCTCTGTTCTTTCTCTAACTTTGTCAATAAGTATCCTACTATACACTTTTCCATTATACTAAGAAGACAAATGCCCCTATGATTACCACACACTTCTTTTTCCTCTTTTCCTTTGTACAAGAGAATAATTATACCTGACTTCCAATCCTTCGGGACTCTACCTTCCTCCCAGGCCAATCTGCACATCTTCCACATCCATTCGGCTACTATCTCTCCCTCATGCTTCAGCATTTCACCACACACTTCATCAATTCCTGGAGCTTTCCCCAGTTTAACTTTCTTCATTGCATCCACAACTTCTATCCTACTGATTTCTTCCTGTCTTCTTCTAGGTGTAGGGTTTTTTAAGATGGTGTTGGATGGTGTAGGTAAGAGTGGGTGGGTGTAGGTTGGTGAGGTTTAATGTGATTAGTTATGCAGTACATGGGTGTAGGTAATTGTGAGTGAGTTTAGGTGGGTGTAGGTGGTATATGATAAGTGTACGTAACTATGATACTGTGTTGGTGGGACTGAGTGGGTGTGGGCAATTGTGGGTGACTGAGGTTGCATTTGGATGGGTGGGGATGCATATACTGTACAGTAAGTGGGTGTCGATGGCTATTATGTCGGTGTGGTTGGGTGTAGGTGATGGCCCCACCTTGCCTCCCAGATTAGGACTTGGCCCCACCTTGCCCCCCAGAGATTAGGAAATGGCCCCACCTTGCCCCCCAGATTAGGACATGGCCCCACCTTGCCTCCCAGATTAGGACATGGTCCCACCTTGCCTCCCAGATTAGGACATGGCTCCACCTTGCCCCCCAGATTAGGACATGGCCTCACCTTGCCCCCCAGATTAGGACATGGCCCCACCTTGCACCCCAGATTAGGACATGGCCCCACCTTGCCTCCCAGATTAGGACCTGGTCCCACCTTGCCTCCCAGATTAGGACATGGCTCCACCTTGCCCCCCAGATTAGGACATGGCCTCACCTTGCCCCCAGATTAGGACATGGGCCCATCTTGCCTCCCAGATTAGGACATGGCCCCACCTTGCCACCCAGATTAGGACATGGCTCCACCTTGCCTCCCAGATTAGGACAAGGCTCCACCTTGCCTCCCAGATTAGGACATGGTCCCACCTTGCCTCCCAGATTAATACATGGCTCCACCTTGCCCCCCAGATTAGGACATGGCCTCACCTTGCCCCCCAGATTAGGACATGGTCCCACCTTGCCTCCCAGATTAGGACATGTCTCCACCTTGCCCCCCAGATTAGGACATGGCCTCACCTTGCCCCCCAGATTAGGACATGGCCCCACCTTGCCCCCCAGATTAGGACATGGCCCCACCTTGCCCCCCAGATTAGGACATGGCCCCACCTTGCCTCCCAGATTAGGACATGGCTCCACCTTGCCCCCCAGATTAGGACATGGCCTCACCTTGCCCCCCAGATTAGGACCTGGGCCCATCTTGCCTCCCAGATTAGGACATGGCCCCACCTTGCCTCCCAGATTAGGACATGACCCCACCTTGCCTACCAGATTAGGACATGGCTCCACCTTGCCTCCCAGATTAGGACATGGCCCCACCTTGCCTCCCAGATTAGGACATGGCCCCACCTTGCCTCCCAGATTAGGACAAGGCTCCACCTTGCCTCCCAGATTAGGACATGGCCCCACCTTCCCTCCCAGATTAGGAGATGGCCTCACCTTGCCCCCCAGATTAGGACATGACCCCACCTTGTCTCCCAGATTAGGACAAGGCTCCACCTTGCCTCTCAGATTAGGACATGGCCCCACCTTGCCTCCCAGATTAGGAGATGGCCTCACCTTGCCCCCCAGATTAGGACATGGCCCCACCTTGTCTCCCAGATTAGGACATGGCTCCACCTTGCCTCCCAGATTAGGACATGGCCCCACCTTTCCCCCCAGATTAGGACATGGCCCCACCTTGCCTCCCAGATTAGGACATGGCCCCACCTTGCCTCCCAGATTAGGACATGGCTCCACCTTGCCTCGCAGATTAGGACATGGCCCCACCTTTCCCCCCAGATTAGGACATGGCCCCACCTTGGCCCTCCCAACTATGAAGATCTGCTACGCCACTGGTCTGACGCTGCATACTGTCAGCAGTGGCCTCGGCTAAACGACTTTCAGAAGCTTTTGTCCCTACTCAGTAACGACCCTGCTTCCCACGGCTCACCACCTCCATCTCATCAGTTCTCTTGCATCTTGTTTCTCCATCTCCTTCTTACTCTTCTTTTCATTTTTTCCACAACCACCTCGCGTTAGCACACTCGTAGTCAGTTTGTCATATACACTTTGTTCTTCGGCTCCCTCTCTTTCTTCCCCCAAACTCCCCACTCTGTAAGCACGCCTACACACCTACTTCCAACTACACCCAGCCATACCCACCATTCCTCACCCATACCCACCTACAACTTATAACTACCCACGCCAAACTACATCCACCTATGCCCTCCCACAGCGACCTACGCCCTCCATACTAACCTACATCTACCTTCATCCATCTACACTCCCTACACTCGTCCATATGCAACTGTACCCAGATACAGACATTTACGCCTACCTACACCAATTTACACCAGTCTACATCCACCCACGCCCACGAACTACCACTCTCACTTACCCATAAACACCCACATCCATCAATGCCCATCTCAGCACTCCTACACCCACTCACACTCATCTACCCCCACCCACACTGACATACACCCATCAGCTCCCATCTACACCTACCCCTACCCACACACTCCCAAAACAGCAAATATTTTTAATGTGAGAGTTGAGTCTGCGTTGCCATGGAAACCACTCGTTTTCCAGCCAACAGAGCGACGCCCGTCATCCTGTCTCCTCGGTGGCCAACATAAAAATGACGATATTTTCATTATTTTATCTTTTACGGCTGTTTCTTTGGTGCAGGAAGGTAGGTGTATGGATAGTACAATACTTACACCACTTATTTATTGCAGTCGTTGCGGATAAAGATTATTTACAGCAAAATAATATGCTACACAGTGTTCTCAAGTATAATAAGACCAGTAGCCTGCCGATTCAATCTTAACTCATAGCAAAATTACTGAGGCTTCTTGTTTTTAGTCAACTTAGGGTTCATGAAAGTTTAATATTTTCAATAATGACTATTTTTATGCCATTTCCCTTAATTGTATAACAACTCATATTATAATAAAATCAAATTTGGTAAATGGCTAGCACACCTAGATCTGGGAACTGCGTGGTGTTGTGAGACCTCGAGGTGTTGGTTGAACTGACAAATGTCTTTGGTCGAGCTGATTCATTGATTCAGTTCAACGAGGTTAGATAACCTGCGTGTTTGAACTACACTCTCCTATGACTTTATTTTCACTAACACAGCCACAACAGCACATCAGTACGGTTAATTACCATATATTATCAGCGACAAACACCTCAAGCAGCGTTAAAAAACAACCCCTGTTCTGGATCTTGCTGCTGAAATTATGAAGCTAGAATCTGCAGTCTTTGGCATCCATGTTGGGCCACGGAGACCAACGCAACACAGAAATTACAAGAGTGATATCTTTGCGATTTCTTTCATTTAAGAGATAATTTTGTGATATTGCTTGTATAGGCCAAGAGGCCAGTGTGTACCATCTTCAGGCGGACTACCAGCCTCCAGAATGACCTAATAATGATACAAGAGACAGCCATTAAACTTAGATCAGCCAATTAGTTACTTGTAAGGGTTTCTCTTCTTAGTGTTACAACTTGACACTCTCACCAACAACACCCTAAAAATGACATCAGAATTAAAATAATTTTACCTTAGCGCCGTTGATCTATTTTGTATTATTATTATCAACTGATGTGACTGAGAAACTTGCCAATTTGGGTGTAGTTATGTAGTGAAGTTAAGGCAAACATCAAGTGCACATTAGCACCACATTAGCTGACGTGACACATTAAGTTGTAACAAAATATGACGTAATATTCATAACATTTCTCACCTTTACCTGTGTACAGGAGCCTTTTGTTTTCACTGGTATATCCCCCAAACACTTCACAACCATACCAGGCTGAATATTTAGCTGGAAATACCTCCATACACACCGATTTGTGATACCGATTTACTTCCGTAAAGGAATATTTATCGTAAGAAATGGTTAAGATCATTTACGACTACGGTGCTACAGCCATGGCATCCTCGCATCACCCCACACAGTTGCCAGATCACAGGGTGTCTCCGGAAATTGCATGTCATAAATTCAGTTAACAGAGAGACACGAGTATCTCACAGAATGGTTTTGAATTATGACCGCTAAGACAGCAAGGACGAAATATGTAAGAGAAACTAACAGTCTTTATAATATCCCTTTAATCTGGAACCGAAATCAGAGGCCAAGGGTACTTTTACTGTTGGTAACATTGGTATGCACATCATTTTAGCTTTAAATACAATTATTCGACTATACAGGCGAGAACTAAGCTATGTGGGTATTGTAATATCGGTACAGCCACCCGTCTGCACCAAGGAAACAGTCCTACGCGATAAAGCAGTGGAAATATCGTCATTTTTATGTCGGCCACCGAGGCCAGAGGGTGGCTGGGAAGTCGCTCCAGCGGACAGGGAAACAAATGGTTGCCATGGCAACGCAGACGCTGGACTGTATTATTGTTTACATTTCTATAGCGATTTGTTCTGCTCATCACACTCCAGCATCTGCTTAGATTATATCAGTACAAATAATTCCAGTATCAAAATGATATTAATGTCATAGAAGAGAATAATTAGTTAAAATACGAGAAATATATTGCTAAGGAAGAGGTGCGAGGGAAGAGGGTTGGAGTAAGTGGATGTAGGTGGGAGTGGATAGGTCTATCTGTCTGTCTATTGCCAGACGCCTCAGTCCCGTTTGGGGTGGCCACAAACAAATCGCCTCCACGTCGTCCTGTCCCCCGCCATTTCAATGCCCTGCTCCCAACTCACACCCCCCCCTCTCTCATATATCTCTACACCCCATCCCTCCATCTCATCCTCGGCCTCCCCCTCCCTCTTCCCCTCTCCACCTCACTCATATACACTCTCTTCGTCAGTCTTTCACTCTCCATGCTCTCCACATGGCCAAACCACCTCAGTGTGTTCCTCATAACACTTCCTATCACATCCACATCCACACCACAACGCTCCTTTATATCCTCATTCGTCAACCTGTCTCTTCATGTGACTCCACAGGCTCGTCTTAAATAACTCATTTCCACTGCTCTCACTCTTGACTTGTGTCCCTCCAACAATATCCAAGCTTCACTTCCATACTTTAGAGTTGGTATCATAATACTGTCATGTAGTAACTTTTTCACTTCCATGCTCACTTCCTGATTCTTATCACTGCTTTCAAAGAACCAGCAACCTTTCTTCCCTACTGTACCCTTTCAAGCACTTCACCCTCCAAACCTCCATCCTTACTCATCACACTACCCAAGTACTTAAACGTACTCACATTTTCCAATTCCTCACCATCCAACCTCGCTGTCCATTCACTGACTTCACCTCTCTCAAAGACCATCACTTTACTCTTCCTTACATTCACCTTTAGATTCCGTTTCTTGCACACTCTCCCAAACTCATCCACCAAGCCTTGCAGCTCCCCTTCGTCTTCACTCAACAACACAGTATCATCTGCAAACAACAGTACAGGGAGTTTCCAAACACTGTCCTCTCTCACCAGGGCCACTCCAACATCCACTACCCTACCCTGTACCTCTTTTATTACCCCATCCATGAACAGATTGAACAACCATGGAGACATGACACATCCCTGTTTCAACCCAACTTTCAAAGAGAAAAATTCACTTAGTTCACCATCCACACGCACTGCAGCCTTAGCACCTTCATACATACTCTTCACAGCATTCAACAACTTTCCATCTACTCCATATATTCTTAACACTTTCCACAATTCTTGTCTATCCACCCTGTCATATGCTTTCTCCAAATCCATGAAAGCCGCATACAACTTCTTTCCCTTCTCTAGATACTTTTCCACTAAAGATCTAAGAATGAATATCTGATCTACACAACCTCTTCCCTTCCTAAAGCCTTCCTGTCCTCCAACTAATTCCTCTGTTCTTTCTCTAACTTTGTCAATAAGTATCCTACTATACACTTTTCCATTATACTAAGAAGACAAATGCCCCTATGATTACCACACACTTCTTTTTCCTCTTTTCCTTTGTACAAGAGAATAATTATACCTGACTTCCAATCCTTCGGGACTCTACCTTCCTCCCAGGCCAATCTGCACATCTTCCACATCCATTCGGCTACTATCTCTCCCTCATGCTTCAGCATTTCACCACACACTTCATCAATTCCTGGAGCTTTCCCCAGTTTAACTTTCTTCATTGCATCCACAACTTCTATCCTACTGATTTCTTCCTGTCTTCTTCTAGGTGTAGGGTTTTTTAAGATGGTGTTGGATGGTGTAGGTAAGAGTGGGTGGGTGTAGGTTGGTGAGGTTTAGTGTGATTAGTTATGCAGTACATGGGTGTAGGTAATTGTGGGTGAGTTTAGGTGGGTGTAGGTGGTATATGATAAGTGTACGTAACTATGATACTGTGTTGGTGGGACTGAGTGGGTGTGGGCAATTGTGGGTGACTGAGGTTGCACTTGGATGGGTGGGGATGCATATACTGTACAGTAAGTGGGTGTGGATGGCTATTATGTCGGTGTGGTTGGGTGTAGGTGATGGCCCCACCTTGCCTCCCTCCCCCCCAGAGAATAGGACATGGCCCCACCTTGCCCCCCAGAGATTGGGAAATGGCCCCACCTTGCCCCTCAGATTAGGAAATGGCCCCACCTTGCCCCCCAGATTAGGACATGGTCCCACCTTGCCTCCCAGATTAGGACATGGCTCCACCTTGCCCCCCAGATTAGGACATGGCCTCACCTTGCCCCCAGATTAGGACATGGCCCCACCTTGCCCCCCAGATTAGGACATGGCCCCACCTTGCCTCCCAGATTAGGACATGGTCCCACCTTGCCTCCCAGATTAGGACATGGCTCCACCTTGCCCCCCAGATTAGGACATGGCCTCACCTTGCCCCCCAGATTAGGACATGGGCCCATCTTGCCTCCCAGATTAGGACATGGCCCCACCTTGCCACCCAGATTAGGACATGGCTCCACCTTGCCTCCCAGATTAGGACAAGGCTCCACCTTGCCTCCCAGATTAGGACATGGTCCCACCTTGCCTCCCAGATTAGGACATGGCTCCACCTTGCCGCCCAGATTAGGACATGGCCTCACCTTGCCCCCAGATTAGGACATGGTCCCACCTTGCCTCCCAGATTAGGACATGTCTCCACCTTGCCCCCCAGATTAGGACATGGCCTCACCTTGCCCCCCAGATTAGGACATGGCCCCACCTTGCCCCCCAGATTAGGACATGGCCCCACCTTGCCTCCCAGATTAGGACATGGCCCCACCTTGCCTCCCAGATTAGGACATGGCTCCACCTTGCCCCCCAGATTAGGACATGGCCTCACCTTGCCCCCCAGATTAGGACCTGGGCCCATCTTGCCTCCCAGATTAGGACATGGCCCCACCTTGCCTCCCAGAATAGGACATGACCCCACCTTGCCTCCCAGATTAGGACATGGCTCCACCTTGCCTCCCAGATTAGGACATGGCCCCACCTTGCCTCCCAGATTAGGACATGGCCCCACCTTGCCTCCCAGATTAGGACAAGGCTCCACCTTGCCTCCCAGATTAGGACATGGCCCCACCTTCCCTCCCAGATTAGGAGATGGCCTCACCTTGCCCCCCAGATTAGGACATGACTCCACCTTGTCTCCCAGATTAGGACAAGGCTCCACCTTGCCTCCCAGATTAGGACATGGCCCCACCTTGCCTCCCAGATTAGGAGATGGCCTCACCTTGCCCCCCAGATTAGGACATGGCCCCACCTTGCCTCCCAGATTAGGACATGGCTCCACCTTGCCTCCCAGATTAGGACATGGCCCCACCTTGCCTCCCAGATTAGGACATGGCCCCACCTTGCCTCCCAGATTAGGACATGGCCCCACCTTGCCTCCCAGATTAGGACATGGCTCCACCTTGCCTCCCAGATTAGGACATGGCCCCACCTTGCCTCCCAGATTAGGACATGGCCCCACCTTGGCCCTCCCAACTATGAAGACCTGCTACGCCACTGGTCTGACGCTGCATACTGTCAGCAGTGGCCTCGGCTAAACGACTTTCAGAAGCTTTTGTCCCTACTCAGTAACGACCCTGCTTCCCACGGCTCACCACCTCCATCTCATCAGTTCTCTTGCATCTTGTTTCTCCATCTCCTTCTTACTCTTCTTTTCATTTTTTCCACAACCACCTCGCTTTAGCACACTCGTAGTCAGTTTGTCATATACACTTTGTTCTTCGGCTCCCTCTCTTTCTTCCCCCAAACTCCCCACTCTGTAAGCACGCCTACACACCTACTTCCAACTACACCCAGCCATACCCACCATTCCTCACCCATACCCACCTACAGCTTATAACTACCCACGCCAAACTACATCCACCTATGCCCTCCCACAACGACCTACGCCCTCCATACTAACCTACATCTACCTTCATCCATCTACATTCCCTACAATCGTCCATATGCAACTGTACCCAGATACACACATTTACGCCTACCTACACCAATTTACACCAGTCTACATCCACCCACGCCCACGAACAACCACTCACACTTACCCATAAACACCCACATCCATCAATGCCCATCTCAGCACTCCTACACCCACTCACACTCATCTACCCCCACCCACACTGACATACACCCATCAGCTCCCATCTACACCTACCCCTACCCACACACTCCCAAAACAGCAAATATTTTTAATGTGAGAGTTGAGTCTGCGTTGCCATGGAAACCACTCGTTTTCCAGCCAACAGAGCGATGCCCGTCATCCTGTCTCCTCGGTGGCCAACATAAAAATGACGATATTTTCATTATTTTATCTTTTACGGCTGTTTCTTTGGTGCAAGAAGGTAGGTGTATGGATAGTACAATACTTACACCACTTATTTATTGCAGTCGTTGCGGATAAAGATTATTTACAGCAAAATAATATGCTACACAGTGTTCTCAAGTATAATAAGACCAGTAGCCTGCCGATTCAATCTTAACTCATAGCAAAATTACTGAGGCTTCTTGTTCTTAGTCAACTTAGGGTTCATGAAAGTTTAATATTTTCAATAACGACTATTTTTTTGCCATTTCCCTTAATTGTATAACAACTCATATTATAATAAAATCAAATTTGGTAAATGGCTAGCACACCTAGATCTGGGAACTGCGTGGTGTTGTGAGACCTCGAGGTGTTGGTTGAACTGACAAATGTCTTTGGTCGAGCTGATTCATTGATTCAGTTCAACGAGGTTAGATAACCTGCGTGTTTGAACTACACTCTCCTATGACTTTATTTTCACTAACACAGCCACAACAGCACATCAGTACGGTTAATTACCATATATTATCAGCGACAAACACCTCAAGCAGCGTTAAAAAACAACCCCTGTTCTGGATCTTGCTGCTGAAATTATGAAGCTAGAATCTGCAGTCTTTGGCATCCATGTTGGGCCACGGAGACCAACGCAACACAGAAATTACAAGAGTGATATCTTTGCGATTTCTTTCATTTAAGAGATAATTTTGTGATATTGCTTGTATAGGCCAAGAGGCAAGTGTGTACCATCTTCAGGCGGACTACCAGCCTCCAGAATGACCTAATAATGATACAAGAGACAGCCATTAAACTTAGATCAGCCAATTAATTACGTGCAAGGGTTTCTCTTCTTAGTGTTACAACTTGACACTCTCACCAACAACACCCTAAAAATGACGTCAGAATTAAAATAATTTTACCTTAGCGCCGTTGATCTATTTTGTATTATTATTATCAACTGATGTGACTGAGAAACTTGCCAATTTGGGTGTAGTTATGTAGTGAAGTTAAGGCAGACATTAAGTGCACATTAGCACCGCATTAGCTGACGTGACACATTAAGTTCTAACAAAATATGACGTAATATTCATAACATTTCTCACCTTGACCTGTGTACAGGAGCCTTTTGTTTTCACTGGTATATCCCCCAAACACTTCACAACCATACCAGGCTGAATATTTAGCTGGAAATACCTCCATACACACCGATTTGTGATACCGATTTACCTCTATAAAGGAATATTTATCGTAAGAATTGATTAAGATCATTTACGACTACGGTGCTACAGCCATGGCAGCCTCGCATCACCCCACACAGTTGCCAGATCACAGGGTGTCTCCGTAAGTTGCATGTCAGTAATTCAGTTAACAGAGAGACACGAATGTCTCACAGAATGGTTTTGAATTATGACCGCTAAGACATCAAGGACGAAATATGGAAGAGAAACTAGCAGTCTTTATAATATTCCTTTAATCTGGAACCTAAATCAGAGGCCAAGGGTACTTTTACTGTTGGTAACATTGGTATGCATATTGTTTTAGCTTTAAATACAATTATTCGACTATACAGGCGAGAACTAAGCTATGTGGGTATTGTAGTATCGGTACAGCCACCCGTCTGCACCAAGGAAACAGTCCTACGCGATAAAGCAGTGGAAATATCGTCATTTTTATGTCGGCCACCGAGGCCAGAGGGTGGCTGGGAAGTCGCTCCAGTGGACAGGGAAACAAATGGTTGCCATGGCAACGCAGATGGTGGACTGTATTATTGTTTACATTTCTATAGCGATTTGTTCTGCTCATCACACTCCAGCATCTGCTTAGATTATATCAGTACAAATAATTCCAGTATCAAAATGATATTAATGTCATAGAAGAGAATAATTAGTTAAAATACGAGAAATATATTGCTAAGGAAGAGGTGCGAGGGAAGAGGGTTGGAGTAAGTGGATGTAGGTGGGAGTGGATAGGTCTATCTGTCTATCTATTGCCAGACGCCTCAGTCCCGTTTGGGGTGGCCACAAACAAATCACCTCCACGTCGTCCTGTCCCCCGCCATTTCACTGCCCTGCTCCCAACTCACACCTCCCCTCTCTCATATACCTCTACACCCCATCCCTCCATCTCATCCTCGGCCTCCCCCTCCCTCTTCCCCTCTCCACCTCACTCATATACACTCTCTTCGTCAGTCTTTCTCTCTCCATGCTCTCCACATGGCCAAACCACCTCAGTGTGTTCCTCATAACACTTCCTATCACATCCACATCCACACCACAACGCTCCTTTATATCCTCATTCGTCAACCTGTCTCTTCATGTGACTCCACAGGCTCGTCTTAAATAACTCATTTCCACTGCTCTCACTCTTGACTTGTGTCCCTCCAACAATATCCAAGCTTCACTTCCATACTTTAGAGTTGGTATCATAATACTGTCATGTAGTAACTTTTTCACTTCCATGGTCACTTCCCTGATTCTTATCACTGCTTTCAAAGAACCAGCAACCTTTCTTCCCTACTGTACCCTTTCAAGCACTTCACCCTCCAAACCTCCATCCTTACTCATCACACTACCCAAGTACTTAAACGTACTCACATTTTCCAATTCCTCACCATCCAACCTCGCTGTCCATTCACTGACTTCACCTCTCTCAAAAACCATCACTTTACTCTTCCTTACATTCACCTTTAGATTCCGGTTCTTGCACACTCTCCCAAACTCATCCACCAAGCCTTGCAGCTCCCCTTCGTCTTCACTCAACAACACAGTATCATCTGCAAACAACAGTACAGGGAGTTTCCAAACACTATCCTCTCTCACCAGGGCCACTCCAACATCCACTACCCTACCCTGTACCTCTTTTATTACCCCATCCATGAACAGATTGAACAACCATGGAGACATGACACATCCCTGTTTCAACCCAACTTTCAAAGAGAAAAATTCACTTAGTTCACCATCCACACGCACTGCAGCCTTAGCACCATCATACATACTCTTCACAGCATTCAACAACTTTCCATCTACTCCATATATTCTTAACACTTTCCACAATTCTTGTCTATCCACCCTGTCATATGCTTTCTCCAAATCCATGAAAGCCGCATACAACTTCTTTCCCTTCTCTAGATACTTTTCCACTAAAGATCTAAGAATGAATATCTGATCTACACAACCTCTTCCCTTCCTAAAGCCTTCCTGTTCTTCTACAACTAATTCCTCTGTTCTTTCTCTAACTTTGTCAATAAGTATCCTACCATACACTTTTCCATTATACTAAGAAGACAAATACCCCTATGATTACCACACACTTCTTTTTCCCCTTTTCCTTTGTACAAGGGAATAATTATACCTGACTTCCAATCCTTCGGGACTCTACCTTCCTCCCAGGCCAATCTGCACATCTTCCACATCCATTCGGCTACTATCTCTCCCTCATGCTTCAGCATTTCACCACACACTTCATCAATTCCTGGGGCTTTCCCCAGTTTAACTTTCTTCATTGCATCCACAACTTCTATCCTACTGATTTCTTCCTGTCTTCTTCTAGGTGTAGGGTTTTTTAAGATGGTGTTGGATGGTGTAGGTAAGAGTGGGTGGGTGTAAGTTGGTGAGGTTTAATGTGATTAGTTATGCAGTACATGGGTGTAGGTAATTGTGGGTGAGTTTAGGTGGGTGTAGGTGGTATATGATAAGTGTACGTAACTATGATACTGTGTTGGTGGGACTGAGTGGGTGTGGGCAATTGTGGGTGACTGAGGTTGCATTTGGATGGGTGGGGATGCATATACTGTACAGTAAGTGGGTGTCGATGGCTATTATGTCGGTGTGGTTGGGTGTAGGTGATGGCCCCGCCTTGCCCCCCCCCCCTAGATTAGGACTTGCCCCCACCTTGCCCCCCAAAGATTAGGAAATGGCCCCACCTTGCTCCCCAGATTAGGACATGGCCCCACCTTGCCTCCCAGATTAGGACATGGTCCCACCTTGCCTTCCAGATTAGGACATGGCTCCACCTTGCCCCCCAGATTAGGACATGGCCTCACCTTGCCCACCAGATTAGGACATGGCCCCACCTTGCCTCCCAGATTAGGACATGGTCCCACCTTGCCTCCCAGATTAGGACATGGCTCCACCTTGCCCCCCAGATTAGGACATGGCCTTACCTTGCCCCCCAGATTAGGACATGGCCCCACCTTGCCTCCCAGATTAGGACATGGCCCCACCTTGCCTCCCAGATTAGGACATGGCCCCACCTTGCCTCCCAGATTAGGACATGGCCCCACCTTGCCTCCCAGATTAGGACATGGCCCCACCTTGCCTCCCAGATTAGGACATGGCCCCACCTTGCCTCCCAGATTAGGAAATGGCCCCACCTTGCCTCCCAGATTAGGACAAGGCTCCACCTTGCCTCCCAGATTAGGACATGGCCCCACCTTGCCTCCCAGATTAGGACATGGCCTCACCTTGCCCCCCAGATTAGGACATGGCCCCACCTTGCCTCCCAGATTAGGACATGGCTCCACCTTGCCTCCCAGATTAGGACATGGCCCCACCTTTCCCCCCAGAGTAGGACATGGCCCCACCTTGCCTCCCAGATTAGGACATGGCTCCACCTTGCCTCCCAGATTAGGACATGGCCCCACCTTTCCCCCCAGATTAGGACATGGCCCCACCTTGGCCCTCCCAACTATGAAGACCTGCTACGCCGCTGGTCTGACGCTGCATACTGTCAGCAGTGGCCTCGGCTAAACGACTTTCAGAAGCTTTTGTCCCTACTCAGTAACGACCCTGCTTCCCACGGCTCACCACCTCCATCTCATCAGTTCTCTTGCATCTTGTTTCTCCATCTCCTTCTTACTCTTCTTTTCATTTTTTCCACAACCACCTCGCTTTAGCACACTCGTAGTCAGTTTGTCATATACACTTTGTTCTTCGGCTCCCTCTCTTTCTTCCCCCAAACTCCCCACTCTGTAAGCACGCCTACACACCTACTTCCAACTACACCCAGCCATACCCACCATTCCTCACCCATACCCACCTACAGGTTATAACTACCCACGCCAAACTACATCCACCTATGCCCTCCCACAACGACCTACGCCCTCCATACTAACCTACATCTACCTTCATCCATCTACATTCCCTACAATCGTCCATATGCAACTGTACCCAGATACACACATTTACGCCTACCTACACCAATTTACACCAGTCTACATCCACCCACGCCCACGAACAACCACTCACACTTACCCATAAACACCCACATCCATCAATGCCCATCTCAGCACTCCTACACCCACTCACACTCATCTACCCCCACCCACAGTGACATACACCCATCAGCTCCCATCTACACCTACCCCTACCCACACACTCCCAAAACAGCAAATATTTTTAATGTGAGAGTTGAGTCTGCGTTGCCATGGAAACCACTCGTTTTCCAGCCAACAGAGCGATGCCCGTCATCCTGTCTCCTCGGTGGCCAACATAAAAATGACGATATTTTCATTATTTTATCTTTTACGGCTGTTTCTTTGGTGCAAGAAGGTAGGTGTATGGATAGTACAATACTTACACCACTTATTTATTGCAGTCGTTGCGGATAAAGATTATTTACAGCAAAATAATATGCTACACAGTGTTCTCAAGTATAATAAGACCAGTAGCCTGCCGATTCAATCTTAACTCATAGCAAAATTACTGAGGCTTCTTGTTCTTAGTCAACTTAGGGTTCATGAAAGTTTAATATTTTCAATAACAACAATTTCTTTGCCATTTCCCTTAATTGTATAACAACTCATATTATAATAAAATCAAATTTGGTAAATGGCTAGCACACCTAGATCTGGGAACTGCGTGGTGTTGTGAGACCTCGAGGTGTTGGTTGAACTGACAAATGTCTTTGGTCGAGCTGATTCATTGATTCAGTTCAACGAGGTTAGATAACCTGCGTGTTTGAACTACACTCTCCTATGACTTTATTTTCACTAACACAGCCACAACAGCACATCAGTACGGTTAATTACCATATATTATCAGCGACAAACACCTCAAGCAGCGTTAAAAAACAACCCCTGTTCTGGATCTTGCTGCTGAAATTATGAAGCTAGAATCTGTAGTCTTTGGCATCCATGTTGGGCCAGGGAGACCAACGCAACACAGAAATTACAAGAGTGATATCTTTGCGATTTCTTTCATTTAAGAGATAATTTTGTGATATTGCTTGTATAGGCCAAGAGGCCAGTGTGTACCATCTTCAGGCGGACTACCAGCCTCCAGAATGACCTAATAATGATACAAGAGACAGCCATTAAACTTAGATCAGCCAATTAGTTGCTTGCAAGGGTTTCTCTTCTTAGTGTTACAACTTGACACTCTCACCAACAACACCCTAAAAATGACGTCAGATTTAAAATAATTTTACCTTAGCGCCGTTGATCTATTTTGTATTATTATTATCAACTGATGTGACTGAGAAACTTGCCAATTTGGGTGTAGTTATGTAGTGAAGTTAAGGCAGACATCAAGTGCACATTAGCACCACATTAGCTGACGTGACACATTAAGTTCTAACAAAATATGACGTAATATTCATAACATTTCTCACCTTTACCTGTGTACAGGAGCCTTTTGTTTTCACTGGTATATCCCCCAAACACTTCACAACCATACCAGGCTGAATATTTAGCTGGAAATACCTCCATACACACCGATTTGTGATACCGATTTACCTCTATAAAGGAATATTTATCGTAAGAATTGATTAAGATCATTTACGACTACGGTGCTACAGCCATGGCAGCCTCGCATCACCCCACACAGTTGCCAGATCACAGGGTGTCTCCGTAAGTTGCATGTCAGTAATTCAGTTAACAGAGAGACATGAATATCTCACAGAATGGTTTTGAATTATGACCGCTAAGACATCAAGGACGAAATATGGAAGAGAAACTAGCAGTCTTTATAATATTCCTTTAATCTGGAACCTAAATCAGAGGCTAAGGGTACTTTTACTGTTGGTAACATTGGTATGCACATCATTTTAGCTTTAAATACAATTATTCGACTATACAGGCGAGAACTAAGCTATATGGGTATTGTAATATCGGTATAGCCACCCGTCTGCACCAAGGAAACAGTCCTACGCGATAAAATAGTGGAAATATCGTCATTTTTGTGTCGGCCACCGAGGCCAGAGGGTGGCTGGGAAGTCGCTCCAGTGGACAGGGAAACAAATGGTTGCCATGGCAACGCAGACGCTGGACTGTATTATTGTTTACATTTCTGTAGCGATTTGTTCTGCTCATCACACTCCAGCATCTGCTTAGATTATATCAGTACAAATAATTCCAGTATCAAAATGATATTAATCTCATAGAAGAGAATAATTAGTTAAAATACGAGACATATGTTGCTAAAGAAGACGTGCGAGGGAAGAGGGTGGGTGTAAGTGGGTGTAGGTGGGAGTGGATAGGTGTAGGGTTTTTTTTTAAGATGGTGTTGGATGGTGTAGGTAAGAGTGGGTGGGTGTAGGTTGGTGAGGTTTAGTGTGAGTGGTTATGCAGTAAATGGGTGTAGGTAATTGTGGGTGAGTTTAGGTGGGTGTAGGTGGTATCTGTTAAGCGTACGTAACTATGATTTGGTGTTGGTGAGACTGAGTGGGTGTGGGCAATTGTGGGTGACTGTGGTTGCACTTGGATGGGTTGGGATGCATATACAGTAAGTGGGTGTGGGTGGCTATTACTGTATGTCAATGTGGTTGGGTGTAGCTGATGGCCCCCCCCCCCCCAAGATTAGGACTTGGCCCCACCTTGCCCCCCCAAGATTAGGACATGGCCTCACCTTGACCCCCCCCCCCAGATTAGGACTTGGCCCCACCTTGCCCCCCCCAGATTAGGACTTGGCCCCACCTTGCCCCCCCCCCCAAGATTAGGACTTGGCCCCACCTTGCCCCCCCCCTCTCAACCCAAGATTAGGACATGGCCTCACCTTGCCCCCTCCTCTCAACCCAAGATTAGGACATGGCCTCACCTTGACCCCCCCCCTCTCAACCCAAGATTAGGACATGGCCTCACCTTGACCCCTCTCTCAACCCAAGATTAGGACATGGCCCCACCTTGCCTCCCCCAAGATTAGGACATGGCCTCACCTTGCCCTCCCCCTCTCAACCCAAGATTAGGACATGGCCCCACCTTGGCCCGCCAGATTAGGACATGGTTCCACCTTGTCCCCCCAGATTAGGACATGGCCCCACCTTGGCCACACCAGATTAGGACATGGCCCCACCTTGGCCCCCAGATTTGGACATGGCCCCACCTTGGCCCCCCAACTGTGATGACTTGAGCCTCGCCACTGGTCTGACGCTGCATGCTGTCAGCAGTGGCCTCAGCTAAACGACTTTCAGAAGCTTTTGTCCCTACTCAGTAACGACCCTGCTTCCCACGGCTCACCACCTCCCTCTCATCAGTTCCCCCGCATCTTGTCTCTCCATCTCCTTCTCACTCTTCTTTTCATTTTTTCCACAACCACCTCGCTTTAGCACACTCCTAGTCAGCTTGTCATTTACACCTCGTTCCTGGGCTCCCTCTCCTTCCCCCAAACACCCCACTTCATAACAGGCCTACACTTACCCACTCCCAACTACACTCAGCCATACCCACCATTCCTCACCCATACCCACGTACAGCCTATAACTACCCACACCAACCTACATCCTAAGGAAGTAGCTGACTATTTTAATAATTACTTTGGCAGTGTTGGTAAGAAACTTGCTGAGTCTGTTGGAGAGTCTGAGGTTAATTTCTATTCATATTTACGCAATAGGTAAGACAGTGTATTCGTTTTGTCACCTACTACTGAACATGAAGTTACTCAGACTATAAAAAATCTACGGAATGTTGGTCCCGGATATGACGATATCCCTATGTCCATCATTAAGGAAATAATGGCCTATCTAGTTCCTGTACTTGTCTTCCTCTTTAATTTATCTTTTGAAACTGGAAAGTTTCCTGACATGTTGAAATTGGCCAAAGTCATTCCAGTTTTTAAAGCTGGTGATCGTAAGCTGTTAAGCAATAATCGCCCTATCTCAGTCCTGCCAGCAATCAGTAAGATAATAGAGAAATTGGTTTATGGTAGGTTAATTCAATTTTGCACCAACAACACTGATTCACAATTTGGATTTAGGGAAAAATTGTCTACCGAGAGTGCTTTGCTGGTTCTACCGAGAGTGCTTTGCTGTCATTCACCAAGGACGTGCTGACTTCATTTGATGAAAATAAATTTACTATGGGTGTATTTCTAGATCTGGCCCACTCTTGTTTATTTTGTACGTAAATGACATCGTGTACGCTACCTCACATATGAAGCCAGTACTATTTGCTGATGATAGTACCTTTTATGCCAGCACCAAAATCTCAATGAACTATCAAATGTTGTAAATAGCAGCCTAACAGATATTAAAAAATGGATAACAAGCAACAAACTCACGCTAAACGTAAGCAAATCTCATTACATTATATTTAGAAGGAAAGAAAGCACTGCAAATCAACCCAACATCTACATAGGTGCCCAGTCAATTGAAAGAGTGGACAGTATAAAATTCCTTGGTGTTATAATTGATGCACGTTTGTCATGGCATTTACATATCCAGTATCTCCATACAAAGATTAGCAAACAGTGTGGTATCATGTACCAAATTCGTAATCAACTAACAACACGGTCTTTTAAGCTCATTTATTACTCGCTGATTTTTCCTTTATTGTTTTAATGTAACAATGTATGGAGTGGTGCTTATAAGACACAACTAAACCGCTTATTTATAGCCCAAAAGAAATCGGTCCGTATAATGGAAAACTTACGCAAATATGACCACACTAATCCATCTATCAAGAAATTGGGTATCCTAAAATTGCCTGATATAAAGTCCTACTGCACTGCTTTGTTTACAAGTCTCTGCACAACATGTCATTTAACAATTACTTTGATTTTAATATGAGTGATCGTTATAATCTCCGAAATAACTGTAATCTAAAAATACCGCTCATGGCTTCAACCCAGTCCCAGTCACATATCACTTATCAGGGACCCAAAGTTTGGAACGGTATCCCAATGGCCATTCGGGAACTAAGCCAGGCTGTATTTTTCAAATCTGCTTATAAATCCTACTTACTATCAAAGTACTAATTCTTTAAATTAGTTGACTTTCATTATTATTATTATTATTATTGTTATTGTTATTGTGGTAGTTATTAATATTGTTACTAGTATTACTGGTATTAATATAAAATTACCTCTGTTTTGTTGTACTGCTATCTTATATATACCCTTTATTAAAATCTTAAACTATTGTCATTCGGGGATGACCATTATTACTTAAAAGTCATGCAGCTGATTTAGTCAAATCGTAGTTTTAGCCTTACTAGACAGTTGATGTTTACCTAAAGTGCAAGAAATACAAAGTGCCTTTAAAGAGAGTTCCTGGACTGTCAAAAGGCTCAGCCGCTAGTAGACTAAGTGTTATGTCAACTATTGTAATCTCTATGGCTAAATAAACATTTGAATTTGACTTTGAACATCCACCTCTGCCCTCCCACACCGACCTACACCCCCCACACTAACCTACACCTACCTTCGTCCATCTACACTCCCTACACGCGTCCATATGCAACTGTACGCAGTTACACACATTTACACCTACCTACACCCATTCACATTAGTCTGCATCCACCCACGCCCACCAACAACCACTCACCCACACCCACAAACACCCACATCCATCACCGCCCATCCCAGCACTCCTACACCCACTCACACCCATCTAACACCACCTACACTGACATACACCCATCAACTCCCATCTACACCTACCCCTACCCATACACTCCCAAAACAGCAAATATTTAGTATGTGCCAGTTGAGTCTGCGTTACCATGGAAACCACTCGTTTTCCCGCCAACCATAGCGACCTCCATGTCCTCTCTCCTCTGTGGCCAACATAAAAATGACGATATTTCCATTATTTTATCTTTCTCGGCGGTTTCTGTGGGGCAGGAGGGTGGGTGTATGGATAGTACAATACTTACACCACTTATTTATTGCAGTCGTTGCGAATAGAGATTATTTACAGCAAAATAATATGCTACACATTGTTCTCAAGTATAATAAGACCAGTAGCCTGCCGAGTCAATCTTAACTCATAGCAAAATTACTGAGGCTTCTTGTTTTTAGTCAACTTAGGGTTCATGAAAGTTTAATATTTTCAATAATGACTATTTTTATGCCATTTCCCTTAATTGTATAACAACTCATATTATAATAAAATCAAATTTGGTAAATGGCTAGCACACCTAGATCTGGGAACTGCGTGGTGTTTTGAGACCTCGAGGTGTTGGTTGAACTGACAAATGTCTTTGGTCGAGCTGATTCATTGATTCAGTTCAACGAGGTTAGATAACCTGCGTGTTTGAACTACACTCTCCTATGACTTTATTTTCACTAACACAGCCACAACAGCACATCAGTACGGTTAATTATCATATATTATCAGCGACAAACACCTCAAGCAGCGTTAAAAAACAACCCCTGTTCTGGATCTTGCTGTTGAAATTATGAAGCTAGAATCTGTAGTCTTTGGCATCCATGTTGGGCCAGGGAGACCAACGCAACACAGAAATTACAAGAGTGATATCTTTGCGATTTCTTTCATTTAAGAGATAATTTTGTGATATTGCTTGTATAGGCCAAGAGGCCAGTGTGTACCATCTTCAGGCGGACTACCAGCCTCCAGAATGACCTAATAATGATACAAGAGACAGCCATTAAACTTAGATCATCCAATTAGTTACTTGTAAGGGTTTCTCTTCTTAGTGTTACAACTTGACACTCTCACCAACAACACCCTAAAAATGACATCAGAATTAAAATAATTTTACCTTAGCGCCGTTGATCTATTTTGTATTATTATTATCAACTGATGTGACTGAGAAACTTGCCAATTTGGGTGTAGTTATGTAGTGAAGTTAAGGCAGACATCAAGTGCGCATTAGCACCACATTAGCTGACGTGACACATTAAGTTCTAACAAAATATGACGTAATATTCATAACATTTCTCACCTTTACTTGTGTACAGGAGCCTTTTGTTTTCACTGGTATATCCCCCAAACAATTCACCACCAAACCAGGCTGAATATTTAGCTGGAAATACCTCCATACACACCGATTTCTGATACCGATTTACTTCCGTAAAGGAATATTTATCGTAAGAAATGGTTAAGATCATTTACGACTACGGTGCTACAGCCATGGCAGCCTCGCATCACCCCACACAGTTGCCTGATCACAGGATGTCTCCGGAAGTTGCATGTCATAAATTCAGTTAACAGAGAGACACGAATATCTCACAGAATGGTTTTGAATTATGACCGCTAAGACAGCAAGGACGAAATATGGAAGAGAAACTAACAGTCTTTATAATATTCCTTTAATCTGGAACCGAAATCAGAGGCCAAGGGTACTTTTACTGTTGGTAACATTGGTATGCACATCATTTTAGCTTTAAATACAATTATTCGACTATACAGGCGAGAACTAAGCTATGTGGGTATTGTAATATCGGTACAGCCACCCGTCTGCACCAAGGAAACAGTCCTACGCGATAAAGCAGTGGAAATATCGTCATTTTTATGTCGGCCACCGAGGCCAGAGGGTGGCTGGGAAGTCGCTCCAGTGGACACGGAAACAAATGGTCGCCATGGCAACGCAGACGGTGGACTGTATTATTGTTTACATTTTCTCTAGTGATTAATTCTGCACGTATTTGTTTGTATGATATTGATGCAAATGATCCTAGTATCAAAATGATATTAATGTCGTGGAAGAGATTAATGAGCTGAATTACGAGAAATATATTGTTAAGGAAGAGGTGCGAGGGAAGAGGGTGGGTGTAAGTGGGTGTAGGTAGGAGTGGCTAGGTGTAGGGTTTTTATAAGACTGAATTACGTGTTGGCCAAGTCTGGATTTTACCACCAGGATAATAAGAAAATAAAGGAGATATACCATAGGAAATATAGTTACTTGTAATATTAACACCATACAAACCATCACTTTATTACAAACTAGGAAGTAAAGCCGTTTTTATTTGTCTTAAGAGTGTAACTGGGATGGTACGTTTCCTCCTTATATTGACAATACTGAAAGAATATTATTTTTGGCCTAAATAATGTTGTTCAGGTACACAGGCGATACATAAGTGATCCAGTGTTGTAATAACCATATACACACACCCGCCTGTACCAAAAACACACAGCTGGCAGGTGAAGTTAGTGAAATATCGCCATTTTTATGCTGGTCACCGCGGAGTGACGATGACAGCGACTTTGCTCGTGTCAGACGTGGGGTAAGAGTAATATGTAATAGTAATAGTAATAGACTATTACAGGGTTTTCAAAGTAATAGTAATAATAGAGCACAAGTTCCTGGCTGTAATAGTAATTGTAATAGTAATAGAAGGCATAGTAATGGATAATTGTATATTACTTTCCCATTACAGACACTTCTTCAATACCGTTTACCCTAATCAGTCATAACAGCCTTCTCACCTTGGTTACCTGTTGGCTGCTCTCCAAGCTGCAGGTACACCACAGGAGACCGTGCAGAATGGAGAGTGGTCAACAGGCCATCAGGTGATCTAGACACACTTGTGCCTTCAGTGCAACAGCCTCCCAACGATAATGAAAATAAAAAACATTGTCAATTTAATTAATACCGTTATAATAGATAATATGTTAATAGTAATAGTAATACTCTTAGATGACCAAGTCATAGTAATAGTAATAGATGACTACTAAAGTAATTATAGTAGTAATATAATAGAGAGCAATTGATATTAATAGTAATAGTAATAGAAACCCAGTAGTAGACCCCATGTCTGGCTCGTGTGAGGGGTAAGACCAGTGGTATCCATGGCAACGCAGACTCACCCTTGTATTCCTAGTGGACCTGGAGATTCGTAACACGCTTTCCTTAGCCATTTATTCTGCACATTACACCTCAGTAGCATCTCTAATGTTACTGACGCAGCCTATATCTACACAAAAATGATAAATAGCATGTTTAGTTCTAATACATTTAATTCGTAAAGTTTCCTCGGTGGCGATTTACTCTGTTCATTTTGCCTCATTATCTTGTCATGTTAATACAAGCATTGATGTCGAAAGAGATAAATTACTTAAAAAAAAAAAAGGCTGAGATGTAATAGTGGAATAAGTCGCTGTGAAAAATGTTACAAGACCTAAAGGAAGACCTGCCCCAGTAACAAGTACAAACATTTGAAGTTAGCAAGAGTAAAGTAAATGCTACGTTATAGTAGTACTTGTATTATTTATCTTTAGTGATAGTAAAGTAAATGCTACGTTATAGTAGTACTTGTATTATTTATCTTTAGTGATAGTAAAGTAAATGCTACGTTATAGTAGTACTTGTATTATTTATCTTTAGTGATATAAGCTTACAGCAGCCTGGGTTAGCAAGAGTAAAGTAAATGCTACCTTATAGTAGTACTTGTATTATTTATCTTTAGTGATATCAGCTTACAGCAGCCTGGGTTGGACTCCCCTAACACTGTATATTACGAGTACTTGGCCTGTGTCTCCTGGCATGTCTTTATCTGTGTCTACATCTATCTATGTCTAATTATCTATCTGTATCGCTACACGCTGGATTGCCATCAAGGTTGGCCACAAACGCATTATCCTCTGCCATCTGACTGGCCTCTCTCCAGCTCACATATCCCCTTCTCGTCTGTATGCCATCCCTCCGTCTCATCCTGGGTCTGCCCTTCCCTGTCCCTCCCGTGTCACCTTACTTACACACTCCTAGTCAGTGTCTTTTTCTCCGTCCTCTCCACTTGGCCAAACCATCTCAAAATCTATCTTTTCCTGTGCGTACCACCTCCACATCAAGACCTCTACGCTCCTTCACTTCTCAGTCGTCTCTCTCACGTAAGGGTGTGCACAGATATTTTGTTATTGCTATTTCCCTTACTTATTTAGTTTAGGCCAGACATTTGGTGCTGAAGGAGTGGCATACAGTCTACATCAACCCTTGTACTAATCAAAGACTCCTTAACTAGTGTGCTGGTAGGACGAGTCAGGTAACGAAACACATGATGAGGCATAAACAGCATGCAATAGGGTGTTAAGGTGTGTGTGTGTGTGTGTGTGTGTGTGTGTGTGTGTGTAATTAATAGGTATATAATTTACTATTGCCTCATTTCAGCACCCGCACTGCCACACCCACGCCCACACCAGCAGACTAAGCCGCCCTGGAACACAACACACCTCTAGGTGAGTTGCCTCCTTCCTCCTCAGTGCCAACCTCCAAATCCTAATCCTACCCACTCTCAGTGCCAACCTCCTCCTCCTCCTCCTCTCCCTCAGTGCTAGCTTCCTCCTCCTCCTCTCCCTGAGTGCCAACCTCCTCCTCCTCCTCCTCTCCCTCAGTGCCAACCTCCTCCTCCTCTCCCTCAGTGCCAACTTCCTCCTCCTCCTCTCCCTCAGTGCCAACCTCCTCCTCCTCCTCCTCTCCCTCAGTGCCAACTTCCTCCTCCTCCTCTCCCTCAGTGCCAACCTCCCCCTCCTCCTCCTCTCCCTCAGTGCTAGCTTCCTCCTCCTCCTCCTCCTCTCCCTCAGTGCTACCTTCCTCCTCCTCCTCTCCCTCAGTGTCAGCCTCCTCCTCCTCTCCCTCAGCGTCAACCTATTTCTCCTCTCCCTCAGTGCCAGCCTCCTCCTCCTCTCCCTCAGTGCCAACCTCCTCCTCCTCTCCCTCAGTGTCAACCTCCTCCTCCTCCTCTCCCTCAGTGCCAACCTCCTCTTCTCCCTCAGTGCCAGCCTCCTTCTCCTCCTCTTCTCCCTCAGTGCCAACCTTCTCCTCTTCTCCCTAAGTGCCAACTTCCTCCTCCTCCTCTCCCTCAGTGCCAACCTCTTCCTCCTGTTCTCCCTCAGTGCCAGCCTCCTCCTCCTCTTCTCCCTCAGTGCCAAGCTTCCTCCTCTTCTCCCTCAGTGCCAACCTTCCTCCTCTTCTCCCTCAGTGCCAACCTTCCTCCTCTTCTCCCTCAGTGCCAACCTTCCTCCTCTTCTCCCTCAGTGCCAGCCTCCTCCTCCTCTTCTCCCTCAGTGCCAACCTCCTCCTCCTCCTCTTCTCCCTCACTGCCAACCTCCTCCTCCTCCTCTTCTCCCTCACTGCCAACCTCCTCCTCCTCCTCTCCCTCAATGCCAACCTCCTCCTCCTCCTCTCCCTCAGCGCCAACCTCCTCCTTCTCTCCCTCAGTGCCAACCTCCTCCTCCTCCTCTCCCTCAGTGCCAACCTCCTCCTCCTCCTCCTCCTCTCCCTCAGTGCCAACCTCCTCCTCCTCCTCTCCCTCAGTGCCAACCTCCTCCTCCTCCTCTCCCTCAGTGCCAACCTCCTCCTCTTCTCCCTCGGTGCCAACCTTCCTCCTCCTCCTCTTCCTCCACCTCTCAGTGCCAACTTCCTCCCCCTCTTCCCCTTCTCATCGTCCCCCCTCCCCATCTCCTCCTCCTCCTTGTCTCCCCTCCCCCTTCTCTTCTTCCCCCCATCCCCATCTCCTCGTCCTCCTTCCCCCTTCTCCTCCTCTTCCTCCTCGTCCACATCATCGGCCTGAAGAGCCGATGATGTGATATGTATTCTATTCCAGCTTTTCCAGCGGTTTTGTGTATTTTTTTTTTTTTTATGTAGTCTTTTTTGAATAATATTTTCGCCTGTGCAAATAAAGTCGTCTTCTGTGTTTCAATTCCAAAATATGGGAGAGCGAAAAAAAAATTTGGTGAGCTGCGGGATTTAGCAATAGGGCATCATAAGGCCCAGGTGTTCAGCAGTGGTACAAGCTTGCGATTTTCCCCACCAGGTGGCAGCACCAGTCTCCTCAGGAACAGCAGAACATAAGCCCCCTTCCCTGTGCAACCAAAGATAGTTCAAAGGATGACCAATAGATGGCAGCACCATTGTTAGTGCTGCCATCTATTGGTCATTCTTTGAACTATTTTTGGTTGCACAGGGAAGGGGGCTTATGTTTCGCTGTTCCTGAGAAGACTGGTGCTGCCACCTGGTGGCAAAAATTGGAAGCTTGTACCACTGCTCAACACCCGGGCCTTATGATGCCCTATTGATGGCCCTCCCCTGATTTTTAGCCTGGTAGATGGCGCCACCGTCGCCTATCGGATTCGACGGTGGCGCCATCTGTTGGCAACTATGTGAACTAATTTTACCAGTGTTGCCATCTATTGGTCATCCTTTGAACTAATGTTGGTTGCACAGGGAAGGGGGCTTATGTTTTGCTGTTCCTGAGAAGACTGGTGCTGCCATCTGGTAGAAAATATGTGAACTAACCAGTGCTGCCATCTGGTAGAAAATGTGAACTAATTTTACCAGTGGTGAACACCAAGGCCTCATTCCCCCCTGTTCATCCCTGGGCCTGGTAAGTATTGTCTTGTACACTACTACAGAGGATACAGGAAACAGGGTCGGTAGTATTGCCACCACTTTATTTTGTACTCCAGTGTTCAACACGTTACGTTTGAGATTCAAGTTACATTGTATATGAGGTTCATTGCTGTGAAAAAGCATGTAAATAATGAAGGGGGAGATGTGTTAGTGGAGAGAGAGAGAGAGTCACACGGGGGGGGGGGGATTCTTTTCTCAATTCATGACAAAAAAAAATCAAAGATACTTTCTGTGGACTCGACCACTCCATATAAAGACAATACTGGATGGTTTTAGGAGTAGTAGTAGTAGTAGTAGTTGTTCTAGCCACAAGTTCATCTGAAATGTGAACCCAGTGGGCTAAAGGCTGCAATTATTGTGTAACATTATTTTCCAATCTCGGTATTGATAAAGGGAAGACAGTATGGGTAGGAGAGTGAGAGAGGGGGTGTGAGGGCAGGATAGACAGGGTGACGGGGGTATGGGGTATGGGGAGGACATCTGAGACAATGTAGTGATAAATTACTGGTGATTGATGGGAATATAATAATCAGCAGTGCACAATAATTCCAGCCTGCAGTCCACTGGGTTCACATTTCAGATGAACTACTATTACTACTACTACTGCTACTACTACTGCTACTACCACTACCACTGCTACTACTACTGCTACTACCACTACTACTGCTACTACTACTACTACTAAACCATCCAGTATTATATCTTCATATGGCGTGGGTGAGTGCACGGAAAGCATTTTGTATTTTATCTGGGCCATAAATTGAGTAAAGAACCCCACCCCTTGTAACTCTCTCTCCCCTTATCATACCTGACCCCCATAATTCTCTCTCTCTCTCTCTCTCTCTCTCTCATATCCCTTTATCATACATCTCCCCCTTAACACACACACACACACACACACATTCTCATTATATGTACCCTTCAACCCCCCTTCTCTCTGTCTCTCTCTCACACACACACACACACACACACATTCTCATTATATGTACCCTTCAACCCCCCTTCTCTCTGTCTCTCTCACACACACACACACACACACACACACACACACACACACACACACAAAACCATCTCCTCCTACTAATGGTATGTGCTCTCTCTCTCTCTCACACACACACACACACACACACACACACACACACACACTAACGTTCTCGCTTGCCATCTGGTAGACGGGAGTTCGCGCCTCGCTCAGGTTGTGAAAGGTTCACTGACGATGTGGGTGGTTACTGTCCCCCTAGAGCAAGAGGATGGATGTGTCCGTGTGTGAAGGTCACAGCCTTGCCCTTACATTGGACTATATGAGCTCTCGGCTCCCTTCCGGGAGAGTAAAAGCTGACCATCACGACCATCAGGTGATCCTGACCGACCCGGTGAATTACACACACACACACACACACACACATCCCATTTCCCCTTCTGTGTACCCTGCCACTCTCTCCTGCATAAGGTGCAGGAGGTAAACTTATTAACACAGTGTAAAGGTCTAACTGAACAGTGTGTAATATGTAATGCTAAAGATGCCACTGTAATATAATTATTTGGTCCACAATATATATATATTTTTATGCATAAATTCTGTAAGTTTTGATGTCTTTCCATATGCTAATACTATTTTGCTGCCAGCTTTAGTAATGGCAACTTCAGTGTTACATTATACACTAATACTTACATTATACAGTGATACAGAACAATGGTATAACTGACTGACAATACCAACATCACATACGGCTGTACTCCAAACAGTACTTAGCACAAAGACAGAAGACTGAAAGAAATTTGGACCAAGTTAAGGCAAAAAGGGTATAGACAGGCAACTGAAACAAGATTGTGGAAATGTATACACAAAAATTTATTTTTACAAAGTAACATTCATTTACTATACATATATGGTACATGCCTATACTCTCTTCACCTTAACCTGGCTGAATTTTCATAATTTTGTGGCTGAAATTCTTATTCAATGCCAGAAACATCATTTTCATAGCACTTCCTCATGACTAGCACAATATTCTAGATAATGTCTTGTTACAAGTACTGTACAGTGATAATGTAAAAGATGTTAATTTTAGGCCAAGTTAGAGTGCCGGTAAAAACTGTATAGTAATATTAGTTGTGCATTCAGACAAACTATTATTCTGACACTTGAAGCCTTTGTGGATCTATTTTATACTCACTTATTCAGGCCATCACAAGAAACTAATGGCAAACTGTCTGGCTTTTGCAGTGTTGTCTCTGAAAGCAAACATTTTGTGCCCCATACTGAATGGCCTCGGTAAACATCCAGTGTGAGGTGGTTACAGCTACTTTAATTTTTTGTCTGCACACATCAATGGCTTAGCATCAACTAACTACCAGTAATATCTATTGCCAGATGCCTCAATCCCATTCAGGGTGGCCACAAACAAATTGCCTCCACGTCGCCCTGTCCCCCGCCATTTCGCTGCCCTGCTCCCAACTCACACTACCAGTAATAGCTTTAGAAAATTGTCCTCCTGATGCAGAGGGTAATAGAAATTCACATAATGGAGCATTTAGAAAAAGATCCACTGATCCAACTCTACTCATGTCTGTGTCTAAGAAACAGGCTGAGCATTAAGCATAAGTCCATTTTTATATATGTACTACAACTCTAACCTGGGATTTAAAAAGAAAAAAAAAAAAAAAAAATGATAGTCCCCCCACCCACACAAAACCTTCAGTGTAAAAATGTCCTGTACATAATCACTTTCGTCCAGTTCAATTAATATACAACCATTTATATGTACAAAACACACCTACAGTATTTGCATGACCATCTTCTACCTATGGTTAATAAATAAAACTTCAGCAAGTGATGTGACAGATGTTGGAAGCAGTGAGTTGAGGAGCTTGGACAACAGGGAGGGTGGATTGCTGCAGCCTGGTGGGGAGAGAGACACTGTGTTACTAGAGATATAAGCAAAATAACTGCATAGGTAGAGATATTAGGATGTTTACTGATGACAATATGGGCCCTAAGTGTTTTAGTACAGCAGGAAAAACATCATATGATCATAACTGATCCTCAGCATAGTAAGAAATACTGCCATCATATTCATCATCTTTATGATGTTTTTCCTGCTGCTGTAGTCCCAGGCTCCTCTGAAGGTGAACCAGTGAACTTCATGCTCTTATCTTGCAGTCAATTCTCATTCTTTTCGGGGGATAACAAGACTGGGTACATGGTTATATCAGTGCCACTGCATGAAGGCATCCCTCTATACTGGCTACATGGTTATATCAGTGCCACTGCATGAAGGCATCCCTCTATACTGGCTACATGGTTATATCAGTGCCACTGCATGAAGGCATCCCTCTATACTGGCTACATGGTTATATCAGTGCCACTGCATGAAGGCATCCCTCTATACTGGCTACTTGGTTATATCAGTGCCACTGCATGAAGGCATCCTTCAATAGCATCTTGATACAACAAAATAACAAAATACTACTTATATACTTTCTCTTTCTGGATTCTACCTAACCTGATGTTGTAATGGAATTAGGGTTATCCATCAATCCATCATCCAACCCTATGTTGCCCCATGAAGAATGTAGGGGCCTAGGGCTAGGCAAGATGGTCCTAACACATAAGATGAGAGTGACCAGCCTCACTCATCCCTGCATGGCATTACATGTGCATTATACCCCAGCCATCCCTTGGATATTAACCTACATAGGCCCAATCTGACTGGGGTGCCTGAATTACCCACTAAACCACCAGATGCCATAATTTGGTTATATGGTTACCACCCAGCACAGTAAATGGTTTCCTGGTGTACAGGAAACCATTTGGCTTGTCACTCAGTGTAGAGTCACCCACAGGGAGAAGAAAGAGGAAAGAATGAAGGAAGGCAAGACAGAAGAGGAAGGAAGGAGGACAGGAAAGGGCAGACACCCAAAGCAGCACTACACAGTGAGTGGATGGTGAGTGCCCCCACCTACCAACAAGTTAGGGTAATAAGGATGCAGGGGGGGGGGGGATAGTAATCATCTCAACCCTATCTTTAAAAAAAAAAAAAAAAAAAAAAAAAAAAGTTGGGTGGACAGTAGGATTGGAGGGGGAAAGGGGATGACCAAGGCCCATCAGTAAGAAACTGCCTAATATCTTTCCTAAGTGATTATTCTGCTTATTACTCCTTACTATCCTCTTGTGTCATTTAAATCATTACAATACCTCCATACTCAGCATAAATAACATACAAATTGACAGTAGGCAGCCCTATCCAAAAATAATTAGCTAAGGAAAAGATGCTAGGCAGCCTCCTTAAGTTACAAGAATATGGACCCAGGGGTTATGCTGATACAATGACAATTAATGCTATTTTGTGGCCTATTACACAGGCAGCTGGAACGACTCAGTGCCAACGGTATAACGGTTACCAGCCTCACTTGCCCACCCCTCAGATGAAACCCTTACAGTGTCCATCCAGCTGGAGCATCTTAACCCACTAATCCACCACCCAACATAGCAGATGATTTGGGATATAGCAAACCATTTCACTTGTCACTCAGAGGCACTACACAGGAGACAGGGAAGGATGGGGACAACATGAGGTAGAGAGAGAGGGGACGGGGACTACAAGCAGAGAGGGGGATTGAGGATGGGGACATCAAGGAGAGGGGGAGATGGGGATTGCATCAAGGGGGGGGACTACATCAAGTAGAGCATAGAGGAGGGGAGAGGCACTACACTGCATGGGGGAAGAGAGGGGGTCACTATCAAGTGGAAGGAGGGGGAAGGGGTGGGGACAGAGAAAATGGGGGAAGGGAGAGAGGGTGACTGCACCCCCACCTTCCACTATTGTACTATAATTTTTTTATGATAAATACAACCACCATTACAACCAATGCTTCACCTTTCACAAACAAGACAAATGATAAAGAAGGAATAAGATAAGTTTTAATCAAGTGGACATAAAATGTATTTTACTCATAATAAAAACAATTGTAACCTTCAATACATTAAATTACCTTGGCCATCAAGAAGGGTGAGTATGATGGCACACTTAGGTGTCAACTGGCAGTCTGTCTCACCCTTAAAGTAGTTGATCACGTGTCCTCGCACCTCTGTTGTGAATGGGATCAGAACAAAATTGGTTAAAAATAATAATAAAATTGTTAAAAACCACTTCTTCAACCATTATACAACCCTCCAGTGTCCCATCAGGAGCACAGGTGCCTGGGTCTACACACCTTAGTCCACGCTGGATTACGAGGCAAGTGACCAGTTGCTCTTTCTTGAATAAGGGAAGTGTTGGCAGAAAGGAAGGAGGAGGAGGCTGGAACTAAGAGAGAAGATGAGAATGAAATGGAAGTGGAGGAAAAGGCTGGCATTATGAGAAAAGGAGGGGGGGGTGGAGCTGACACTGAGAGAGGAGAATGGAGGAAGAAGGGGTTGGCAATGTGATAGATGGAAAGGAGGAGGACTATTGAGCTGGCACACACACACAAAGGAGAAGGCAGAGGCTGGCTCAGAGATGAAGAGGAGAGGAGGAGGAAGGGGCTGGCATTGAGACGGAGAAGAGGAGGAATAAGGAGCTGGCAGAGACAGACAGACAGACAGAAAGGAGTAGGCACTGTGAAATGAAGGGGAGGAGGAGTAGGGGGCTACAAGTGAGAGGGAGGGAGGGAGAAGGAGGTGTAGGGGATGTGCACTGAGAAAGGAGGAAGCTAGGTGTAAGGGACAAGGGACTGAGGAGGGAGCAAGGTGTAAGGGACAAGGGACTGAGGAGGGAGCAAGATGTAAGGGAAGTGCACTGAGAAAGGAGGGGGATGAGGAGAAGGCTGCAGATGAGAGATATGGGGAAGGGGATAAGTCTCTGTGAAGATAGAGAGTGGTGGTGGAGGGGGGAGAACGGGGCTGGCACTGAGAGAGAGAGGGATGAGAAGGAAATTACTAACACTGGGGGAAGAGAGAGAGAGAGGGGGGGCTGGCATTACGAGAGGAGGAGGAGGAGGAGGAAGAGGCTGGCACTGAGGGAGGAAGAGTAATGAAAACTGTTTACGGGAAAGTTACCGGTAAAGATGTTTCAATCCTAAGATCAGATGATAAAGATTTTTCATTGTGTGGGTACCAATAAATTACAACCATATACCGGTACCTGGCCCTTTCAGTATGAGGCTTTTAAAGTATTTATTTTCATTATCCACAGACAATTAACGTTAATTGTACAGTAATCACTCCAATATCCGACGTAATAGAGCCATAGGTAGGTCCGGATATTGGGCCCCAGCTTATGGACTTGTACTTATGGACCCTAACTCAGAGAAACACCTATACAACTCCCTCTGGACATGCATAGCACCTATTTAAGACCCAAATCACACCAATAAGGCACATAAATGACTGAAATAAATGCAAAAAAAACATAAAATGAGGGTTTAGAAGTATGTTCATACATTAATAAACATTCTGGTTACTTGCTCCTGGACTGGTACTTATGGACCCTAAGCTAGCCTAACTCAGAAAAACACCTTCCTACTGCACATGCATAGCTCCTAACACCCTATTCACACCAATAAAGGACATTAAAGAGTGAAATGAGGTAAGTATAGCATGGAAAAAAGTACAGTATGAAACGGGCGGGAAAAAATCGGTTTTATTTTTTATGTTTTGGACCATTTTAGGAATATTGGATCCCAGGACGATTATGTCCGGGTAGTGGGGATGTTCGGATATTGGGCGTCCGGATATTGGAGTGATTACTGTATTTTACTCTGGAGAGAGTACTATCAGCATCTTGGTTACAGGAAGTCATCCCAGTTCAATAAAATTGTCAGAGAAATTTTAAAAATAAATAAAAATTTACACCAGTATCATACTGAAAGGTTTAGGTCCAAATCACAAAACGTTATCCACAGACAGTTTAAATTTATTGTATTTTTTAAGAGAGTACTTGCATCTTGGCTGTATGTGGTTCATCACAATGCAATAAAATTGTTAGAAGAATGAATTTTAAAAAATACATCATACTGAAAGGTTTAATGGATCCAAAGCACAAAAGGTTAAACTTCAGTGGTTTCTTTAAATATACGCTCACTATTGCCAGATTATTTACTTCAGCATTATAGGAACCTCTAATAATGAAGTGTCTGAAATTCATACTTAACTCCTCCAGTTACATCCCTTGATATCTTGGCTGGAGGTAGAGAATTAAAAATATATATATATATAAACCAATTAAGAAGATACAATTACATAATAATAACTCTCATCTTAAATGTCGGGACCAACAGCCTAGCCCCGGGCTCCTACGCTCCTCATGGGGCAATGTAGGATTGGATGAAGGCTGGATGGATGGAACAGTAATAATAAAAACTAAGCCAAAAATTACATGCCAGATTTGTCAGTAATATAAATCCACCTGACAAACACTGCATCATCCAGATATCAGTGGAGTTTCGTTACCTCGTGATAAATACACAGCTGGACACATACAGACAAACAAAGGTAAATACATACAATGACAGCAAACACAGGCAGATATGACTAACCTTGCATCATCCAAGTATCGGTGAGTGACTGGAGGCATTTACCAAGAGACAGTGCATGTTTGGGCAACACTAGAGGCCTTGCGTGTTGCTGCTGCCCCTCCAATGTGGATGATGGGCAGGCCAGGGGATGAGGGGTGGGATGGAGGAAGTGGGAGGCTCGGCTGATCAGTTTTGCCTGCCACACTAACAATCTTGCTCACTGGCTCAGATCTGACACTTGCCGAATGCCCTGTGGGAGAACGAGTCACTTTAACTCCTCTGCAATTACTCTGATTTTCAGTACTGTATAATCCTGCTATATACAGACCTGATTCTGCTTGGGTAAATATAAAAACCTGAGAGGTCTGACATACCACCAGACTGCCTGTTCATACATAGCATCCCAATATTTCTCCCCCAATTCTTATCAGAGAAAAGGGATGAGGTAGGATCCCCACCACACCTCCCCACCAGAAAGAGAGAGTATAACAATCAAACAGCATACCCAGTGACATATGCCAGTTGTTAACATATCACCAAACAATGAAATCATGGCTCCACCTTATAAGTACTCCCTTTAGCATTTCTTAAATCCTGTAACACCTACACTTATAAAGTATTAAAGGTACCACTCACCCTTTTCTCTACCATCCACACATGCACTGCTTAAAATGACGTGGTTACTCATACAAAACCCTAATACACATGGGCTCCTGATGGTACCAGTAGTTATGTTTATGGAAATATGTTCATATGAAAGAGTACATAACCTGTGGGCAAAAATGGGGACTGGGTGTATAACCACCACCAACATACACCTGTTATGCTATATATGAGGCAGTTTTATACAAGAAGAAGGGTTACTTATATCTAAAACACACAAAATTAACATAAGACCTATAATAATGCATACCTATTGTAATGGTTGCATAATGATCCCAAGAAAAGCTATTGGAATTGAAACCACATCCTCAAACTCCTGACTCTGGCTATTGATTGCAAACAACAATCATAAACAAGTGAAGTAACCCTTAAAAGGATTATGCTGCTGGCAATACATAGGAATAATTTATCTTACTATTTCCAGAAGCCTTAATCCTGTAGGGAATGACCAAAAACAAACTGCTTCCACATTGCCCTGTCCTTTGGCTGCCCTCCCTCCAACTCATATCCTCCTCTCTCATTTATCTTTCCAGTTCATCCTCCCATCTTATCCCTGGTCTCCCCCTCCACCTCATGCACACACACTGTCCTAACCAGTCTCTCATTCTTCATCCTCCCCACATGGCTAGTAATTTATGCCCTTAATTAACCCACCAGTTCACAGAAAACTATTCCTAACATGTAACGAAAATCCAGGATACTTGATATCTTAATTCTGTCTCAACTGTTGTAATGTCTGAGGTGATACACTGGCAAGTATTTATAATGGTCCCAACCCAAGTAACAGCATGAACAAACCTCCCTAAGTTTACTAAAAAATGGTTTAGTTTTCGTTACTCTGGTATTCCATCTAAATGACTTTCTTATGAAGTGTTTGTTAACACTGAGTGAAGACAGATGTACACACGCCATTTTACAAACAATTTAAGCTTTGTAAAGTATATAAAGAGGGATGCCTTCATGTGTTGTACTGGTCAGCTCCACCGCCAGGTTTGACAAACATTCCTCGGCTCCTTCCCTATCCCCAGAAAAGTGGATGGTGAACTGCAGGAGGAGGGCAGCTGCAGCCCACAGTTCATTGGGTTCACATTGCAGATGTGCTTTAGGACACTACTACATGTGTTGTGTGGTGCTGGTGCAGGATTTGTGCATTACACTGACAATATAATAAATACCACCTGTAGTGCTGCCAGCCAGGTGGGTATGGCCTGGGGCATTCCAACAGACAGGTACTTGTACGGTATATAATAATTACACTGATAAAATATAATAATTACACTGACAATATAATAAATATCACCTGTAGTGCTGCCAGCCAGTTGGGTACGGCCTGGGGCATTCCAACAGAAAGGTATTTGTATATAATAAGTACGCTGACAAAATATAATAATTACACTAACAAAATATAGTAAATATCACCTGTAGTGCTGCCAGGGGGTTGGGTATGGCCTCGGGCATTCCAACAGAAAGGTATTTGTATATAATAATTACTCTGACAAAATATAATAATTACACTAACAAAATATAATAAACATCACCTGTAGTGCTGCCAGGGGGTTGGGTTCGGCCTGGGGCATTCCAACAGACAGGTACTTGTATACAATTGTCGTAAGTGCTGCAGTGAACCCATTTTCATTGTCCTCTTCTCTCCTCTCATTGCTGCAGCCTTCAGTGACCCCAGTGACCTGGATGATGCTGAAGATGGTTTGGCTGATGACCAGGATGACGTATTGGTTGAGGCTGTTGACGATGAGGGTGATGATCCTCCAACTAGCGCATGTACCAGCTGAGCAGAGCAGCCACTGACCTCAGTACACAGCTCTGGAAGTGTTGGGAAAGATATAGTGTATGACAAATAAATAAATAACTACATCAATTCATCCCAACTCTTATTCAGCCATTAAGTTAAACAAATAAACTGAAGTGTCAATGAAAGTGTTAAAGCGATGCATAAAAGTGCATACAAGATTTTTCATGTTAGGAAAAAAAAATGAATGAACACCAATATTATTAACATGAATGAACACCAGGACTATTAACATGAATGAACACCAATATTATTAACATGAATGAACACCAATATTATTAACATGAATGAACACCAATATTATTAACATGAGTGAACACCAATATTATTAACATGAGTGAACACCAATATTATTAACATGAATGAACATCAAGATTATTAATAAAGTTTGCATAAAAGTACATATGAGATTTTCACATAAGGATAGGGAATAGATGAGGAACTGTACAGACTGAATATGCAAGGGACAACCTCAGTGAGAAGACCAAATGTGTCTGTCACAGTTTACAAACCAACATACCTTAATGGTCCAACGAACAGTGGGATCAGTTGTAAATAAAGGTGTGGTAGATTAGCAGCAGCAGCAGCAGCAGCAGGGTGAGGGGTGGCAGTTCTGGTATGGGGGTGGCAGCCATCTCAAAGTTTAACCACTACACCTGGCCCAGATCCCAGCAGCCAAGCCAGGACGTCCCTGCTGGCGTGGCCTCGGGTCAAGGTGATAAGCCAATAGTGGTGGTCAGGGGTGTCTGATAGCTCAGTCAATTCTGGAAGCCAGCGTTGGCACCACCACCTCGTACTTCACTCCAGGATATTCACACACTCCTTGAAATCTGGATGGGATGGTAGTGGAGTGTGAATGTTATATACAGTAGGCTGTTTGTGTGTCAACTTTCCTGACAGCACAACAACAAAGGTCACTGCTAGTGTGTGTTTCTCAAAAAAAAAATCATACATGACTGCTTAAAAACCCAACTGTCACAATGAAAATCTTCAGACTCAGAGGTAAACTGAGAGGAGAAAAAGTTTTGGCATAAAAATAAATTGAACAGAGTCCTCTCCAAGTTTTTTTTTTACCTCTAGAATGTAAACCTGTCCAGACCACCAATTCATCACCCAAACACCACCAGCACCAACATTCTCTGCCAATTTTTGTGGTGGCCCTGTCAATGCAACCACATGGCAAATCATATGCAAATACCTAAATCCAAACTCAAACACACAACCAACATTGCATACATTTCATCTGATACATAATGTTAAATATAGTTTATTTTGTACACCATGTAACACTTCCTGCTATTTTGTTACATTACACTAAACATGGTAGTAGGTGGGGGTGCCCATCATCCACTCATTTGATGCAGTGCTGCCTACTGCTTCCCTAATGTCTACCATTCTTTTTCTGTGTCTGTCCTCGTCTCTTCCTATTTCTTCCATCCCTGCCACCACTATTTACAGTAGTACTCTTCCTTCCACTTGACGTGGCTTTACACTGAGTGACAAGCCAAATGGTTTCCTGGTACTCAAGGAACCATTTACAATTATTTTATAAATACTGTATAGGGAAAGCTATGGTGCAAGCAATCATGGCACCACCAACTGACTTTTACGTGTACAGTATCTTGGAAATAGAAACACATATTAACTAACACTCCCTCCAGCTCCATAAGGCGAATTCTTCATATCATCCAGCAGTTTAAAATTACAGCACCAGGGTATGATGATATCCCTATGGGCATTATCATGGAAGTTGCCTTGATTATTATTCCTATCATTCTGCATCTATGTACCACTACTATCAGGAACCTTCCCAGAAAAGCTAAAAACTGCCAAAGTTATCCCCATTTACAAATCAGGTGATACAAAATTAATGAGTAACTATCAGCCGGAGTCAGTTTCGCCAGCACTGAGCAAAATATTAGAGAAATTAGTTTATAATAAACCTGATGCATTTTGTACTAACAATACCATCATTTGTAACTCCCAATTTGGTTTTCATAAGAACAGAACTGAGACAGCACTTCTGACACTTACTGATGATATTATAAATGCAATGGACAACAAAGACTTTACTGCAGCCATATTTCCTGATTTATCAAAAGCTTTTGATACAGCTGATCGCCATATCCTCCTCTCTAAGCTTGAACATTACAGGATAAGAGGTTAATGGTTTGAATCTTAGTTAACAAACCGACAACAACATCCACTGTCCTACCTTGTACCTCTTTTATAACACCATCCATATACAGACTGAACAACCATGGAGACATGACACATCCCTTTGTTTCAATCCAACCTTCAAACAGAAAAATTCACTCAGTTCACTACCCACATGCACTGCAGCCTTAGCACCCTCATATATACTCTTCACAGCATTCAACAACTTTCCATTTACTCCATATATTCTTAACACTTTCCACAATCCTTGTCTATCCACCCTGTCATTTGCTCTCTCCAAATCCATGAAGGCTGCATACAACTTCTTTCCCTTCTCTAGAAACTTTTCCACTAAAGATCTAAGAATGAATATCTGATCTACACAACCTCTTCCCTTCTTAAAGCCTCCCTGTTCTTCTCCAACTAATTCCTCACACCTCAGGTTTGTAGTCTCGTTGGTTAGGTATGGAAGCTCCCCAACACCTCTACCTTAGTGATTTATTTTGGGATATGGCTGGTTGAAACCCATTTGTAAGTTATTTATAGAGTATGGTGGTAAAGAAGGGATTTTTGTAAAACGGAAGAGGACAGTAAGGTGTAATAAACAAAATAAATTACTTAGGAAGAGGTGTTAGGTAGCTTGATGCAGAGTATGGTGATAGTTACTGGAAGAATTTATACAACACTGAAAAGGAGAGTATGGTGTAATAAACAAAATGAACTTGGGAAGAAGTGTTAGGGAGCTTTAGGCTATGCAGAGTATGGTAATACTGAAAGAATTTATGTAGCACAGAAGAGGACAGTTAGGTGTAAAAGGCAAAATTAATCACTTAGGAAGAGGTGTTAGGGAGCTTCCTTAACTGATGAGAATACTGACCAATCTCCTATACTCAACAGAATACAGTAAAATCATCAGATATCAGGTGAACAGAATCCTAGACTTGTCCTAAGCATGAGAGGGTTAGAAACAGAGAAGACAAACTGGAGGGAGCTTTTTTTTATGGAAGGAAGAAGGAACCAAAGGCCAGGAGCCCTCAAACTGCTCCCTCCAAGAAAAAACAAACACAAGACAACAGACAGCCAAATTCTAGATTCGTACAGTACATTTTGAGATGCTAGGACACACTGTGCTTGAAAGACTGGAGATCATAGGCAGTAGGAAAAACAGACATGGAAAGACAGTTCTAGATCTGACCTGTTGCATATATGATGGACTGGAAGTAATGGTTGTTAACTCTTGCATTAAGGAGCTGGAGAGAAAAGGGATGAGAGTTTGTTGCTAGATGGGTACCATGTGCCCATCGTAATGGTGAAGGGATGCAAGCAGACAGTTCAGAGAAGCAGTGACCATTGAAGTAGCGACAGAAAAGAGATAAAGATGCAACAGTGCGGCGAAGAGACAGAGGTTGAAGGGAGCCAGTAAGAGGAGGAGTGTTAATGAGACAAAAAGCCTTTGAGAAGAGCTGTATATGGGGAGCCTCCCCACACATGAGAGCTGTACTCTACACAGGGGTGAATAAAACCAGTGTATAAAGTCAACAACTGTGCAGGGGTAAAGAAGGTACAGAGTTGGCTTAGCACATCTAACCTCATGGAAGCAGATTTTACAAGAGGTAATATGATCTTTCCAAGATAAATGCCAAGAGAATGAAACCCCAAGTATGTTTAAAGATGATGCAGGATTAAGCTGGATATTGTTAAAAATTAGAGGGTACTCCTGTGGAAGATTCTGTTGGGCTGATAGATGTAAGAACTGTGTTTCTAATAAATTAAAAACAACCAGATTACCTTGACCCCAATCAGAGATATGAGCTGATGTGGGTGCCTGATACATCCAGGACGCCATGACCCCCAAGCACTGTCTCTGAGGTGTGAAGGAACCGCATGTCAGCCACTGTGTGGGTGCCTCATACATCCAGGACGCCATGACCCCCAAGCACTGTCTCTGAGGTGTGAAGGAACCGCATGTCAGCCACTGTTGGCCAGTCTCTCGGCTCCATCCACACATTGATGGATGGGCAGGCCAGGCTCAGTAAATGCCAGTTCAGTCTGAAAGATTACATTCTATATTACTGTGCTATCTATTTATCTATCATCTGCCTCTATATATCCTATTGTCTATCTATCATCTACTCCTACAAAATACTAATCTGTCTATCTATTTTCCACCTCTACAATAATCTGTCTATCTATCATTCACTCTTAAAATACTAGTGTCTCTAACTGTTACAGATTTTTTATGAATGGAGGACACCTGTAATCTGGTGTCTGGAATTTTCTATTTAAAAAAAAAAAAAAATCTTCCACTGTTCATCTTTGTATCAATCGTATCATATTGTTTATAAAGGCTCCAACATGCTGCCATGCGTTGGTCTTGGTCACCTAATGGCAGCTCTCCACACTGCTCAATCTCTGGCAGCCTCCCTATTCAGTTCCTTGTCCCTGAGGTCACACTATGACCTCATCCCAGGTCTTCTTTGGTCTGCCTTTCGCAATCCAACCCCCGACATTCACACTTCTCACTTTCCACACCCATATGTCATCCTCCATCCCCACAACATGCCCAAACCACCTCAGCCTACCCCTCCTCAGCACAACACTAATACTAATACAAACTATTTCTATGTTAAAAAAACCTAAACAGCAAATGAAGGAGTGTTAGGGTGCAATATGCCAGACAAAGAACTGAGGAATAGGCCTTATGAAGTCTGCTATGCCACTCACAATACAGACTTAATCAATGCATGGCTGGTGTTAAGGCTCTAACCTGGTATACTCCATTTTTGTGGTGATGGTGGCGTGTGGTGGTGATGGTGGTGTGTGGTGGGGCAGCCATGCTGAACCACATTGTCAGTTCAGCCACAAGGCAGGCCATAGCCAGCTGGCCACTCCATCTGTCAACACAATATTACACTGTACATATAGGCTGCCCAACACCAGCTGGCCACTCCATCTGTCAGCACAATATAACACTGAACATATAGGCTCCCTAGCATCTCTTCCTTATTGATTTGTTTTTGGATATGGCTGGTTAATGTAGTTTTTTACACTATTTATGGAGAGTATGGTGAGATTGGGATGAGTTAAATATGGCAGAAGAGGAAAGCTAAGAGAAATAAGTAAAACAAATCACTTAGGAAGAGGTGTTTGGGAGACTCCTTAAGTAACAAAAATACAGGCCATGGTATCATACTTAAGTAAGGGTTAGGTATCTCAAGACATTATGTCAAATGGATTTTTATGTAAAATGGAGCCAGGCAAAAACCATAATAAGATGTTACTCCATATAAACATACTCCAACTTTTTTTTTTTTAACGTGTCCAACTCTGGGCATAGGCTTTACAGCCTGCTCTCATGGCCCAGTAGTCCTCCTCCTACATACCATACACCTCTACATGTCACCACTTCGGCGCTAACACCCACCATCAATACTGAATACATGCTAGGGCTGTCTCATGCAGGACTGGTGTATTGGTATTAGCGGGGGTATTTTTACGACATGTAGGCGGGTCTTCTGGTAGATCAGTAAAGTCTGTTTTTATTAAATTCAAACCCTTAAACTGTTCCCTGCCCCAGCAGGGATTTGAATCTGAGTCCGGTAGGACTGCAGGCCACTCTCTACTGACTGAGCCACTGCCTCCCCCAAAGAAAACAACCCTAAAGCCCTCCATGCCACTACTCATGCAACACTTTCAAATCTTCTCTAACCACACACACTGCATGGGGGGGAGGAGAGGGAAGGGGAGGACGAGGATGAGATGGAGGGATGGAGTGGAGAGGTACTGTATATGAGAGTGGGGGATGTGGGTTTGGGGGAGGGCAGTGAAATGGCGGGGGACAGGGCAACACGGAGGTGATCCGTTTGTGGCCACCCGTCACAGGATTAAGGTGTCTGGCGATAGAGACATAGACAGAACAAAGTACGGGTAACATCCCTCAGCCTGACACATTACTTACTCTTCAGGACCCGTAGCCAACGTTTTGTTACATTATCCAATGTTATATTATTGCAGGCTTGTTTTAACCTGTGAAGATTTACAACCTCTTTCAGCCAAGTTCATGGCTGGGCCTGTAGTCTTGTCAGTGGAGGAAGCTCCCTCACACAGCCATAGGCCACTTAGCGTCCACAATACTTCATGAAAAACAGAACGTTAATTGATCTGGACGTTAAGCAACCACTGTAACTCATGCACTGTATACTGTATAGTGCATTATATGTACTGTACAGGCATACAGTATATACTGTACTGTATATTACTTTTACAGTACAGTACAGTACAAAAAGCCCAAATTAAGGCAATAATACAATATGTAATGTTATGTAAACCTAATGCATGGATGTGCAAGGACACTCAAAAGCAGCGGTACACATGTGACTGAACACGGCTGCCTGCCGCTGGTGTTGATGACACTGTTATGGCTACAGTAAACTTTTTACTGATTGTTAATAGACTTTTTACTGTTTTTTGGTGTATTTTTTTATGCTTTTGTGTAAACAGAGTAAAAAAGAAAAATATTAAGACATATGAACAGTATTACAGTGTACAGGTATACCCCAATATACGATACCCCTAGATGCGATACCCCAGCTTAACAATGGGGGTAGAAATACCACCATACCCTGAGTAACAATGGCCAAACCCTGGTTCAGAGATGGGTTTAGATATATTTTACTGATACTGATATTTTAGACTTAAATTTTGTTTAGGTTGATTTATAAACTGTTTTTAGACTTACATTAACGTGTTTTAGTCATAGGTGGGGTGAACATTGTCATTTTGGGGTACAGTTTACTAAGCTTGATTTTTTTCCAGACCTATTTGATGATTTTCAGATTCTATTTTTGGGTTTAGGTGATTTATAAACTGCTTTTAGGCTTAGTTTAGCTTGTTTTAAAGTAATTTGAGAGTTCATGTGACTTAAAAACTTGTTTTTGGACTTACTTAGGTCGGTTTAGGACTGGGTTGGGGGGAAACCCAAAGGTCAAAAACGCAATCTATACTTTACATGTTACATCTACCCCGATATACCATACCTCGCCAAGCGATGGGCTTTTACCTAACCAATTGCATCGTTAAATCGGGAAATAGCCTACTTTTAACTGTATTGGTTATATCATACAGCTGGCAGCGTAATCGCTTTGTTTTGGGATGCTGGCTGGCCATCAGTGATGCTGCAACACAGCTTTGCACCCACATACGCTCGCTACGTCCCGTTCTTCAGATGGGTTTTTAATTTCTATTATATTCTTGTGGGTCACCCAACGTTAAAGTTAACGGACGTTGTGCAGGACATTAAGCTGTGCATGATTGTACACAGTCAACAACTGTATAGAAAGGCCTGACTGTACTGCTTATAAAACTAAACAAACAGTTCTTCTGTGAGTCTGTGGGTAGCCTAATTATTCTCTTCAAGGTGTAAGGACCCTTGGCCTGGCTATTATTGTCAAGTACATTTAAGAGATGATGAGATGCCTACTTCTCTTGATGACATTATGTGATTGAAAATCCTCCAGCCACACCACAAACAAACGTACAGCGAGGCCTGACTGTGCTGCCCATAAAACTAAACATATGGTTCCTCTGTGAGTCCAACTGGGATGTTATAACCACTACACTACCTGGCATCTATGATAAAAACTGAATACAGTATACAGAACTATGCCTATTGACCTGAGAGACCTGGAGTTTAGGATGAGAGGGTGCTGAGTGGCTTGATGTATTTCAGTTATGCTAAATACTGATCCCTGGTGTGGCCTGGGTGTGCCTGAAGGTAGCCTCAGTGTGTCTGAGGGTAGCCTGGGCGTGCCTGGGAGTGGCCTAGGTGTGCCTGGGAGTGGCCTGGGTGTGCCTGTGAGTGGCCTGGGTGTGCCTGGGCATGGCCTGCATGTGGCTGAGAGTGGCGTAGGAGATGTGTCAGTGGCAATGCTGGGGAAAGAACCAGTGGTGGGGCTGGGTCCACTGCCAGCTGAGACTGTGTTGCCACATAGGTACACCACCATCCTGATGCCCACACTCTTCTTATGATGCCTAATGTCCTCTTCACTGTCCTGACTAAGACAACAAATACACATTAAGCAGCACACACCACACACTTATGATGCCGTATGTCCTCTTCACTGCCCTGACCAAGACAACAAATACACATTAAGCAGCACACACCACACACTTATGATGCCGTATGTCCTCTTCACTGCCCTGACCAAGACAACAAATACACATTAAGCAGCACACACCACACACTTTTGATGCCGTATGTCCTCTTCACTGCCCTGACCAAGACAACAAATACACATTAAGCAGCACACACCACACACTTATGATGCCATATGTTCTCTTCACTGCCCTGACCAAGACAACAAATACACATTAAGCAGCACACACCATACAAAGTTAATGTAATGCTGACACTACAGCAAAATTCCCAAAATTCAAAACGGTTGGCATCAAGAGGCTTTTGGAAAATTGTGAAAATCAGGAACTCAAATTATTGGAACTGCACTGTAGCTACTGTTTTAATGCTTTCAGGTTCTTAGCTACATTCCCTATTAGCAGAACATAAAAATCTAATATTTGCTGCAACAGCATCCTTGGCCTCCCCCTCCTTCCACCTCACTCAAATACACTCTCCCTGTTAGTCTCTCACTCTCCATCAGTCATAGTATTCAAATAACTCAGAACTCAGTGCCTGTCTGAGGATCAATTTGAAAAGTCCTATTTCTTCCAGCTCAACAACCGAGGAAGGTAGGGAGTTGCAAAGGTGCACAACACAGACAGAGAAAAATGCTTACAACAGTCACGGGAGCAGTGAGTATGTGCTAACTTATATATATGACCACTAGTTCCCACAACTGGAGAAAACCACAACAAACTACAGCATCAACAGATGTCTGGCCAGGCATTATCTTCCAGCATCTACAAGATCAGCAATAACCCTCCATCAACAGAAAAGAAACCCAAGGCTACAAGTCTTGCATGATAGGGTAAGTGCTCCATATCTGAGATACATTTCGTCCACCTACGTTGAACAGACTCAAGCAGTTTGATATCACCAATAAAGCCTGTATTCGATACCTCACAACAATAATCCATTGAAGGTCTAACATGAGTTGTGCACAGTCACATCATGAACTTGCAGGAACGGCACACGGTGGATTTAAAAATTTTTTTAGCCACACCCCAGCTTTACCAGCTGGATATGGTCATCTATCTATCTATAGCCCGACGCCCTAATCCCGCAAAGGGTGGCCGCAGACAAAACGCCTCCAAGTCACTCTGTCACCCACCATTTGACTACCCTTCCCCCAACTCACCCTCCCCCTCCCTCATATACCTCTCAACTCCATCCCTCCATCTCATTCTCGGTCTACCCCTCCCTCTCCCTCCCTCCACCTCACCTACATACACCCTCTTAGTCAGTCTTTCATTCTCCATTCTCTCCACATGTCCAAACCACCTCAGTGTATTTCTCCTAATCTTCTCAACCACATCCACATCTACCCCACAACGTTCCTTCACTTCTTCATTCGTCAACCTGTCCCTCCACGTCACTCCACATGCTCCTCTCAAGTAACTCATTTCCACTGCTCTCACTCTTGACTTGTTCCCCTCTTGCAAGGTCCACGCCTCGCTTCCATACGACAGGGTAGGGATCACAATGCCACCATGCAGTGACTTCTTAACTTCCATACGCACCTCCCTATTTCTCATCACTGCTTTCAGTGTACCAACAACCTTCCTTCCCTGCTGTACCCTTTCACGTACTTCATCCCCCAAAGTTCCATCCTTACTCATCACACTACCCAAGTACTTGAATGCACTCACATTCTCCATATCCTCACCATCCAACCTCACTGCACACTCTGTGACTTCATTCCTCTCAAACACCATAACTTTACTTTTGTTTACATTAACTTTCAGCTTCCTCCTCTTACACACTGTCCCAAATTCATTCACCAAACCTTGCAACTCCCATTCATCTTCACTCAACAATACTGTATCATCAGCAAACAGCAACACCGGAAGCTTCCAAATCTCACCCTCATTCATTAGGGCCAGCCCCACATCCACTGCCCTACCTTGCACCTCCTTTACAACTCCATCCATATATATATTAAACAGCCATGGAGACATCACACACCCCTGTTTCAGTCCCACACTGAGATCAAAGAACTCACTCAGCTCACCATCCACTCGCACTGTAGCCCTAGCTCCCTCGTACATATTCTTCACAGCACTCAACAATTTTCCCTCCACTCCATATATTCTTAATACCTTCCACATACCTTGCCTATCTATTCTGTCATAAGCTTTCTCCAAGTCCATGAAGGCAGCATACACTTTCCTTCCCTTCTCTAGATACTTCTCTACTAAACATCTTAGAACAAATATCTGATTTACACACCCTTTTCCCTTCCTAAATCCCCCTTGTTCTTCTCCAACTAGCTCCTCTGTCATATGCCTAACCCTATCAATGAGTATTCTACCATATATTTTACCAGTCACACTAAGAAGGCAAATACCCCTATGGTTACCACATACTTCTCTCTCCCCTTTTCCTTTGTACAGAGGAACAATTATACCTGATTTCCAGTCCTCTGGAACCCTTCCCTCTTCCCAAGCCAATCTACACAACTTCCATATCCACTCCACAACAATCTCACCCCCATACCTCAGCATTTCACCACACACTCCATCAATTCCTGGGGCCTTTCCCAGCTTAATCTTCTTCATCGCTTCCACTACTTCCGCCTTACTGATCTCTTCCTTCCTCCTCTCATCTCTTCTTCTCCCAGCCATTCCCCAACCACTTATACTCTCACTGCTCTCACTCTCTACATTCAACAAATCCTCAAAGTGCTCCTTCCATCTCCTCAATTTCTCTCTCTTCTCCACCAACAATCTATTATTCCTATCTTTCACTCCCCTATTATTTCCCCTTTCACACTACCTTACTTTCTTTACCTCCTTCCAAAACAATTTTTTACTCTCCCTCCATTTCACACTCAGATTCCTCCCAAACTCTTCATCCACTTTTTTCTTACTCTCCTTCTCCAGTCTCTTAGCCTCCCTTCTCCTGCTCACATATACCTCTCTCTTATCTCTCTCATCTTCTCCCCTACCTCTACTCGCCAACCATTCACCATATGCCTTCTTCTTTTGTTCCACAGCTCGTTTCACCTCATCATTCCACCATGCTGTCCCTTGTACACCCTTGCATCTCCTCCTCACTCCACAAACCGCCTCACACGCTGCGCCTATCTCTTCCGTGAATATCTTACATACGTCTTCCACCCCTTCCATCTGCTCTAGCTCATACCTTCCCAATCTTTCTTCCACTATGCTCTTATACTCTGTCATTTTCTCACTATCTTGCAATTTCTCCACTCTTCTCACAGGAGCTGCTTCCTCCTGTCTTCCCCTTCGCCTCCTCAACCACTTTCTTTGCATCTTTACCTTGGCCATCACTAAGTGATGGTCCGAGACTCCATTCCCACACCCTCTCCACACTCTTGCATCCAACACTTGTCTTCTCATTCGCTCATCCACACACACGTAGTCTATCATTGCCTTTCGTTCAACAAGTTCACCATCCATCCTCCTCATTACTCTCCATGTATACCGGTGGATCATCTTATGACGAAAGTAGGTGTTGGCTATTGCCAACCCCTTACAAGCACAGATGTCCACCAAAGCACTACCATTCCCATCTACTTCAGCTGGCACACCCCACTGACCAACCACTCCATCCACTCGTACATTCCCAACTTTGCCATTCATGTCTCCAATCAACAGCACTCTCTCGCTCCTCTCAAACTTGTCCATACATGCTTCAACTCTCGCTTAAAACTCATCTTTAACTCTTGCCACTCGATCCTCTGTTGGAGCATACACACATACAATCGCCCATGCTTGTATACCTACTTTCATCCTCACCCATACAATCCTTGCACCCACTGTTCCATACTCTCTTATATTCTCCTTCCACTTCTTGCTTATCATCAGACATACTCCCTCTCTTGCCCTCTCATTCTCACTGACTCCCGCACATATACCTACACCATATTCCCATTCTCTCACCCTTTCACCTTGCCATTTAGTTTCAGTCAATCCACATATATCCACTTTTGCATCCTCAAGCACCTGAACAATCTCTCTCTCTTTCACTTCATCATTCACTCCTCTCACATTCCATGTTCCCACCCTAAGAATGTCCTTTGTCCGTTCCTTAGTCGTCAACGTATGATCCGTCCGGGTCCGAGGCGCTTTGTTCGCTTTTTTAGTTAGTTGTTTTTACGGGGTGGGGCGCTAACCCACCACTTTTAGTTGCCTCGTACGACAAGCAGGGATACTGGGGGAGTATTCTTGAAACCCCCCTACCCCCAGGGGGGAATACTGCGAGGATTCGAAGCAGCGCTTACAACTGCGTGAGTACAGCAGCTTACCAGAACGGCCAGGTCTTTACTTGCTGTTGTTAATGGGACAGGATGATTACCTATACAATATTGGCCAAAAGGCTGAGGCACAATCCAGTTCCTGCCAAACCTAAGTGTAACACACTTGTCTGGGTGAAGGTGTAGGCCCCAAGACTCGCCAATACTGTTCACCATGTCTATATCATGTTGAGAGGGCTGCTGGGTGAGAGAGTCGTAGCGTACGGACGTTTCGGAGATCTGGTCCCGGTACCCGGAGTGACGTTGCTCTTACATCTTACCATAGAGTGTGATATACAGGGTGGAGTGTTTAGTACCTCTTGTGTGGAGGGAAGGTGCGTGCGTGTGTGTGTGTAGTGGTGAATAATGGAAGGGGAGAGTGGAGGAGCAGATATGGACACCGGCTGGCAGGGCGGAAAAAGACCCCACCATATGTCAACCTCGGGTGAGGAAAAGTCTTCGGGATCGACTGAGAAGGCCAGGAAAACGTTGCCTCAGTCCAAGCCCGTCACTCAAGCTCCAGAGGAAGGTGTGGCAGTGCAGACAAGGGTGACTTACATAGTGCAGACCCAGGACCGATCCAGAGTGTTTTGTCACCCACAGAGGGTGACAGATGCCCTCAATGAATCTCCTTTTGCTAAATACATTGTGGAGGGATCCACCAAGCCACTGGGGGATGGATCGTGCCTATCCTTTACAATCTTTTCAGCTAACTTGACCAAGCTCGAACAACAGCCCGAGGAAATGGTGAATTTGGGACCTTGGGCTGTGGTGTGCAGGCGCGCCAGTTATGAACCCGGAGGTGCTGTAAAAGTGGGCAAGATTGGGCCGATTTCCCCAGAACTGGACGTCTCAGTGATAGCAGAGAGGCTGCGCCCTGCAGACAACCATGCCTCTCAACTCTTGGAGGTTACCAGGATTCCGGTTCGCTTTCCGGCCCCCAGTGCTTCCAGCCAGTCACAATGGGTAAGACTCGTCTATCGTGGCCCCCTTCCCTCCAGGGTCTTCTTCGGGTACTTGTCGTTCCCGGTTGGTGAGTACACCCGTCCCATATTACGTTGCCATAATTGCCATCTGTTTGGTCATACCCGACTTACTTGTAGAAACAAGGTTAGGTGCTCCATGTGTAGTGGCTACCACCCCTTTAGGGCAGGATCAGAGGACAACCAGAAATGCACCAGAGACCCTAGGTGTTTTATTTGTGGGAGTGATGAACACAGGGTGGTGTCCAAGGTCTGCCCCATCTACAGGAGGGCCAGCGATATATACATGACCATGAGGAAGGCAGGTGCCAGCTCTGCGGAGACCAACAAATGCCTTCGTGAACTACACACTGCGTCCCATAGCACCCCGACTCCCAGTGGGCCAGGTCGACTGACACCTTCCCAGGCCCCCCGCAGTGCCCTCGTTCAGCAAGGTAAGACTTATGCTAACTGTGTATCCTCAAACCGCTATGCAGTCCTTGCTGATGATGTTCAGGAGGAGGACCTAGGACTGACTGATGTATTGGGAGTCTCCACCCACCCCGCATCAGGGGCAGAGGTCATTATCCACGCAGACACCACTGTGAATAAGGCACCATCACGCCCCCACACTGCTTTTCACAACCGTCACCGCACTGCCAGCCCTCAAGCCCAGGGGGTGCCTCCACAGGATCCAGATATGGCTACCATTGGGAATGATGGTACCTCACAACAGTGTTCCTCTGGCCCCATCCCTGCCCTGCCTTTGTTGGGCCGACGGAGACTTCACCCTACCCATCCAGGACATCAACGAAATTCAGAGCCTCTGTCTTCCATTGATGAGGGTCCAGGTTCTGGGAACTCTTTTATAACACTTCTCACCGAGGCACTGGCATTACACCAACAGGGGAAGTCCTTCATAGAAATCTGTTCCCTCCTTTGGCCGCGGCTATTGTCCCTGATACTGTCATGGGGGGTACAGGTGGCTTAAGAATCCTGCTGTGGAATTCTCATTCACTAGTCCACAAGTCACAGGATTTTAAAATTTTAGTGGCTGAAAAGGAACCAAATGTGGTAGGGGTGTGTGAGACCTGGCTACAACCCCGCATCCGCCTCACCCTGGGGGGTTTTATAGTCTATAGGTCCGACCGCCCTCAGGGGAGGGGTGGGGGCCTATTACTGGCTGTTCGGGAGACCTCCCAGAATGTGAGTTTGCCTCTTACCCAATATCCCAGTGGCCTGATGGAAGTCTTGGCGGTAAGGGTGGCTCTTAGATCTGGATGGGCGTCAGTGCTGTTATGTTACAACCCATGTCAGGATGTGTCCCGGGAGGAATTAGTACATTACTTTCATCAGCTGCCGGCCCCTGCCTTCATCATGGGGGATTTTAACGCCCATCATCACCTCTGGGATCCTTCACTAACCATCAATAATGTATCAGGATCGTCTCTTTTTCAGGCACTCTTAGACTCCCCACGCATCGGTCTTCTCACACCTCCTGGCCTGTACACCAGATATGACCCCCATTCCGGACGACCATCAGTCTTGGACCTCTGCCTTGGAGATCCAGTGTTCCAGTGTCCAGCTGTAGAGGTGGGTCCCTATATGGGCAGCGATCATCTACCAGTCTTCTATGATTATCCGGGCCTTTCCACGTTGCAGTCAGGAGACTGTCGCCCAAGATGGAAGCTGGTGGGAGACAAATGGGACACATTCCAGAAGGAACTGGCTTCCTGTTTTCCAGGCAGCTGGGGCTCCCCTCCACTGTCGGCTAAGGAGTTTGCACATCTCCTGGTTGAGGTGGGAGGCAGAGTTTTTGAGCGTTCAACTCGCCGTTGTGTACACCGAGCAGGAGTCCCATGGTGGTCAGTCGAGTGTGCGGATGCAGTCAGGGCCCGTCATCGAGCCTGGCACATGTGGAGCCACAACCCTTGCCTAGAACTGGGGCGCAAGTGCCGTCGGATTAATGCCATCTGCTCCAGAACCATCAAGTTGGCAAAACGGCAAGCCTGGACCTCCTTCTGTGCCAGCCTTTCCTTCTCCACCTCCACGGCCCGCACTTGGAGATTCTTACGGGCTATGTCAGGACGCCCTACCACCCACACTTATCCACTCCGCAGGGATGGTCTGTGCCTGCTTGATGACCTGTCCAAGGCCGACTATCTGGCGTCATTCTTCGACACCCAGTTCGGCCATCCATCTGCTTTGCCCTCTTCCACGGTGTACGAGGAGGCAATACAACGAAGCGTCTCTTCCCCTGCAACTGCTGGTCTAGACAATCTTTTCACTGCCTCAGAACTTGTCTCCGCCTTGTCTGCCCTTCGGACCGGCAGGGCGGCGGGCCCAGACTCTGTGACCAATGAATTCCTCCAGCGACTGACACCCAACCTGCAGGATTGCCTCCTTCACATTTATAATCGCAGCTGGAGCCAGGGAATATTCCCGGTGGAATGGAAGTCCTCAATGCTGCTGCCTTTCCTCAAGCCAGGCAAGGACCCGACCAAGCCATCTTCGTACAGGCCCATTGCCCTTCTCTCGTGTGTAGGGAAACTGCTGGAGAGGATGGTGGCTCGTCACCTGTCATGGTGGCTAGAATCTAGATCCCTTCTTAAAGAGGAACAATGTGGTTTTCGTCCATGCCGGGGCACCTTGGACATACTCTGCCAGCTGGAATACCTGATCCACGACATGTACCGCAAGGGGCTATATATGCTGGCCCTTTTCGTGGACATCAAGGGGGCCTTTGACTCATCGCCACATACTGGCATCCTGTATAAGCTCTCCCGCCTTGGGGTCTCTGGTTCAGTGTTGGCGTGGTTTGTCAACTATCTGGATGGCAGGAGTTATGTCGTATCTGTTGGTGGGGCCACTTCCTCTCCTCGTCCCATCCGTAGAGGGGTGCCCCAAGGCTCAGTTCTCAGCCCCTTGCTTTTCAATGTTTTGATGTCAGACCTGCCCAACCATCCGGACGTCTCCACATTGGTTTATGCAGATGACGTGACTATCATTAGCAGGGACACCACCATGGAAGGTGCACAGAGGAGACTTCAGGAGGCTGTCTCAACTCTAGAGGACTGGGTTCACCAATGGGATCTGGAGATCGGGGTGTCAAAGTGTGCCGTGATGGCCTTCACCTTGCGTCGCATGCCATCTCAGCCGGTGGTCAGGATAGGCACTGAATCTCCTCCTGTAGTCCGTACTCACACCTTCTTGGGACTTCGTCTGGATGGGCCAGTCCTTACGTGGCGTCACCACATAGAATACCTCCGAACATCCTGCGCCAAGAGGCTAGACGTCATGAAGAGTGTAGCAGGGTCTAAATGGGGTGCCAACCGTGACCTTCTTTTAGGCTACTACCGTGCTGCCATCTTGGGAAAGATTAACTACGGGTGCTCAGTTTATGGTTCAGCATCCTTCACTCAGTTGCGAAAACTTGACCCGATACAAAACGCCGCCCTACGCATTGCCCTGGGCGCATTTTGTTCTTCCCCCGTGCTGTCCTTGCAGGCGGAGAGTGGTGTCCCTCCTCTACATGTCACCAGGTCGAAGCTCGTTTGCCGCCGCTACCAGGCCATACAACACTCCTCCCGCCATCACCCTTTACCAGTGCTCTTCGAGGAGGCGGGTGTCATTTTGTCACATCCTGCTTGGCCTGTGAGGTCCCGCCAGCCACTCTTGATCAGGGCTCTCTGGGCGTACAGGTCCCTCTCACTGCCACCACCACTCCGTCAGCCCCTCCCCTCAGTGCCCCCAACACCGCCTTGGAGGGACCTCTCATCTCTAGTATCATTCTGCCTGTCGGAGTCTTTTGACAAATCTCAAGATGGACATCTAGCACCAGCATTGTACAGAGAGCTGTCGGACACGGTGTATGCGGGATACTTTGAAGTATTTACTGACGGTTCACACACCACAACACCCGCAGCATCTGCTGCGGCAATATACTTAGTGGACCTTTCTCTCTGCCAAACATGGCGCTTGGCTGCACTTCATGATAGTGTCACGTCGGAACTTTTCGCCCTCTTCAAGGCCTTGGCCTTCATCAAGGCACATCTCCAACCCCAGAAGGTGGTCATTTATACAGACTGTCTGGCAGCATTGCACCTTATTGTGTCCCCCAAGGCACAGTCAGCGAGATATCTCCTCTATGAGATCCAGACCCTGCTGAGTCAACTTCTCCAGGAGAATTGGGTACTTCGCCTACAGTGGATACCATCTCATGTGGGCATCAGGGGCAATGAGATAGTCGACAGGGCTGCAAGGCTGGCTTTGACCTCAGCAGCAGTGGAGACTCTTCCACTTCAAGAGGCAACTTGTAGCAGGCTTCTGACGGTTGCTAGTGGAAAGGCCTGGGACTCAGAATTGGCAGCAGAGCTCCCCTCCTCCACCTTAGGGGCTTACCGCACGGACTCCTCTTGTCACCCTTGGGCCCGTTCCACTGCTCGTGCCTTGGACGTGGCACTCACCAGACTGCGCATTGGACACGTTGGTCTGGCGTCCCATCTCCACCGCCTACGCCTGGTGCCGGACCCTTACTGCCAGTGGTGCAGAGATCAAGAGGAAACACTTGCCCACTTTCTTTTGCACTGTCCAAGATTTCAC
>NC_137016.1:23941260-23948760 GCF_032717465.1 Coenobita brevimanus | reverse complement strand
AAGGGCTTGGCAACTTGAGAGAGAGAGACAGAGAGAGAGAGACAGAGAGATAGCTAGCGGGACTGGACTTTATACTCCGCTCCGTGTGAGAGACTTGTTAATATTTCCAAGACAAATAAAAATAGTCCCATACTATTCTTTACCTCTCCTGTCACTACATGACAAATGGGAGGCTACTCCAAGATATAAACACCGCTCGTCCATAAGTCTAATATATATATAACTCAACCAAAAGGAACCACAAAGTCTTTTATGACATTTAGTCATTTTATGACAGTAGCTCTTTACAAGAGTCTGTGTTAGTAATTCTCCTTTGTATTTTTGCATCATCTGCAAACATATTTAGATAGCTTTCATTTCCAGTGTTACTGTATATATCATTTATATACACTAAAAACATGATTGGTGCCAGCATTGAGCCCTGTGGTACTCCACTAGTCACTTCTTTCCATGATGAGTAATTTCCCCTTAATACTGTTCTCATTTCTCTTTTCATAAGAAAATCTTGTATCCAACAATACAGTTTGCCTGGAATTCCTCCTTGATGGTACAGTTTCCATAAAAGTCTTTGGTGTGGTACTGTGTCAAATGCTTTCTTGAAATCTAAATAGATACTGTCCATCCATCCTTCTCTTTCCTGTATTGTGTCTGTTAATCTGTCATAGTAGCTCAACAGATTACTAACACATGATTTTCCTTTTCTGAAACCAAACTGTCTTTCTGTTATCATATTGTGTTCTTCTAGATGATTTACCCAAGCTTTTCTTATAAGCTTTTCTAATACCTTGGTTACAACACTGGTTAGTGATACTGGTCGGTAGTTGAGTGGATTTTGTCTATTCCCTTTCTTGAATAAGGGAACAATGTTTGCTTTCTTCCAAATATCAGGTAGTTTACCTTGACTCAAGGATTCCTTGAAAATTAAAGATAATTGTTTACTTAACTCCTCTACACATTCATGTAGCACCCAACATGAAGTTTCTTCAGGACCATTTGCTTTTCCTCTGTCTAATTTACTTAACTCCTCCTGTATTACCTTTTCTGATGTTTGTATATCTGGTAGTGTGTGTGGGCATGCATGTTCCACATAGTCCCTCTCAAAATTTTTTCCCTCTGTAAAAACTGATTGGAAATTCTTGTTTAGTGCTTCACAAATATCCTTCTCTTGTGCATAGGTGATTCCCTCGTCCGTAATGGATTGTATTTTATCATTTACTTTGGTTTTGCTTCTGATGTAGCTGTAAAATAGCTTTTTTTTTTTTTTTTAATATCCTCCTCAAGCTGTTTTTGGGGTTCCCTCCTTATTCGTGTATAATCGTTTCTTGCCTGTTTGTAATTATTATATGCCTTTTCACTATTGTGTCTTCTGTATCTATTCCACAACAAATCTCTTCTTTCTTTTGACTTTTTACATTCTGTATTGAACCATTTCTGTATTTTCTTATCTGCTTCTTTGTGCTGTGGGATGTACTTCTGGACTCCTATTTCATAAAATTCACAGAATTTTTTATATACAGCGTTTAAATCTTGTCCTCTAAGCTCATTTTCCCAATCAACTTCTAAGAAATACTTTTTTCGGTCTTGATAATTTCCCTTTTTATAGTTTAGGCTCTTTTTGTAACTTTCATTGCTGTTAACTATGTCATATGCTATCCTGAAGTTGTAATTTAGTACCGCACGATCGCTTTTGCCGAGTGGAGGGTGATATATTAAACTGTCAGTATCATTTTTCTTGCCTTGTAAATATTAGATCTAGCACTGAAGGTACATCAAGTCCTCTTTTTCTGGTGGTTTCCCTCACATGTTGCGTTAGGAAAAACTCTTGCACGAGATCCAGGAGCTTTTGGTCCCAACAGCTTTCTTGGCTTATTATATCTAGAGTATTCCAATTTATATTTGTATTAAAATCTCCATTTAGTATAATTCTTTCCGATTTCTCTTCCATATTATGTAGTAAGGCTCTTAAACTCTGAACTTACTCTCTGCCAGGTCCTCATATTCGTCTCTTTCCCATGTGTTTGATCTGGGTGGCATGTACAAATTGGCTACAATTACTTTCCCTTCAGATGTATTTATCTTTACTACAATCAGTTCTACTTGTGAGGGTATATCTAGTGTGTGTGTGTGTGTGTGTGTGTGTGTGTGTGTGTGTGTGTGTGTGCCTCCCTTTGTGAGTGTCCGGATGTTTCTTATCAATGTGCGTCTCTCTCTCTCTCTCAGAGCATCAGGCTGTTCGAACTTGTCAGTGTGCATGCATCTCCCTCCCTCCCTCCCTTTCTCTCTCTCTCTCTCTCTCTCTCTCTCCCTCGTTCTCTGCTTCTGTGTGTGTGTGTGTGTGTGTGTGTGTGTGTGTGTGTGTGTGTGTGTGTGTGTGTGTGTGTGTGTGTGTGTGTGTGTGCTTAAAGGCAGGAAATAAAAGAGAAATCCAGCGGGAAAATATTAGGCACAACTAGACAGAGGGTAGAAGAGGATATGAGGAGGGAGGAATAGAGAAGGGGAAAAGAGAGGAGCTGGAGAGAGAGCAGTGAGTTGAGGAAAGAATAAGTGACATTAGGAGAGAGGAAAGGGAAGAATGCTAGGTGGCGCTGTACAGGTCAAATCTGGAACTGTCTCCCTCTCCCTGTATTTCCTACTGCCTATGATCTCAAGTCTTTCAAACGCAGTGTGTCCAGGCATCTCGATATGAACGCATCTTGAATCTGGCACCCTGTTATTTTGTTTTTGTTCTTTCTTGGAGGGAACAGTCTTGCGGGCTCCTGGCCTTTGGTTCCTTCTTTCTTGCATAAAAAAAAAAAAGGGCAAGTGTGGTTCCTTGAGGGTGTGGGTGATGTGGCGGCAGCATCAGAACCTTAGTGTTGGTGGCATACAAGACCCCAGTGCAGAAGTGGCGTAGGGACTGGCTGAGTTACCAGCCACTTTTGTGTTATCAGTGGCACCACACAATGTTTTTATGGCCTGTACTTCCTGCCGCCATTCAACCACCGTCTGCCCGTAACTGGTTGACTGTGTGTTGGTAACTGTGTGTTGGTAACTGGTTGACTGTGTGTTGGTAACTGTGTGTTGGTAACTGTGTGTTGGTAACTGGTTGACTGTGTGTTGGTAACTGTGTGTTGGTAACTGGTTGACTGTGTGTTGGTAACTGTGTGTTGGTAACTGGTTGACTGTGTGTTGGTAACTGGTGGACTGTGTGTTGGTAACTGGTGGACTGTGTGTTGGTAACTGTGTGTTGGTAACTGGTTGACTGTGTGTTGGTAACTGTGTGTTGGTAACTGTGTACTGGTAACTGGTGGACTGTGTGTTGGTAACTGGTTGACTGTGTGTTGGTAACTGTGTGTTGGTAACTGGTGGACTGTGTGTTGGTAACTGGTGGACTGTGTGTTGGTAACTGTGTGATGGTAACTGGTTGACTGTGTGTTGGTAACTGTGTGTTGGTAACTGGTTGACTGTGTGTTGGTAACTGGTGGACTGTGTGTTGGTAACTGGTGGACTGTGTGCCGGTAACTGGTGGACTGTGTGCCGGTAACTGGTGGACTGTGCTGGTAACTGGTTGACTGTGTACTGGTAACTGGTTGACTGTGTACTGGTAACTGGTTGACTGTGTACTGGTAACTGGTGGACTGTGTGTTGGTAACTGGTGGACTGTGTGTTGGTAACTGGTGGGCTGTGTGTTGGTAACTGTGTGCTGGTAACTGGTGGACTGTGTGTTGGTAACTGGGTAACTGTGTGTTGGTAACTGGGTAACTGTGTGTTGGTAACTGGTTGACTGTGTGTTGGTAACTGTGTGTTGGTAACTGGGTAACTGAGTGTTGGTAACTGGGTAACTGTGTGTTGGTAACTGGTTGACTGTGTGTTGGTAACTGTGTGTTGGTAACTGTGTGTTGGTAACTGTGTGCTGGTAACTGGTTGACTGTGTGTTGGTAACTGGTGGACTGTGTGTTGGTAACTGTGTGTTGGTAACTGTGTTGGTAACTGGGTAACTGTGTGTTGGTAACTGGGTAACTGTGTGTTGGTAACTGGTTGACTGTGTGTTGGTAACTGTGTGTTGGTAACTGGTTGACTGTGTGTTGGTAACTGTGTGTTGGTAACTGGTGGACTGTGTGTTGGTAACTGGTTGACTGTGTGTTGGTAACTGGTGGACTGTGTGTTGGTAACTGGTGGACTGTGTGCCGGTAACTGGTGGACTGCGTGCCGATAACTGGGTAACTGTGTGTTGGTAACTGGGTAACTGTGTGTTCGTAACTGGTGGACTGTGTGCCGGTAACTGGTGGACTGTGTGCCGGTAACTGGTGGACTGTGTTGGTAACTGGTGGCCTGTGTGTTGGTAACTGGTGGACTGTGCTGGTAACTGGTGGACTGTGTGCCGGTAACTGGTGGACTGTGTTGGTAACTGGTGGACTGTGTGTTGGTAAATGGGTAACTGTGTGTTGGTAACTGGTTGACTGTGTGTTGGTAACTGGTGGACTGTGTGTTGGTAACTGGTTGACTGTGTGTTGGTAATTGGTGGACTGTGTGCCGGTAACTGGTGGACTGTGCTGGTAACTGGTTGACTGTGTACTGGTAACTGGTTGACTGTGTACTGGTAACTGGTGGACTGTGTGTTGGTAACTGGTGGACTGTGTGATGGTAACTGTGTGCTGGTAACTGGTGAACTGTGTGTTGGTAACTGGGTAACTGTGTGTTGGTAACTGGTTGACTGTGTGTTGGTAACTGTGTGTTGGTAACTGGGTAACTGTGTGTTGGTAACTGGGTAACTGTGTGTTGGTAACTGGTTGACTGTGTGTTGGTAACTGGTTGACTGTGTGTTGGTAACTGGTTGACTGTGTGTTGGTAACTGTGTGTTGGTAACTGTGTGTTGGTAACTGGTTGACTGTGTGTTGGTAACTGGTGGACTGTGTGTTGGTAACTGTGTTGGTAACTGTGTTGGTAACTGGGTAACTGTGTGTTGGTAACTGGTTGACTGTGTGTTGGTAACTGTGTGTTGGTAACTGGTTGACTGTGTGTTGGTAACTGTGTGTTGGTAACTGTGTGTTGGTAACTGGTGGACTGTGTGTTGGTAACTGTGTGTTGGTAACTGTGTGTTGGTAACTGGTGGACTGTGTGTTGGTAACTGGTGGACTGTGTGTTGGTAACTGTGTGTTGGTAACTGGTGGACTGTGTGTTGGTAACTGGGTAACTGTGTGTTGGTAACTGGTGGACTGTGTGTTGGTAACTGGTGGACTGTGTGCCGGTAACTGGTGGACTGTGTGCCGGTAACTGGGTAACTGTGTGTTGGTAACTGGGTAACTGTGTGTTGGTAACTGGTGGACTGTGTGCCGGTAACTGGTGGACTGTGTGCTGGTAACTGGTGGACTGTGTGTTGGTAACTGGTGGACTGTGTGTTGGTAACTGGTGGACTGTGTGCTGGTAACTGGTGAACTGTGTGCCGGTAACTGGTGGACTGTGTTGGTAACTGGTGGACTGTGTGTTGGTAACTGGGTAACTGTGTTGGTAACTGGTGGACTGTGTGCCGGTAACTGGTGGACTGTGTGTTGGTAACTGGTGGACTGTGTTGGTAACTGGGTAACTGTGTGTTGGTAACTGGTGGACTGTGTGCCGGTAACTGGTGGACTGTGTGTTGGTAACTGGTGGACTGTGTGCTGGTAACTTGTGGACTGTGTGCTGGTAACTGGTGGACTGTGTGCCGGTAACTGGTGGACTGTGTGCTGGCAACTGGTGGACTGTGTGCTGGTAACTGGTGGACTGTGTGTTGGTAACTGGTGGACTGTGTGCTGGTAACTGGTGGACTGTGTGTTGGTAACTGGTGGACTGTGTGCTGGTAACTGGTGGACTGTGTGTTGGTAACTGGTGGACTGTGTGCTGGTAACTGGTGGACTGTGTGTTGGTAACTGGTGGACTGTGTGCTGGTAACTGGTGGACTGTGTGTTGGTAATTGGTGGAGTGTGTGCTGGTAACTGGTGGACTGTATGCCGGTAACTGGTGGACTGTGTGCTGGTAACTGGTGGACTGTGTGCTGGTAACTGGTGGACTGTGTGCTGGTAACTGGTGGACTGTGTGTTGGTAATTGGTGGACTGTGTGCTGGTAACTGGTGGACTGTGTGCCGGTAACTGGTGGACTGTGTGCTGGTAACTGGTGGACTGTGTGCTGGTAACTGGTGGACTGTATGCCGGTAACTGGTGGACTGTGTGTTGGTAACTGGTGGACTGTGTGCCGGTAACTGGTGGACTGTATGCCGGTACCTGGTGGACTGTGTGCTGGTAACTGGTGGACTGTGTGCTGGTAACTGGTGGACTGTGTGCTGGTAACTGGTGGACTGTGTGTTGGTAACTGGTGGACTGTGTGTTGGTAACTGGTGGACTGTGTGTTGGTAACTGGTGGACTGTGTGCTGGTAACTGGTGGACTGTGTGTTGGTAACTGGTGGACTGTGTGCTGGTAACTGGTGGACTGTGTGCTGGTAACTGGTGGACTGTGTGTTGATAACTGGTGGACTGTGTGCTGGTAACTGGTGGACTGTGTGCTGGTAACTGGTGGACTGTGTGCTGGTAACTGGTGGACTGTATGCCGGTAACTGGTGGACTGTGTGTTGGTAACTGGTGGACTGTGTGCCGGTAACTGGTGGACTGTATGCCGGTACCTGGTGGACTGTGTGCTGGTAACTGGTGGACTGTGTGCTGGTAACTGGTGGACTGTATGCCGGTAACTGGTGGACTGTGTGCTGGTAACTTGTGGACTGAGTGCCGGTAACTGGTGGACTGTATGCCGGTAACTGGTGGACTGTGTGCTGGTAACTGGTGGACTGTGTGCTGGTAACTGGTAGACTGTGTACTGGTAACTGGTGGACTGTGTGCTGGTAACTGGTGACTGTGTGCTGGTAACTGGTGGACTGTGTGCCTGTAACTAGGTCACTTTCTACACACAATACTGTACGTCTGTGGTAAAGAGCCAGCTTATCAATGTTCAGGTGTTATTGTGGTACAGGTAAAGGTGAATCTGCCGCCAGGTGATGTACTGGGGTTGAACAGTGGCTGGAGAGACGCACCAGAGGATGAGAGAAAACTAACACCGGAAGCATACTAAATACTCCAAATATCAGACAAATATGGCAGAGTGTACTGAAGGAAGTAGGTGGGAAGGGAGAGAGAGAGAGAGAGAGAGAGAGAGAGAGAGAGAGAGAGAGAGAGAGAGAGAGAGAGAGAGAGAGAGAGAGACAATAAAATAACAAAATAAGGGAGTAGATAATATTTCTAAACAATGGGTAAGCAAAGCCGCATAAAAAGGCCAATATGATATATAAGAGGGAGACGTTGAAATGGTAAAGGGCGTGGATACAGCGAGACTGGACCATTATATTAACATTTCATGCAGTGTGCTGCAGCTGTGGTGTTGTGAGGCACCGATATTACACGATACTCCATTAAACACTGAACCATTTTGTACAACATCAGTGTTTAGCCTCACAGGGTATTCATATCTATTTGTTCATCACCAGCCATTACCATTC
>NC_137016.1:23923760-23936260 GCF_032717465.1 Coenobita brevimanus | reverse complement strand
GCTGGTAGAGGCAGGGGTGATGGGCGTTGTGCTGGTAGAGGCAGGGGTGATGGTTGTTGTGGTGGTAGAGGCAAGGGTGATGGGCGTTGTGCTGGTAGAGGCAGGGATGATGGTTGTTGTGGTGGTAGAGGTAGGTGTGGTAGTGGTGGTGATCACAGCACTAACGTGCACGGTGACAGCGGGGATGTGGTAGTGGTGATTGTCCTAGTGATGATTACAGGCAACGTTGGTATGCATGGACAACATTTTCTGTTTTTACCCCGGTAACGACAGGTATCCATGCTATTATCTGTCTGTCTATCCATCTATCTACAGATCAGTAGATAGGTAGACATAAACATACATAGACATATAGACTGACTAACAGATAGACAGACATAAAGATGGACAGTGAGACAGACAGATGGATAATGTTAAGGTGTGGCTTTAGGTCATGTTGTATGGTGTTTACGGCATCAACAAGGCAGTAGGTTAGGGTGGTGCAGAGAGGTGCTACTATGGCAGTGTTGTGGGGCCAAGGCGCGGTAGCTGGCCTGGCACAACACTCCGGCGGGGAGATCTTCCTCATTTACCAAGTTGTCAAATTCTGGCCTGAGATACTGCTCCTACATACCTCTATACAAAGCTGATCCTCTTGGCGGCTATCCCTTACCCATTTGCCCTGCACCACGCCAGGTTACGAACCTTGTTTCAGTCCTAGCTAGTTGCAGTCTGCCCCAGGACGGCGGCTACTTGCTTGTGGTCGATGGCTCTGCTCGGCCACACAGACCAACGGACAGGAACAACAACAGCAACAACATTCTATCAGTTTTGCCATAACATCTCCCGCATACTTCTTTAATACCTCCCACCACCAGACCAAAGGCAGGCTGAGTTTGGTACAAACTTTTCTCAGCAAAAAATAATTGTTGGGAGATTATAAAATGTGAGTTTTTCCCTTGCCTCTGATACCTGTGTTGATATACAACAAAAAGTATGCCTTACCCAGAGTACAGTATGTGAACCTGCCTGGGTATCCTCCTACATACCAGTTTATTAGCCTGTGTTTTCACACTGTATCTTGACCCAGTAAAGTCTCTCCTGCCTAACACCCTACCACAACTTGTCCTGCCATTTATTTAACACTTCATTATTTTCCTACTTCACTATACTCCCTCTACCTTAACTTGGCACAGATTTGCATCCTTTTGCGCCTTATTCCACGCAGAATAAGGCAATACTATGGCTCTACATCCCTTCCGTAGCACTTCTTCATGACTAGCATCATACTGTGCTGTTAATCTCTTGCTACAACCAGTAATGAAGATGGACAGAAGGCAGTTTTAGGCCAAGTTAGAGTAAAAAAGGTATAGTATATCCGTTGCCAACGTTACCATTTCATTAGTGTACCAGGCCATTATTTTGTGTGTTCCTTAACTCACTAATAAAACTGTTCATTAGTTACACCTTTCCTTCTGTCCCAGTTCATCAGTTACATAATGTACCAGTGTATTATCTAGTTTACTAGTGTACTATTTCACTAATGTACAAGTTCATTTTTGTTCTTGAGAGCAATGGAAATGACTTATTGAAGAGGAGCCTGTGGAGTCACATGGAAAGACAGACTGACAAATGCACAAGAGAAGGAGCGTTGTGGTGTGGATGTGGATGTGATAGGAAGCGTTAGAAGAAACACACTGAGGTGGTTTGGCCATGTGCAGAGGATGCAGAGCGAGAGACTGACGAGGAGAGTGTATGTGAGTGAGGTGGAGGGGGCAGAGGCAGGGGGAGGCCAAGGATGAGATGAAGGGAGGGAGTGGAGAGGTATATGAGATAGGGGAGTGTGAGCTGGGAGCAGGGCAGTAAAATGGCGGGGGACAGGGCTACATGGAGGCGATTTGTTTGTGGCCACCCCTTACGGGATTAAGGCGTCTGGCAATAGCTAGATAGACAGACGAGTTCATTAGTGTACTATTTCACTAGTTGCTTCGTTGATGCTGTTACCAGTCTGCCACTTTACTACTTCATCAGTTGTCCAGGTCATTAGTTTACCCGTTGTTCAGGTTCCAAGGTAAACCATTCCATAGTTGTCCAGTTCACTAGATGATCATTTGACTGGTGTTGGGGTTCACCAGAGTATTAGTTTACTAGTACATGAGTTTACCAGTACATTAATTAACCCGTTGTTTAGTTTACCAGTCCATTAGTTAACCAGTTGTTTAGTTTACCAGTCCATTAGTTAACCAGTTGTTTAGTTTACCAGTCCATTAGTTAACCAGTTGTTTAGTTTACCAGTCCATTAGTTAACCAGTTGTTTAGTTTACCAGTCCATTAGTTAACCAGTTGTTTAGTTTACCAGTCCATTACTTAACCAGTTGTTTAGTTTACCAGTCCATTAGTTAACCAGTTGTTTAGTTTACCAGTCCATTAGTTAACCAGTTGTTTAGTTTACCAGTCCATTAGTTAACCAGTTGTTTAGTTTACCAGTACATTAGTTAACCAGTTGTTTAGTTTACCAGTACATTAGTTAACCAGTTGTTTAGTTTACCAGTACATTAGTTAACCAGTTGTTTAGTTTAACAGTCCATTAGTTAACCAGTTGTTTAGTTTACCAGTACATTAGTTAACCAGTTGTTTAGTTTACCAGTACATTAGTTAACCAGTTGTTTAGTTTACCAGTACATTAGTTAACCAGTTGTTTAGTTTACCAGTACATTAGTTAACCAGTTGTTTAGTTTACCAGTACATTAGTTAACCAGTTGTTTAGTTTACCAGGTCAGTGTACTGCCAGTACATTAGCTGTAGTTCTTTTACACTAATCTGGCCCAGATTTTTTTCTTTTGAAACTTATCTCACGTAGTACAATGACAGAAACGGACAATACTGCAGCTCTACATCATTCTCACAGCACTTCTTCGTGACTAACACCATATTCGAGACTTAATTTATAGTTATAACTCGACACTGAAGCTGGGGCGATGGAAATTTGAGGCCAAGTTAGAGTAACAAGGGTATAGGCCACAGCACAAGCCCTGCCACCAAGTCAGATATCTGGGTAAGCAGGATGGCCGTCTATTTTGGGCCTGTGATCTGAAGCGATAAAACCCAACGCCTCCACTGAATGGCTGTGGCCACTCAGTAAAATAGCGTGTTGACTCAGTGAATTAGTGGTGAGTCAGTAAGTATGGTGAGTCAATGAATGGACAGGGTGACTCAGTAAAATAGCGTGTTGACTCAGTGAATTAGTGGTGAGTCAGTAAGTATGGTGAGTCAATGAATGGACAGGGTGACTCAGTAAAATAGCATGGTGACTCAGTGAATTAGTGGTGAGTCAGTAAGTATGGTGAGTCAATGAATGGACAGGGTGACTCAGTAAAATAGCGTGTTGACTCAGTGAATTAGTGGTGAGTCAGTAAGTATGGTGAGTCAATGAATGGACAGGGTGACTCAGTAAAATAGCATGTTGACTCAGTGAAGTAGTGGTGAGTCAGTAAGTATGGTGAGTCAATGAATGGACAGGGTGACTCAGTAGTGTGGTGAGTTTTTGAACGTTGTGGCACAAAGGATGTTTTGGGTCAGTGAGTCAGTGTGGTAAATCAGTGTGGTGAATGATGGGTGAGTCAGTGTGTGAGTGTGGTGGGTCAGTGTGGTACATCAGTGTGGTGAATGATGGGTGAGTCAGTGTGTGAGTGTGGTGGGTCAGTGTGGTACATCAGTGTGGTGAATGATGTCAGTGTGTGAGTGTGGTGGGTCAGTGTGGTACATCAGTGTGGTGAATGATGGGTGAGTCAGTGTGTGAGTGTGGTGGGTCAGTGTGGTACATCAGTGTGGTGAATGATGTCAGTGTGTGAGTGTGGTAGGTCAGTGTGGTACATCAGTGTGGTGAATGATGTCAGTGTGTGAGTGTGGTGGGTCAGTGTGGTACATCAGTGTGGTGAATGATGGGTGAGTCAGTGTGTGAGTGTGGTGGGTCAGTGTGGTACATCAGTGTGGTGAATGATGGGTGAGTCAGTGTGTGAGTGTGGTGGGTCAGTGTGGTACATCAGTGTGGTGAATGATGGGTGAGTCAGTGTGTGAGTGTGGTGGGTCAGTCAGTCAGTGTGGTCAGTCAGCCAGTCAGTTTTGTAAGGTAGCGAGTGCATGTCACGAGGCAGTGAAAGAGTGTTGAGTCAGTGGGTCAGTGTGGTGAGTCAGTGAATGAGTTGTGAGTTAGTCAGTCCGTGTGGTGAGTCGGTAAATGACTGATGAGTTACTGAGTGAATGTGTTGCATGAGTGAGTGAGTGAGCCATTGTTGTTGAAGTGAATCCTAATATTGCAGTGATGGCGTCTGGTGGTGGTGGTGGTGTGGTGGCGGTGTGGTGGTGCCTGATGTTGCTGTGCCACACCATGCAGATACACCGCATCGCAGCAATACGTAAGTTACTGTATTATTACCACACTACACCTGTCTGCCTTACCATCACACCTGTCTGCCTTACCATCACACCTGTCTGCCTCACCATCACACCTGTCTGCCTCACCATCACACCTGTCTGCCTCACCATCACACCTGTCTGCCTTACCATCACGCCTGTCTGCCTTACCATCACACCTGTCTGCATTACCATTACACCTGTCTGCCTTACCATCACACCTGTCTACCTTACCATCACACCTGTCTGCCTTACCATCATACCTGTTTGCCTCATATCACACCTGTCTGCCTCACCATCACACCTGTCTTCCTTACCATCACACCTGTCTGCCTTACCATCACACCTGTCTGCCTTACCATCATACCTGTTTGCCTCATATCACACTCGTCTGCCTCACATCACACCTGCCTTACCATCACACCTGTCTGCCTCACCATCACACCTGTCTTCCTCACCATCACACTTGTCTGCCTTACCATCACACCTGTCTGCCTCACCATCACACCTGCTCACCATCACATATGTCTGCCTCACCATCACACCTGCCTTACAATCACACCTGTCTGCCTCACCATCACACCTGCCTGCCTACACTGACATGACACGTGGCTGCCTTGCCATGACACGTGTCATACACTGTACTCACCTAGGGTAGGTATTACATGGCAGGCAGCTCATGCCAGGTATCATGGCCAGTGCACTGGGTATTGTCCTCGTCCAAGCTGCTCTGTTACAACCTACCACCACTCTAGCTGGCCCTCCTTCAGCCACAGTTGCCACACCACCACACTCCTTGGCCGCCCTTATTGCTGGCTTCCTGTGGCCGCCACTGCCCTGGCCCTCGTCTACCACCTTGCCATATACCTCACCTAGCACAATAATAATAATAATAATAATAATAATAGTCATCATCATCATCATCATCATCAGTAGTTGTAATAGCAGTAGTAGTAGTGGTGCAGGTATCACTGCCATGGAGTATAGATGTTAATGATGTTTCAGAGACCATTGGCCATCCCAGCACACCTACTGGACCTTCTGACCCTTCAGATCCCTTCCCTAACTTCTCTTCTGACTCACATCAACATTCCCCTCATCCTTCCTCCATCCCTTCTCTTAATCCTTCTCTTGATCCTTCCTCCAACCCTTCTCTTAATCCTTCCTCCAACCCTTCTCTTGATTCTTCTCCTGAGCATTCTCTTGATTCTTCTCACAAAACCTATTCAGGTTCTTCTGATCACTCTCCTAACCTCTCTCCCGACCATTCTAACTTCTCACCAAAGCACTCACCTAATCCCTCACCAATCCCAAAACCTACTCCCTCCACCAAGCCCTACCCTGCCTCCTTTCCTAGCCTCTTTCCTAGCCCGTCCGCCAATCCCTCACCAATCCCAAAGCCCAGCCCCTCCACCAAGCCATCTGCAGACCCCAGCACTGAACCAGACAACTCTACAGCTGCCAACCCTCCTAAAAAAGGTTAGTTGTGTGAGTCAAAGCAAAGGCAGAGGGGCTGAGAGGAAGGGTGTAGGAAGGGTGTAGGAAGGGTGTGGGAAGGGTGGAATGAGAGGAGTATGAGGGATGAGAGGGTGGAGAGGGAGAGTGAGGGAAAATTGTGTGTGAGGGAGGGTGAATGAAGGGAGGGATAAGAGGGAGGGTTAGTGAAGGGAGGGATGCGAGGGAGGGTGAGGGAAGAGAGGGTGTGAGGGAGGGTGATGGAAGGAAGTGTATAAGGGAGGGTGAGGGAAGGGAGGGTGTGAGGAGGGAGGAGATGGAGGATAAGGGAAGGAAAGGAGGAGGGGAGGGTAAGGGAAGACAGGGTGTGAGGGAGGGAGGTGCAGGAGGTAAGAGAAGAGAGGGTGAAAGGGAGTCAGGAGGGGGGATAAGGGAAGGGAGTGTGAGAGGGAGGGAGGAGGGTAAGGAATGGAGGGTTTGAGGAAGGAAGAAGGGGGAGGGTAAGGGAAGGGAGAGTGAAGGAAGGAGGAGGGGGAGGGTAAGGGAAGGGAGGGTGTGAGGGAGGGAGGAGGGGGAGGGTAAGGGAAGGGAGAGTGTGAAGGAAGGAGGAGGGGGAGGGTAAGGGAAGGGAGGGTGTGAGATAGGGAGGAGGAGGAGGGTAAGGGAAGGGAGGGTGTGAGGGAGGGAGGAGGGGGAGGGTAAGGTAAGGGAGAGTGTGAAGGAAGGAGGAGGGGGAGGGTAAGGGAAGGGAGGGTGTGAGGGAGGGAGGAGGGGGAGGGTAAGGGAGGGGAGGGTGTGAGGGAGGGAGGAGGGGGAGGGTAAGGGAAGGGAGGGTGTGAGGGAGGGAGGAGGTGGAGGGTAAGGGAAGGGAAGGTGTGAAGGAGAGAGGAGGGGGGAGGGTAAGGGAAGGGAGGGTGTGAGGAAGGGAGGAGGAGGGTAAGGGAAGGGAGGGTGTGAAGGAAAGAGGAGGGGAGAGGGTAAGGGAAGGGAATGTTGTCCCTACATCCCTAGGTGACATGGAGGAGGGAGTTAGTGGGCATCGAGAGTATGGGAATCGAGGGGGGGGGGAGCAGTGGAAGGGAGGGTATGGGAAGGAAAAGTAAAGGGAAGGGAGAAGACAGAGGAAGGAGGTTTAAAAGAGGGTACAGAGTGGCTGCTGGAATGAACTGTGAGAAGGAGATGGAGAGGGAGGGAAAAGTGAGAGGGGTAAAGGAAAGCAGGATGAGGTGAGGAGGGATGGAGATAGGAGGGAGAGAAAGGCAGGTGGTGAGAGGAAGGCTGAGGGGCCTGGGTTGAAAGGATGGGGTGAGAGGGAGGAGTAGGAAAGGGGGTTTAAAGGAAAAGGGTAAAAGGAAGGAGTGAGAGGGAGGTTGAGACGGTGTTAGGGTAGTGGTGTGTCAATGTGGTAGGGGATGGATTAAGAGATGCCTTTAAGATTGATATGTAATTGGATTATCAGTCGTTATAAACACCCTCACTTTGGTTGGTGGGTTTAGCTATTTTATTCTGCATAACGTCATTCAGTTTTGTTGATCCCAGTGATATGGTAAAGTCAAAGACTAAAATAACTGTCCGTAGTCAGCCTTTCACTGCTGCTGGTGCATCTAAACGGTTATTTTGGCTAACACCACAATACTTATTTAGCCAAGAGAAAACGACCCCTGAAAAATTGTAAAGGAGTCCACACTTATCGCTTTTCGTGGTCTTCCTTTCAGAATGCCACAAAGTCTCGGTGCCAATAGATCCCACCCGTCACCCAGTGGCACTCAGGAAGAAAGACAAGGAGGAGATGCTTGAAGCCGAGTTTGAGCTTCACCAGTCTGTAATAAATGCCGCCTCTGATCTAGCGTTCGTAGTCAGAACTTTATCAAATAGATCACGCGAGGCTACTCTTATTATAACCTTGAGTGCTGACGAGTCTGCTGACGTGGACGCCGCAGAGTTCCAGTGTTTTGATAAGAGTGGTGAAAACTCAACGCTGACCCTCACCATCAACACTGTCCCCACCACCCCTGCAACCACCACCACCCCTGCAACCACCACCAACCCTGCAACCACCACCACCCCTGCAACCACCGACAACTCTACCGAGCCTGACAACAGCGCACAGGTGGTGACTCGCAGGATCAAAATTCAGGTTAGTTGTGGTGTTGTGGGTTCAGAGGCAGCTGTGTGTGTGTGTGTGTGTGTGTGTGTGTGTGTGTGTGTGTGTGTGTGTGTGTGTGTGTGTGTGTGTGTGTGTGTGTGTAACAATTAACACTGGTATAAATGTAATAATTCTGACATAAAGTCTAGCACATCAGTACTAATGAAGGCACTCGAGTGTGAGATAGTACGATGTTGCCACAATATCCAGTGATGTCTCACAGTTGTTTAATGCCTTCAGTGCCGTGATGTAGCCTTGTATGTTCTTCTTGCTGCCTTCACACCATTGGACTGAATCAAGATAAGTACCTTATACTGAACACTTTAATGAAGGATGCACCAAATCCCTCGAGGTGCAAAAGGCTTTCCCATACTAAATGAAATCTGGTGAAGGTTGCAAGAAAATGCGAGAAATACATTACCGGCTTAAAGGGGTCAAACGCCCCATGCCACTAATACATAATATTTTGTTCTTACTGCAGGTGGAGCGAGAACAAATGAAGGTCAGTGTGACCAACGGGGACCAGATCACAGAGACGGAGCCAGGCAAGTGCCCAGTCCTCTCCTTGGAGTTCCCTGACCTGTTCCTGCAGGTGACATGTCTGCCTGGTGGTTCCTGTGGGTCCATGACGTACTGCACGACACGTGAGTATTACCACATACCTCACCACTGCCTACAACACCACCACCAGGGACTGTGTTGTATACTAAGCATATACACTGTACTCAGGCCACAAACTGACACACGAAGCCACCAGCCACACCCTTCTCTCTCTCTCTCTCTCTCTCTCTCTCTCTCTCTCTCTCTCTCTCTCTCTCTCTCGCCATATTTATATACATCATCATCATCATCATCATCATCATCCAGACTTCTGTTCCCACCTGGTATGAAGTAGGGTTCAGAGTGCCAAAACTCGGTGATAAAAGGATAAGGTAAGCAAAGTTGATGCTAATTAACGGGCCACACTCACATTTACTAACCATTTAAGCCCCAGACCCCTGACTCCACCCCACAGGCCTAAACACCCACACTTACACTCCACCCCACAGGCCTAAACACCCACACTTACACTCCACCCCACAGGCATAAACACCCACACTTACACTCCACCCCACAGGCATAAACACCCACACTTACACTCCACCCCACAGGCCTAAACACCCACACTTACACTCCACCCCACAGGCATAAACACCCACACTTACACTCCACCCCACAGGCATAAACACCCACATGTACACTCCACCCCACAGGCATAAACACCCACACTTACACTCCACCCCACAGGCATAAACACCCACACTTACACTCCACCCCACAGGCATAAACACCCACACTTACACTCCACCCCACAGGCATAAACACCCACACTTACACTCCACCCCACAGGCATAAACACCCACACTTACACTCCACCCCACAGGCATAAATACCCACACGTACACTCCACCCCACACGCTTAAACACCCACACTTACACTCCACCTCACAGGCATAAACACTCACACTTACACTCCATCCCACAGGCCTAAACACCCACACTTACACTCCACCCCACAGGCCTAAACACCCACACTTACACTCCACCCCACAGGCATAAACACCCACACGTACACGCTTCATACCATTTGTCACCTACACCCACACATACTTACTAGTGATAGCTTTTTATAACAGCTTGTAGTCGAGAACTATGAGGTGATAGGCGCCAATTTTAGCCAATTACATAAGGAGAGAGAGAGAGAGAGAGAGAGAGAGAGAGAGAGAGAGAGAGAGAGAGAGTCATTTATTTTGTGAGTCTTCGGATGCGTGCAATGTGTCTCTCTCTCTCTCTCTCTCTCTCTCTCTCTCTCTCTCTCTCTCTCTGCCATAAAATGCCACAGATCAAGCACCACATTTGAGAATGGTTCTTCACATAGTGTAGTAGTTGCACTGAATGTGGGTGTAGGTGTATCACTTTCATGAATAACATTTTTACTTGCACAGCCAAGGACTTTTAAACTGTGTTGTGCCATAATACTTTGTCTAATTTTGGTTCCTTGTGCTCTAATATTTAACTTAAACACGCCATTCCTTCCTTCATTCTCCATAACCAAATGTAACTTATAAACGCCATTTCTTCCTGCCTTCATTCTTCGTAATTGAAATAAGCTTCTCCCAAACCTTACTTCTAACATCATTCTTACGCCAACATCTAACATCCATCCTTCCCCTGCTGCCAACAAACCTTTCCCTGTCTTCCTAACTGCCCCTGTCTCCTCAAAAGCCCCTCCCCTCTATTTCTTACCGTCTCCCCCCCTCTACTTTCAACCCCCCTTCCCTCGTCTACTTCCAACATTCCCTTCCCCTCAACTTCTAACCTTCTCATAACCTAGGCTTCTAACTCACCCTTTCACCTGCTCTGACCCTCCTGCTTCCTGTGTTCCTAACATCACACTCTCCTGCCACGTCCCTGTATCCAGATTTCCTCCACTCTTTCTACTAGCCCCCTCTTTCACCCTAACCATCTTCCCCTCCTACCCCTATCCCTAGCCGACTACCCCTTCCTTAATTCCAACCCCCTCCCCACCTCCCTTCATTTGCTGATAACCCTGTTAACTCATCCCTTGCTTTTAACCTCCTCATTCCCTCCTTCTTGTTATCATAACCCCACCGTTCCCTCCTCCACATGCACTAACCCTGCTCTCTCTTTCCCTCCCATGCTCTCACGGGCCTCGTCTAACCCCTGCGGCAGCCCTCCCTCCTCACCTGACTCAGCCCTTACATGCCTCTCACTCAGCCCTTCCTTGTATCTAACCTTCCGTCCCTTACGCCAACCTTGGCCCTCTCCTAATAAGCTTGCCCTCCCCTGTTAACAGCCCAGCCTTCTCCTTCCCACCACTCAGCCAGTCTTGTACACACCACTGCGCTTGCCTTTTTGTGGTGATATCTAGTCTTTACAAGCCCCAAACTCTGCCATCTCTGTCCCAAACTCCTTCCCCTGCCTCAAACTCTGCCAGCTCTGCCTCAAACTCCTTCCCCTGCCCCAAACTCCTTCCCCTGCCCCATACTCCGCCTTCCCCTGCCCCAGACTCTATCTTCCCCTGCCTCAAACTCTGTCTTCCCCTGCCCCAAACTCCTTCCCCTGCCCCAACTCTGCCAGCTCTGCCCCAGACCCCACATTCCCCTGCCCCAAATTCCTTCCCCTGCCCCATACTCCGACTTCCCCTGCCTCAAACTCATTCTCTTGCCCCAAACTCCACCTTCCTCTGCTTCAAACTCCACCTTCCCCTGCCCCAAACCCTGCCTTCCTCTGCCCCAAACCCTGCCTTCCCCTGCCCCAAGCCCTACCTTCCCCTGCCCCAAACTCTACCTTCCCCTGCCTTAAACTCTGCCTTACCCTTCCCTACATTATGCCTTCCCCTGCCTTAAACCCTGCCTTCTCTTGACCCAAACTCTGCTTTTCCCTTCCCTACATTATGCCTTTCCCGGCACCAGACTCAACCTTCCTGTGTCCCTGAGTCTGCCTTCATCTGCCCCTAATCCAGTCCACACCTGCCCAGCCCTGCTCCTAACTCTACCTTTACCCTAACCCTACAGTACCATTCCTTACCCCAACCTACCCTTTAACCCTGTCATATCCAACTTACAACCCTGCCTTACCTCACCTTTCCCTAACCCCACCCCTAACCCAGCCTCCTACATTCTACCCCTAACCCTTCCATGCCTTGCCTGAACCTCCTCCAAACCTACCCTAACCCTGTCATGGCCTAACCTTCCCTTATTCCTGACCTCCTACCCTGCAGAATGTGACAGTGACAACATAACAGCCACAGCCATGCACCCAGTGGCACTCCTTAGCAGCACCCAGGCTGGGCAAGACGTACTGGAGGCTGAGATCCACTTCCAGCCACCCGGGCATGGTAGGCCGTGGGTACTTGACCTAGTGTTCAGCACAGCAAGTAGGAACCACCCAGTGGGTCAAGTGCAGATACGCTACAATGCGGACTACGATACTGACAATATTTTGTTCATGTGGTGTGCTACAGACCATCAGGCCACATTTGTTAATACATCCATCGAACACCTGAGTACACCACGCCCGATCAAACTACAGGTCAGTTGGAGAGAGAGAGAGAGAGAGAGAGAGAGAGAGAGAGAGAGAGAGAGAGAGAGAGAATCCCACACAGGTGGTAGGTAGCGGCTGTAGCACTGAGCTGGTAATGTTCATTGTATCAAAGGGCAAGGTACTGCCATTTTCGTTACATCTATTTGGTAGGTAAGCCCAGCCCCTTGTGCATTTTGTACAAAGCTTTTAAAAACTTAAGACTCGTCTCTTCTCATACCAGATGGACTAAGCTATACAAGTAGTGGCAGTAGTAGTAGTAGTAGTAGTTGTTGTTGTTGTTGTTGTTGTAACAGCAGCAGTAATACAATAAATAATAATTATAATAATAATAATAATAATAATAACGCCAATAATAATAATAATTACTACTACTACTACTACTACTAATAATAATAATAAT
>NC_137016.1:23898760-23921260 GCF_032717465.1 Coenobita brevimanus | reverse complement strand
TTCCAAACCTCTCGTCTTCACACACTCATCCACCATATCTCTCCGCCTTCTCCTTGGCCTACCTCACCTCCTCCCTCCTTCAAATTCGCTCAGATATACCTTTTTCACCACTCTAATGTTACTAATTCTCTTCACATGACCATACCATCTCAGTACACTCTCTTTGATTCTGGTGTCCACAGACTTCCTCACTCCACATCTTTCACGAATCACATTATTTCGTATCCTATCCACCGTCTGTACTCCACATACATTCCTCAGCAGTCCCATCTCCACTGCTCTTACTCCTGACATTTCATTTTTATGCCACACCATAGTCTCACATCCCTATGTTAAAGCTGGCACTAACACTCCTTCATGTAAGCCATGTGCAGCTGCAACACTCAAGCCTCTGTTTCTTATCAAGGCCTTCATCGCACCAGCTACTTTTCCTCCTTGTGTCAGTCTACTTTCCACTTCTTTTGCACATTTTCCTCTCTTTTCTATCATTGTACCCAGGTATTTGAACTCTCTCACCAATTTCAGTCTCTCAGTTCACTGTAACATCACACTGGGAGTCACATTCTCTCTCAGTAACCATCACTTTACTCTTCTACATTTTCTCTCAAGGCACGACGCTCACAGACATCAGCAAAACTCTGCACTAGCCTACCAAGTTCTTGTCCGGTACTTGCAAGCAGAACTGCATCATCAGCATACAACAAATTTGAGATATTCCATCTATCACCATTCATTACCAACGTCATCTCTCTCTCCATTACTCGTGTTTTTACTTCTCTCATCACCTACATGTTGACCAACCATGGGGACATCACACAACCTTGTCGCACACCCACACAGATGGTGAACCATTCACATAGATGCCCATTAACCCTTACACATGCTTCACAACCATCACAAAAACTCTTGACAGCACCTAGCAGCTTACCATCTACACCGTACATGCGCAAAAACTTCCAAGATCTTTCTTTGTCTACTTCGTCGCATGTTTTCTCCAGATCCATGAATGCCATAAACACCTTATGGTCCTTCTCACAAGCCTTCTCTGCTATCTGTCTCACTGCAAATACTGATCCACACATCCTCTGCCACTCCTAAAGCCACCCTGTTCATCACCCACTAGGACTTCTGATATCTCTCTTACTTTCTCTGTAATAATTCTTCCATATACCTTCCGTACCACATTCAGTAAGCTTATGCCACGATAATTCTTGCACTCACTTCGCTCACCTTTATTTTTGAAAGGGGTACAATCACAGCCTTTTTCAACTCTGTGGGCATAGTTTCACTCGTCCATGTCTTCTTACATATCTCCAACAAGCACTTCATTCTACTCTCTCCACTACACTTAAGCATCCCTGCATACACCTCATCAATCCCAGCTGCTTTCCCTTTTTTAAGCCGCTTCACAGCACTCTTCATCTGTGCGAGTGTCACGTCTCCTGGCACTGCATTCCTTCTCTGCACACCCCCAAAACCAATCATGTTTACAGCTGCTCTGCTCTCTCTATCCCCATTCATCAGGCTTTCAAAATATTCTTTCCATCTGGTCCTTACTTCATCTCCATGGGTTAATAATCTACCACCTGCATCCTTCACACCATCACATTTCTTTCCGCTTTCACTTCTACATTTCCGCACCTCTTTCCAGAATAACTTCCTTTTTTCAGAGTAGTTTTCATTCATTTTTCTTTCTAGATCATCATTTACGTTTTTTCCTCTTCACTAGTCTCTTTGTGTGCTTCCATCTCTCAACATATTCAGTTCTTAATTCAGAACCCCTGTCCTGTAACCACTCTAGCCACTTCTTCCTCTTTTCCTCCACTGCTCTCACCCTCCTCATCCCACCATGCCGTACCTTTCTTCTTCTTTGTTGTTACCCTTGCCACACCACACACCACTTTAGCATTCCTCACTAAGCAGTCCCTATATGCATTCCACAGGCTGTCCAGATCCATTTCATTCCAGTTCACTGATTCTAATTCCTCCTCTACTTTGGTCCTGCATTCATCTGCCATTTCTTTGATCCTCAGCTTCTCAACTTTCAGTCTTTCTCACTGACTGCTCCTCTCTCCTTCCTGGTCCACCTCACTCCTCTCAGCTTGATCTTGCGTACCACAACCATGTGATCAGACAGACCTCCACATCGTCCTCTCACGGCCCTCGTATCAGTAGCCATTCCCATCATCGACCTCTCTACGAGCACGTAATCAATCAAGCTTCTTTGAACACGATCCCTGTTCCCTCTATACCATGTATATTTATGTGTATCTTTGTGTTTGAAATACGAGTTACAAATGCACAACCTCCTTTCCTGACATAATAATAATAATAATAATAATAATAATAATAATAATAATAATAATGTGTTAACACAATAATATTATAAAAGAAAAGCACACGGGAGCCGAATGCTAATCGCCCTCCGGAATATGTTGCTGGCCAAGCTACAAACCAAATGTGAAGAAAATTTGCAAAACTCTACGGAATTCAGTCACCACATTTCACAAAAAAGCCCATCCATATTAAAGAAACTAGACACAGTACTCGGTTCCAGGGAGTCTGACGCTCTGATTTTGCCAGCCGAGGACAGGTGGATTTGGTAACACTGCGCGATGCACTCGGGCTGTGCTTGGTGGATTTCCGTTGTGTTTGAACGTGCACCAAATTGACTTTGTATTCCAACCAAGGCACCTCATTGATTTGTTAGATACCGGAATATACAGGTAAAAATTAAAGCAATGATATCTGTAATGATAAATATGTGCCTTTTAAATTACTAGAGATAAACCTGAACGACACTGACAACAAAACTAAGTAAAGTCGCCACTGGATGCATACGAACACAGTCAGCCACTGTGGCGGGAATTCAGACGTTGATAGCGAGGTGGTTCCGAGGTTCTGTGAAGGCTGGAATGTTTTTCCCACCACTACTACAGTGTCACAGTCTACAGTGTACACCATGCCCTTCATTACCTCATCTACTAATATACAACCTGACCCTAGATACGCTTAGCTTGTCTTCTAATATGATTTGTGTGAGCACACACACACACACACACACACACACACACACACACACACACACACACACACACACACTGAGGGTCAATACATGCTATTCTCAATATATATAATGTACATACACATTTTCATTACCTTCATAGGTAACAGTAGCTTTAAAAATCTGCATTTGTTTGTATTCCCAGTCAGATTCAGTCAAATTATTTCTTACATGATTAAGTTTAGTGTTTGATTTTCCCAAACATTTGTGTATCATAAGAGACAGACATACAGGCAGACAGACGGACACCCTATCCCTGGCCACCATGCACCCTCTCCTCAAGCATGTATCTCTGTCCCCTCGACAGAGAGCCGGGAAAGTAATGGATTACATCATTATAGAATGAACCGAATTTTTGTTAATGGTGGAAGAAAGGAAAGTAAGATAAAAGCAAAACCCATGAGAAAATAACAGTTGAACTCTGCTGCTATAACAAAACCGCGTACAGTGTGAACGAAATCAAACCTAATGAAATCAATTTAAACATAAATCAGTGGCTGACTGTTGTTCGTATGCATCCAGTGGCGACTTTACTTAGTTTTGTTGTCAGTGTCGTTCAGGTTTATCTCTAGTAATTTAAAAGGCACATATTTATCATTAAAGATATCATTGCTTTAATTTGTAACTGTATATTCCGGTATCTAACAAATCAATGAGGTGCCTTGGTTGGAATACAAAGTCAATTTGGTGCACGTTCAAACACAACGGAAATCCACCAAGCACCGCCCGAGTGCATCGCGCAGTGTTACCAAATCCACCTGTCCTCGGCTGGCAAAATCAGTGCGTCAGACTCCCTGGAACAGTTTATAGTTGACCTTTGGCAGTCATTATGGTGACTTTGACCTTGACCCCGAGTGCCCATTTTCTCAAACTCGTCCAAGATTTTGGCCACATCTTGATACCCTGAAGGTTTCATGTTGATAGCTCAAGCCGTTCATGAGATGTAATGGTAACACACACACACACACACACACACACACAGACGCTGGCAAACACATCATCGCTGATAATAACAAAGAAGTAGTGTTATTCAGTAAGGTGAACAGAGTAGTGGCATTAACAGTAGTGGTGGTAACATAGCTGGAGTGAGAACTGTGGTGGTATTGGTAACATTTTTGGTATTAATACCATTTGTGTCGACCAAGTAGTGGTGTTAGTGGCAGTGGTGTCAGCTGAGTCGTGGTGTTGGTAATATTGTTGCCAACAGTGTTATGCTAACAGTACTGGTGTTGACATAGTACCTTTGTCAGTAGTAGTGGTGTTAACAAAATAAGGGTGTTAATAGTAGTGGGGTTAGCAATGTAGTGGTAACCTGTGTTGTTTTACCCCAGGCTGCCAAATGACCCATGTGCCAAAGCATCCCAAGTATATATCCCTGACACTCCAGTCTGGCCAGGAGGGCGGGCACACCACACACCAGGCCCAGCTGGTACACTACCCACCTTCACACAATGTATCCTGGCACCTTACCATTGGTTTCTATGACCAAGAGTGTAACTTCACAGGAGCCAAATTTGACATATACCACGAACCTGCCATTAATGCTACTCTTGATCGCGTGATTATCGGGTGTGAGAAGCACAACCAGACGGTGACCCATGTAGCTGACCCCTGGACCACCCTCCACGCCTCACTCACTCGCTCCCTCACGATCCAGGTCAGTAGGGGTTGGGGTATGTGGTGGAGGGAAGGAGGATCAGGTACAACAGGATGGTGGGGATACAGGCAGGGTGGGGAAAGGGTTGGGGTATGTGGTGGAGGGAAGGAGGATCAGGTACAACAGGATGGTGGGGATACAGCCAGGGTGGGGAAAGGGTTGGGGTATGTGGTGGAGGGAAGGAGGATCAGGTACAACAGGATGGTGGGGATACAGCCAGGGTGGGGAAAGGGTTGGGGTATGTGGTGGAGGGAAGGAGGATCAGGTACAACAGGATGGTGGGGATACAGCCAGGGTGGGGAAAGGGTTGGGGTATGTGGTGGAGGGAAGGAGGATCAGGTACAACAGGATGGTGGGGATACAGCCAGGGTGGGGAAAGGGTTGGGGTATGTGGTGGAGGGAAGGAGGATCAGGTACAACAGGATGGTGGGGATACAGCCAGGGTGGGGAAAGGGGGTTGAGGAGAATGTTTAGGTCGTGGTGGTGGAGGATGGAAGGTTGGGTGTTGGTGGTGAAGATTGGATGGGGGAGGGGGAGGGGGTGGTTGTGTAGGGGGTGAATTACTGGCTGGGGGAGGGTACGCATTGGGGAGGGGAAAGAGCGGTGGTGGGGATAGGGTGGGGGTGTAGGTTTATCCTGGTGAAGAGGGTGAGGAATAAATGGTGGTTGGGGTGAGAGTAAGGTAGTGGTGGGGTAGGGGTAATGGTTGGGGAGGGGGTAAGGTAGTGGTGGGGCAGGGGTAATGGTTGGGGAGGGGGTAAGGTAGTGGTGGGGTAGGGGTAATGGTTGGGGAGGGGGTAATGGTTGGGGAGGGGGTAAGGTAGTGGTGGGGTAGGGGTAATGGTTGGGGAGGGGGTAAGGTAGTGGTGGGATAGGGGTAAGGTAGTGGTGGGGTAGGGGTAATGGTTGGGGAGGGGGTAAGGTAGTGGTGGGGGAGGGGGTAAGGTAGTGGTGGGGTAGGGGTAATGGTTGGGGAGGGGGTAAGGTAGTGGTGGGGTAGGGGTAATGGTTGGGGAGGGGTAAGGTAATAAAAGGTATGTTTGTAAAGGCATAAGTGTACAACTGCTAAACATTTGTTCCATTTATTCATGAACTTGTCCTATTTTATCTGTGGTAAAGGCTAAGTTAATGGCAGTGGTTAGGTAAAGTGGAAAGCAATGTGGCATCAGTGCTGGCAAGGAGTAATATAATGCATGGCACTTTCTGGCCTAGAAACACGCTACAGAGTCATTGCTGTTTGTTTTTAATGTATGAGTGGCATTCTAGTTCTGTCGGCGTCGTTGCATCCCATTGTTTGGTCGTCTGCTTACGGTGTTTTACAGTAATTTGGTGCCTCTCTAGTTATTTTTTTCTATTGTATTTTAGTTTTTCTTGCATTCATTTTTCTCTCGTCTGATACTCTTACAACACCTTATACCCTATACTAATACACCATAGCTGATGTAATGTAGTGTATTGTATTCTCACTGTTAGTATCAATGCATTCGTCAGTAATCAGCCTAATTCACCCTTCGGTGTGCAATTTGGACATTTTGTAAGCTCCTGGAAGCTGACAGTATTACGGGAAGCTGGTGATGCACTGCTTAGCACATTATTTTAACTGGCAAATGTAAGAGCCTGAGTCTGATTTTTGTGCCGGGCACTTGTACAGTGTTTGTTTACCCAGCAGTACAGCTGAGGCCTCCATGTCAAACTGAGTGTTGTGGGTGGTACTGCTGACGCAGACTGGCACTCGGCAAAACTTTGGTGGTCCCTCTGCATGACTGTCATTTACTCGACAAGCATTAACTTAACCACACTTCTTCGTTGATAGAGCACCATTTTAAAGTGTCTGCCATTTATCCATGATCATGAGTGCTTTGATGTTGCAGGTGAGCCCAAAATGGATTGCTCTGTATGAAAAAACCTATGGACAGACGAATGTCGTACACCAGCATAACTGCAGTCAAGATCTGGAAGACTTCCCAGAACTGTGGCTGGGTGCACTATGTGGCGGTGAACAAGACTGCCGGTCCTTCAGTTCCTTCTGCAAGGAAGGTTAGACTCAGCAGTCTGTTGAAGACATTTCACAAAAAACTGTGTTCTATTATTTTCTTGTCATTCTTTCTACCCGTCTTTACTGTATTATGTTTATGCAGTGTTAAAGATTTAGCTGACTTTTTTGTGCTAAGAAGTTCCATCCTGTGCTGTGTTACTCAGGTATTCAGTAGTTACCAGGTATTATTACTGAATTACCTTGACTATCCATTCATCTGTTCAGCAGTCTATCTATCTCCCCCTCTATATATCACCTTATCTTTTTGTAAACAGACACCGGTAAAGAGATATACAGGTACAGAGAGAAAGAGATGGATGGATGGATGGACAGACAAAGAGGTGGACAGATAGGTTATAAGACAGACAGAAGGTTAGACAGACAACAGAAGACTAGAATGATAGATGGATTGACAGACAGAAGGCTAGACAGAGAGCTAAACAGAAGGCTATACAGATATAGGCTACAGCCAGAAGGCTTGAAAAACAGAAAGACAAAGAGGGCTAGAAAGATAGATAAATAGAATGCCAGAAAGACAGAATGCTAGAAAGACTGAAAGACAAACAGACCAGCTAAATATATAGACAGAAGGCTAGAAAGATAGACAGATAGACAGACAGAGGGCGAGACAAATAGACAGAAGGCTATAAAGATAGCTAGATAGATATACTGAAGGTTAGAAAGATAGATAGACAGACAGACAGAAAGAAGGCTAGAAAGAGATAAACAGACAGAAGGCTAGAAAGACAGATAAATAGACAGAAGGACAGAAAGATAGATAGATAGATAGACAGAAGGATAGAAAGATAGACAGGTAGACAGACAGAAAGAAGGCTAGAAAGATAGACAAACAGACAGAAGAACAGAATGGTAGATAAACAGACATAAAGATAGAAAGACAGATAGAGACAGACAGGACGGTAGAAAGATAGACAGACGACTAGAAAGATAAACAGATAGACAGACAGAAAGGAGGCTAGAAAGATAGATAGATAGACAGAAGGCTAGGAAGATAGACAGATGTACAGACAGAAGGCTAGAAAGATAGATAGACAGACGGAAGGCTAGAAAGAGAGAGGCTGAAGGCTAAATAGACAGACAGGTAGACAGACAGAAAGAAGGCTAGAAAGATAGGTAAATAGACAGAAGGATAGAAAGGAAGATAAATAGATATAAGGATGGAAAGATAGATAGATAGACAGACAGACGGCTTGAAAGAAAGATACAGTAGATGGACAGACAGAAGGTTAGAAAGATAGATAGACAGACAGATGGCCAGATAGACAGGAGGCCAGAATGATAGACAGATAGAAAGACAGAAAGACAGAAGGCTACAAAGCTAGATAGATAAGTAGGTAGACAGACAGAGTGGCCTGTGACTGGAGACTCATGGTGACAGCAGAGTGTGGGTCAGTGGTGTGTGCAATAGTGGTGTGTGCAATAGTGGTGTGTGCATTAGTGGTGTGTGCAATAGTGGTGTGTGCAATAGTGGTGTGTGCAATAGTGGTGTGTGCAATAGTGGTGTGTGCAATAGTGGTGTGTACAATAGTGGTGTGTACAATAGTGGTGTGTGCAATAGTGGTGTGTGCAATAGTGGTGTGTGCAATAGTGGTGTGTGCAATAGTGGTGTGTGCAATAGTGTGTGCAATAGTGGCGTGTGCAATAGTGGTGTGTGCAATAGTGCTGTGTGCAATAGTGTGTGCAATAGTGGCGTGTGCAATAGTGGTGTGTACAATAGTGGTGTGTGCAATAGTGGTGTGTGCAATAGTCCTCCACCACTGTCACATCTTCCCTCTGATATTCTATGCCATCAAATCGTCCAAACAAGCCGTGAACAACGCGGTGTGTTCAGTTCCCTGTGATATTTGGCCATACTTACCTAGAGGTACAGGTACCAGCATACCCACATTGTACAGCCCCAGGCAGGGTACAAAGCCCTGCCTGTGTGTACACGTGTGGTACTGCTGGTTTGTTCCATGTGCCGCTTCCTGAGCACTTAGCCTGAATAATTTAATATACATTGTTATCCCTTTATTCATGACACATGCAAATGTTTATAGCACTTTCTACGCAGTGGCTGTCAACTGCCAATGCCCACCCTTCCTATACCCACTACCTTAATACCCCTCCCCTACCATCCCCCTTATGCCCTCTGCCCCCACCAGTCCCTCCACTGTACCCCATACCCCCTCCCTCCCCTACCATCCCCCTTATGCCCTCTGCCCCCACCAGTCCCTCCACTGTACCTCATACCCCCCTCCCTCCCTCCCTCCTTCTTATGCCCTCTGCCCCCACCAGTCCCTCCACTGTACCCCATATCCCCCTCCCTCCCTCCCTCCCTCCCCTACCATCCCCCTTATGCCCTCTGCCCCCATCAGTCCCTCCACTGTACCCCATACCCCCCTCCCTCCCTCCCCCTCCCCTACCATCCCCCTTATGCCCTCTGCCCCCACCAGTCCCTCCACTGTACCCCATACCCCCTCCCTCCCTCCCCTACCATCCCCCTTATGCCCTCTGCCCCCACCAGTCCCTCCACTGTACCCCATACCCCTCCCTCCCCCCTCCCCTACCATCCCCCTTATGCCCTCTACCCCCACCAGTCCCTCCACTGTACCCCATACCCCTCCCTCCCCTACCATCCCCCTTATGCCCTCTGCCCCCACCAGTCCCTCCATTGTACCCCATACCCCCGTCCCTCCCCCCTCCCCTACCATCCCCCTTATGCCCTCTACCCCCACCAGTCCCTCCACTGTACCCCATACCACCCTCCCTCCCCCCTCCCCTACCATCCCCCTTATGCCCTCTGCCCCCACCAGTCCCTCCACTGTACCCCATACCACCCTCCCTCCGCCCTCCCCTACCATTCCCCTTATGCCCTCTGCCCCCACCAGTCCCTCCACTGTACCCCATACTTCCCTCCCTCCCTCCCCTACCATCCCCCTTATGCCCTCTACCCCCACCAGCTCCTCCACTGTACCCCATAACCCCCTCCCTCCCTCCCTCCCGGCTACAACCACCTCCTGATCGTCTCCACTACCCCCTCCCGGCCACCACTACCCCCTCCCCACAGTTCAACCCGTCAGGTGGAAACGACCCAGTGCCTGTGTGTGTGTGTGTGTGTGTGTGTGTGTGTGTGTGTGTGTGTGTGTGTGTGTGTGTGTGTGTTTTGTCAGGAGGTGTACCTTCAGAGTATAATAGGAGCCGTGCTGCAGGAATGACCAAACAATGGTATTAGAATTTATTTATAAATCTATTAATATTACAGAACCATGGGTGCTGATATGGAACGCCACCAGAAGGTATTTATAAATCTATTAATATTACAGAACCATCGTTGCTGATATGGAACGCCACCAGAAGGTATTTATAAATCTATTAATATTACAGAACCATCGGTGATGATATGGAACGCCACCAGAAGGTATTTATAAATCTATTAATATTACAGAACCATGGGTGCTGATATGGAACGCCACCAGAAGGTATTTATAAATCTATTAATATTACAGAACCATCGTTGCTGATATGGAACGCCACCAGAAGGTATTTATAAATCTATTAATATTACAGAACCATCGGTGATGATATGGAACGCCACCAGAAGGTATTTATAAATCTATTAATATTACAGAACCATGGGTGCTGATATGGAACGCCACCAGAAGGTATTTATAAATCTATTAATATTACAGAACCATGGGTGCTGATATGGAACGCCACCAGAAGGTATTTATAAATTTATTAATATTACAGAACCATGGGTGCTGATATGGAACGCCACCAGAAGGTATTTATAAATCTATTAATATTACAGAACCATGGGTGCTGATATGGAACGCCACCGCTGTTGCCATCAACTCTGGCAAGACATTGCCACAGCTGGTGGCCAGGATGGTAATAAGCCAGATTGGCCTGGCAGCCGTCTTGGGCTACCTTATCTACCGGCTGTGGCTGAACACCTTCAACATTAACATGTTTTACTACCTGACCCCACCACACCCACGGCGCCACCCACACCAGCCCTAACACCAACTGACCCACCACACCAGCCCTAACACCACCTGACCCCACCACACCAGCCCTAACACCAACTGACCCCACCACACAAGCCCTAACACCAACTGACCCCACCACACCAACCCTAACACCACCTGACCCCACCACACCAGCCCTAACACCACCTGACCCCACCACATCAGCCCTAACACCACCTCACCCCACCACACCAGCCCTAACACCACCTCACCCCACCACACCAGCCCTAACACCACCTTACCCCACCACACCGGCCCTAACACCACCTGACCCACCACACCAGCCCTAACACCACCTGACCCCACCACACCAGCCCTAACACCACCTGACCCACCACACCAGCCCTAACACCACCTGACCCCACCACACCAGCCCTAACACCACCTGACCCCACCACACCAGCCCTAACACCACCTAAACCCACCACATCAGCCCTAACACCACCTGACCCACCACACCAACTCTAACACCACCTGACCCCACCACACCAGCCCTAACACCACCTGACCCCACCACACCAGCCCTAACACCACCTGACCCCACCACATCAGCCCTAACACCACCTGACCCCACCACACCAGCCCTAACACCACCTGACCCCACCACACCAGCCCTAACACCACCTGACCCACCACACCAGCCCTAACACCAGCTCATGATATAAAGACACACTAGAACAGTACATTTTATAATAGAGTAATGGACAGACAAAACAGGAAGAAATGTTGAGCATAAATAATGGAAGGTGAGGTGCTTGAAGAGACGGCTGGAGTAAGATTGAAATATATGGGAATATTGTTAAGACCGTGGCAGAGTGACACGTGGAATTAATGAAGCATTACACAAGAAGCATAACTGTTGTGTTGTCAAAGGTGGCATGCTTGGTTTGTATAGGTCCAAGCACACACACACAAAACAGGTTTTGAAGGTGACGTGTTTTGGTGAAGTGACCCTTTTATTGTGCATGATGGCGGCGGCAGGCATAAGGAGTGGTTGGCTTAAGTTTTTTTATTTTTTATGCAAGGAAGAAGGATCCAAAGGCCAGGAGCCGCAATTTATTCCCTCCAAGAAAAAACAAAAACAAGATAACAGAGCCAAATTCAAGATCCGTTCATTTTGAGATGCCTGGACACACTGCGTTTGAAAGACCGGAGGTCATAGGCAGTAGGAAATATAGACAGAGGGAGACAGTTCCAGAGTTGACAGTATTGGCAAGAAATTAAGAGCATGTCAAAGCAGCCTAAGTAACTTGACTCTCTGCATGGTGTGTTGTATGACAGATGGAAGGACAGTAAATAATGACATTTTTATTATATAAGTTTTGTCAGTCAAGAAAGATTAGTCAGGTACATTGACTGCAGCATTGCATGGAACAATGTATATCCAGTTAGTAACAATTACAATATCAGCCTTGTATACTGACAACGACTGCTGCCCCAACACCTACACTACCTTAATAGGCTACACCTGTCATTGTTTACTAATTTACAGAGAACAACACTGATTCTACCATCATATCAGCCTTCATTGATAACTACTGACATTTATAACAATATAGCCCTCCACTTCCAATATATGAATGGTGCCAGAACTGTAGCTTTTTCCCTGGCCAACCCACGGCGATAGGAATATTTGGGGTGGGCGACAGGAGGACATGAGAGTAGCCCTTTCAGACACTGTGCTGAGCAATGACTCACTGGTGGCAAAGAAACAAGCTCAGCCATCTCATTAACTTTACACACTTAACAGTAGTCTTTACACAGCAACTTCCCTAGGTTAGTAAGCGATAATGGCACAGTTAGGAGTCAAATGGTCAGTTTAACAGGCAATTTATAATAATGTCAGTAAGCCATACATGTTGTTAGTTTAACAGGCATTTTATAATAATATCAGTAAGCAATACATGTTGTTAGTTTAATAGGCATTTTGTAATAATGTCAGTAAGCCATACATGTTGATAGTTTAACAGACATTTTATAATAATGTCAGTAAGCCACACATTTTTGTCCTCATGGCAGGTGAGGGGTACGTCGCCACTGCATAAAATGTTCATGTGATGCATAGGATGAAAACCTTTGAATATCACTAAACTAAGAGTATTGAGAGAGTACATGGCTCAGTCCACTGTGTTGTTGGCTAACAGAAAATGTAGAGCTGTAGAAATAGAAGCAGAGACTGATATAAGGCAGTGTGTTTGTAAGTACAGTATTAGTATTGGTATGTAGTATTAAGAACTATAGTGTGGCCATAGACGTAAGAGTGCAGTTAGTGCCTTAGTGGCTGAATTATTACAAGTTGTGTTAAGTAGCAGTATAACAAAGGACACAGGCAAAACCTTGATGCATGTCCACATACAGCAACACCATTTTGTTTAGTATGTCACTGCTGCGTCCCAATTGTTAGATGTTGGTATTCTTGTGACCCATGGCACTGATAGGTAGTATGGATTTTAATGCACTAACAGCTTAGTTCAATACAAAAGCTATGCCTGGCATCAACTTAGTCGGGTAACTGGCATTATAGGTTTTAACTCTCAGACTGGTGCATTATTTGACTGGTCTTATAGGTTAGCTGTGGAGCACACAAAGTATTCACGGTGTACTACACCCAACAGCACAAGTTACACCTCTTGTAATATTACAGCCATCATCAATGTAATGCGTCCTGACACAAGCAGTTGTCTCCACAAATAATTAGGATTAAAAATAATTAGGATTAAAAATGAATATGATTATGTATAATTAGAAATAAATATAATTAAAACAAAAACTTTTCACTGACCTTTGATGCATGTTAGTACTAGAGAAGGAAGTCATGAAAGGAATACAATACAACAGTGATTGCCTTAGACGTGGGATTTTATAATAATTGGAGAGAGAGAGAGAGAGAGAGAGAGAGAGAGAGAGAGAGAGAGAGAGAGAGAGAGAGAGAGAGAGAGAGGAATGGAGGTGACAAAATAATAGTTACCGACTAAGTATAAAAAATAAATAAAACAGGAAAGAAATGAAGAGAAAACGAAACGAAGATGAACATAGAGAAAGATAGGAATAAGAAAGAGAGAAGAAGAGGAATGAGAAAGAGAGAAAGAGAGGAATGAGAAAGAGAGAAATGAGAAAGAGAGAACGAGAAGAATGAGAAAGAGAGAAATGAGAAAGAGAGGAATGAGAAGGAGAGAAAGAAAGGAATGAGAAAGAGAGAAATGAGAGAGAAAGAGAGGAATGAGAAAGAGAAAGAGAGGAATGAGAAAGAGAGAAAGCTGAGCCTAGGGAAGGAGAGGAAAGCGAATGGCAGTAAACAAATGCTGAGGGAGAAAGATGAGCCTAGGGAAGGAGAGGAAAGGGAATGGCAGCAAACAAATGCTGAGGGAGAAAGATGAGCCTAGGGAAGGAGAGGAAAGGGAATGGCAGTAAACAAATGCTGAGGGAGAAAGATGAGCCTAGGGAAGGAGAGGAAAGGGAATGGCAGTAAACAAATGCTGAGGGAGAAAGATGAGAGAATTAAGACAAAGAGCAAAAGACCAAAGGTGAAGAAAATGAGGAAAGTAGGAAGGAAAAACTACATGACATACAATAAATACAGTATTTCAAAAATACAGATAATACAGAAAACAAAGGAAATACAAGTACAGAAAATACAAACAGAAAATATAGAAATACAAAAAATACAGAACTACAGGAATACAGAAATACATAAAATAGAGAAATACTGTAAACAGAGAAATACAGAAAACACAGAAATACGGAAATGCAGAAATACAGAAAATACAGAAGTACAGACAATACAGACTGCAGAAAACAGAGGTACAGAAAATACAGAAAATACGGAAAAAAGAAATACCATACAGAAAATACATATATACAGAAAATACAAAAACAACTACAGAAAATACAGAACTACAGAACTACAGAAAATGATAAATATAGAAATACAGAAAATACAAAAATGCAGAAATACAGGAAATAAAGAAAATACAGAAATACAGAACTATGGACCTGCAGAAATACAGAAAATACAGACAATTCAGAAACACAGGAAATACAGAAAAACAGAAAACACAGAAACACGGACATGCAGAAATACAGAAAAAAACATACGATACAGAAATATAGAAAATAAAGAAATACAGAAAATAGGGAAATAGAGAAAACAGAGAAATATGGAAATACAGATTTACAAGAAATACAGAAGAAGATAAATACAGTAAACAGAGAAATACAGAAAATTCAAAATACAGGAATAGAGAAAATACAGCTGCAGAGAAATGCAACCAATACAACAAATCTGGGCGAGAGAAACACTAGGGCAGAGGGCGGTAGTGGTAGGGAAGAAAGATGATGGCAAAAGACGCAGCCAAGATACATCACTGCTGCCAATGTCAAGGCTCTGTCCCGATCGGTGTTGCAATGCCAGCCTTCTAGATCAGCCGTGTTGCAATGCCAGCCTTCTAGATCAGCGGTGTTGCAATGCCAGCCTTCTAGATCAGCGGTGTTGCAATGCCAGCCTTCTAGATCAGCGGTGTTGCAATGCCAGCCTTCTAGATCAGCCGTGTTGCAATGCCAGCCTTCTAGATCAGCCGTGTTGCAATGCCAGCCTTCTAGATCAGCGGTGTTGCAATGCCAGCCTTCTAGATCAGCGGTGTTGCAATGCCAGCCTTCTAGATCAGCGGTGTTGCAATGCCAGCCTTCTAGATCAGCGGTTGCCACACTTTATAGTGCGTGACCCAATCTGGAATATTTCAAGACTTCGCCACCCATGGCGTAAAAATATCAGAGAGAGAGAGAGAGAGAGAGAGAGAGAGAGTAACCGGTATATAGCCTATCGTAGTTATTGTCAATACGCTAATAGTGTAATAAGGATAATTACTGTTTCAATTACGTCAATAAAATACAGTGAAAGCATCAGGCCTATTCTATGTCCCTGCCACCCATCAAAATTCCTCTCGCGACCCACCTTTGGCTCACCAGCCATAGTTGCAGAACCACTGACCTACATCTTAAACCCCCCCCCCAAAAAAAAAAAAATAGTATCTACAATATTAGTAAGAACTCCACAGAATGTGGAGTTCTTAATAATAATAATAATAATAATAATAATAATAATAATAATACTTGCGGTGAAACTGTGTAAAGTCCACATCTATCAATAGTGAAAAGTAGTATATCATAATAATAATAATAATAATAATTATTATTATTATAATCATTATTACCGGTATTATTATAGTGGTACGTGGGGGCGCTCACCATCCGCTCACTCGATGTAGTGCTGCTCTCAGATGACTGCCCTTTGCTCTCTTTCTTTCTGTCTTTCCTCTTCTGTGTTTCTTTCCTTCTTTCCTTCCTTCTGCCTGTGGGTGACTCTACACTGAGTGTCAAGACAAATGGTTTCCTGTACACCCGGAAACCATTTACTACGCTGGGTGGTAACCATATAACCAAATTATGGTGCCTGGTGGTTTAGTGGGTAATTAAGGCACTCCAACCGGATTGAGCCGATGAAGGTTTATATCCAAGGGGTGGTTGGGGTTTATTGCTCACGTAATGTCACTCAGGGATGAAACAGGGTCAGATGATGATGATGATGATTACTATTACCATTACCAGCCGCGATGGCCAAGCTGGTATTGTTTTCAATTTGTCTGTCTGTGTGTACGTCTGTATGTCTTTTACTACGATAACTTCGCAACCGCTCAAGATATCATCACAAAATTTGTCAGGTGTGTAGTAGGGATGAAAATCTACAAGTTCGAAACTGGTGAAGGTAGGTCAAGTCAAGGTCATATTCCAGGCCGCATTTGACATGTATCGGCTGGCGTGATTCCCCCCTTGGGAAGGCCTCTGGTTATTATTATTATTATTATTATTATTATTATTATTATCATTATTATTTCTAGCCTGGTCTATCTGTCTACCTGCCTACCTACCTATCTATATATCTTTATCTACCGGTATCTATCTGTCTATCTATATGTCTGTCTTTCTGTCAATTAATTACGGATATCACTACATAAGGTGAGTGGATGGTATACACTAGACAGACTGATAGATACACGGATAGACGGAGAGAGAGAATCAGTGTCAATACATTCACTTTATCGAGTTGACCTATTTATGTATGTATGTGTCTGTCCATCTATCCAATATATCTACCACTACATCAGGTGAGTGGATGGTATGTACCAGAGAGAGAGAATCAGTGTCAAAACATTCACGTTATCGAGTTGACCTATTTATGTATGTATGTGTCTGTCCATCTATCCAATATATCTACCACTACATCAGGTGAGTGGATGGTATGTACCAGAGAGAGAGAGAGAGAGAGAGAGAAGCTAATGATGTCTTTTAATCTCTTTTTGCATCTATCTATCTATCCAATAAGCAATAGTTACATCAGGTGAGTGGATGGTATATACTGGTTGGACAAACAGAGATAAAGAAAAAATACTGATGTCTTTAATATACTTTTGCATCTATCTATCTACCCCAAAAATCGATCACTACAGCAAGTAAGTGGATGGTATGTACTAGATAGATAGACATGCTTATAGACTGATACAGAAAAAAATGTTGAGGCTTTTTATCTATTTTGCATCTATCTGTCTACCTATATAATAAATCTATCACTACATCCGGTGAGTGGATAGCACGTACTAGACAGAGAAATATATTGATATCTTTAATTCATTTTTGCATCTATCTATATATCTATCTATCCAATAAATCTATCACTACATCAGGTGAGTGGATGGTACGTACTGGTGTTGGTGGATATCTATATATAAATCAAATGCATCTGTCTATTTATGTCTATCTACATACTACATCTACACTATTTACCTATCTATCCAATAAATCTATAACTTTATCAAGTGAGTGGATGGTATGTACTAGATAGACAGACGTAGATAGTGAAAAAATCAACATCAGTGATTCAACAGATTAAAAAGTAATCTATCTATTTTTGCTTCTACCTACCTATCTATCCAAAAAAATATCACATCAGGTGAGTGGATGGTACGTACCGGTACTAGAGATGGATGGGCAGCCAGACAGCCAGAGATCCATTTTTTTTGAGAATTTATTGAAAAAGTGTATTTATGTATTTATCTGTCTGTATATTTATCTATCCAATAAATCTATCACTACATTAAGTGAGTGGATAGTACGTACTAGATAGAGATAGATACGGTAGATAGATGGATTGATTGGTTGATTGATTGAGAATTGCAATAAATCATGTTTTAATCTCTTTTTGCATCTATTAATCTATCAAATTCATATATCGCTACATCAGGTGTGTGGATGGTACGTGCTAAAAAGAGAGTTAGACAGACAGAGAAAAAATATTGATGTCTTTTAATATATTTTTCCATATCTGTCTCTCCAATAAATCTATCATTACATCAGATAGATAGACAGATAGATAGACAGATAGACATGGATGGACAAAGAAAACTCAAATCATTCTTACTCATCAGATTGAAGGTTGATCTATTTTTGCGTCTATCTATCCGATATATCTATCACTACATCAGGTGAGTGGATGGTAGCTACGACAGACTGAAAGGAAAAAATATATATATATTTTTTTACAGTTTCAAAGTTAATCTATCTAGCCTTCTCTTCCACCTGTCTATCTGTCCAATAAATCTATCGCTACATCGGGTGAGTGGATGGTATGTAGTGGGCAAAATGCGTGTCCACATTCGTCTTGGGAGGTAGGCTGAAAAATGACTTAGGCGTTTGTATCTATCTTTGATTATCGATAGATTAAAGGTGAACTGATAACCTGTTTGTAGGTCATGTGTAATAATAATAATAATAATAATAATAGCGGCGGCAGCAGCAGTGGTGGTGGTAGTAGTAGTAGTAGTAGTGGTGGTAGTAGTAGTAGTAGTAGTAGTATAGTAGTAGTAGTAGTAGTAGTAGTAGTAGTAGTAGTAGTAGTAGTTACATAATAATAATAATAATAATAATAATAATAGTAGTAGTAGTAGTAGTGGTAGTAGTAGTAGTAGTAGTAGTAGTAGGAGTAGTAGGAGTAGCAGCAGCAGCAGCAGCAGTAGTAGCAAATAATAATAATAAAACAACAACAACAATAATAATAATAATAATAATAATAATAATACATTTCAACTCACATTGTGTCCAAACCAGGGATAGTTTCCTTTTTCCGGCACTTGTGCCACTTGCCTCGCCTCCACAGTAATCCAGTCTGTCCATTCATCACGGCAAACACAATCGTTAACGTCCAATAAAAGGGATTTAATCCCCGAGCTAGGCAACTATGGCCATATAGCCCCGCTAGGTTACAGGAGCGCGGTATCACTCCCGGCACGGCAGTCCCGCCCGAGGCTCGAACTCGCAATCCCCCGATCACGACTCCGATGCTCTACCACTGAGCCACAGTGCCCCCAACGTCCAATAAAAGGGAAACGCAAAGTTAGTACGAGCTGTGCACACCGAAATCCTCCCACTTCCTGACCCGCGGGGTGACTGACTGCCCGATGGTCTGCAACGCTGCGTCTCAAGGGTCACGTGACCAAGGCAACATTGTGCCTGAGATTCCTCCAGTTAAATTTATGACGATTAAAACCAATATTACACGAATTTTTTACGCGTGTTTTAAATCAATAAGTGATACAACAGATTTTACTTGATAGGATCATAATGGAAAGAAAAATAAAGTAGAAAATATCGCCATCGTAGTGTACGTTGGTCGTTTCTTTTAAAAGACTGCATCTCCGGCAGCTTCCTTCAGGTGTACCATCACTCAACATTGGCAACGCTGATTTACTTTTTAAATCTCTGAATGTATACAGGTAATGTCTTGATTATTTCTGACGTGCTTGTAATAAACAATGGTAGAGTTTATTTATTTTTAAGGAGATTATTGGTTCTATGAACCTTATTAACCGTAGTTCAGAGGCTAAATAAGACGATGCTACGGCCCTGCATCCTCACCACAGCATTCCCTCGAGACTGGCGCCATTTCTGCGTCAAGATCTTGTCACTGATTAACAAACAAGACGTAAGTATGGCAAATAGACCAAATGACGAGAATTCTGAGGTTATACTTGACAGAAATGCAAGAAAATGCTTACGGGACACCAAGATTAAACAAATACGTCAAACAAATGACTACTAAAAGCAAAACACATCTCAGGAAGTTGCCGTTAACGGTCAGCGCCTGCAACTTGGCGCCGCTGTCCTTGCAATGTGTCCTTGAAATGTTTGGACTGTTAAAGGCAGTTGTGGCAGTGTTGGCGCGTCCTTTGCAATAGGTCAGTGATAATAGAGGTTGCACTTAACCCTTTCCCTGCTGCTGCACAAGGCGTCTGTTGTCATCTGATGCAACTGGCCAATTTGACATCTGCAATACTGAGTCCTGCTGGCATAACATTCAACCAGCTTTAGTTATCAGGTAGCAATGAGTCTCCTTGGTTACTAGTCAAACCGCACCTCAAATCCAACTTACTTGGCCATCCACTGCAACTACTACTACCAAATATTATCAATACTACTACTACCAACGCTACTACTACTACTACTACTACTACTACTACTACCACCACCACCACCACCACCATCACCACCAACAATACACTGGACTCAGCGTGTATAAATCTCACCAGAATGTTGTTGTTGTTGCTGCTTACCCCTACCTAGTGTGTATGGCCGACCAGACCCGTCGACCACAGGTAAGTAAGTGTTTCTGTGGGGCCGCTACAGGTACAGTACAACGTGTAGTCAACCGGCGCCTCCTTGTGGTAGACACCGCCTCACCAGGGTCCTTCCCACGGCGAGGTGCAAGGTAATAGAAGAGATTTGTCGCCTGGGTGGACGCCGCAGATGTTTCCCTGCGCCGCCAGTGTAAAGGCAAGTAAAGCCAGACTAGCGGTAAGCCATTTAAGGCCAGGGAAATGAGCCACAACCAATGTATAGCCAAGTATAGCCACAGCAACCCATAGAAGGCCAGGGAACCTATGTGTTTTGTGTGGGTTAGTCTGCCCTCAGCATATTGCCCACACTGACTGATAGATTACAAGATAGACAGATAGACAGACAGATAGATAGGTAGATAGACAGATAGATTGATACAGATAGATAGATAGATAGATTGATACAGATAGATAGATAGATAGATTGATTGTTAGGCAGGTAGACATAAAGTTACACAGAGAAAGACAATGACGAACAGACAGACAAATGACTTAGATAGATAGACAGATAGATAGATAAACAGATGGAGACAAATAGATCAATAGACAGACGGACAGACAGACAGACAGACAGACAGAGATAGGTAGGTAGATAGATAGACAGGGATACAGGGAGATAGATAGACAGATAAATAGATAGAGTCCAGACCCCCTTGGTCCAGGAAGCTAGATAGATAGACACAAAGATTGATGTAGATACCCAGATAGATAGATAGATAGATGGATAGATGGATGGATGGACATAGATAGATAGATAGAAAGATAGATAGATAGATACAGATAGATAGACAGACAGACAATTGCCTAGACAGATAGATAATTAGATAGGTAGACAGAAAGATGGATAGATAGATAGGCAGATAAGAAGATAGACAGACAGATAGATAGAAACAGATTGACAGATAGATAGATACTTAAACTGAGATGGATCGATACTTAGCCAAATACAGATAATAGATAGATAGATAGATGGATAGATAGAAGGATAGATACACAAAGAGATAGATAGATGTATAGTTACCAGACATACATACATACATACATACATACATACACACATACATACATACACACATACATACATACACACATACATATATACATACATACATACATACATACACATACATACATACACACATACATACATACATACATAGGCCAATATAGACAGATGTATAGTTAGCCTTACATAGATAGATAAATAGATAGGAAGGTAGATAGATAGACAGATACACATAGATAGATGAATAGATAGTTACCCAGATAGACAGATAGATAAACAGATGGATAGATAGATAATGATTACAAACCCATTTTACCCAGGTAATAGATAGACAGATAGATAGACAGATAGATAAATAGATAGATATAGATAGACAGACAGTAGATAGACAGATAGATAAATAGATAGATAGACAGACAGTAGACAGACATAGATAAATAGATAGATAGACAGACAGTAGATAGACAAATAAATAGATAGATAGATAGATAGACAGTAGACAGATAAATAGATAGATAGATAGGCAGACAGTAGATAGACAGATAAATATATAGATAGATAGATAGACAGTAGACAGATAAATAGATAGATAGATAGATAGACAGTAGACAGATAAATAGATAGATAGATAGATAGACAGTAGACAGATAAATAGATAGATAGATAGACAGACAGTAGATAGACAGATAAATAGATAGAAAGATAGATAGACAGTAGACAGATAAATAGATAGATAGATAGGCAGACAGTAGATAGACAGATAAATAGATAGATAGACAGATAGACAGTAGATAGACAGACAGATAGATAGACAGACAGACAATAGACAGATAGACAGACAGACACACCCACAAAGATGATCAGACAGTTAGCCATAGATATAGATAGATAGACAAATTGATAGATGGATAGATAGTTACCCAGACACAGATAGATATAGATAGACAGATAGATGGAGGCAGAGATAGATATACTGTACAGC